>NC_143523.1:15845908-16147639 GCF_031878675.1 Megascapheus bottae
CAGAGCCAGCCGGGGCACTAAAGAACCCGAGACTCTTATCTCCAATTAATCACCAGGACAGGGGAAGTGGGGCTGTGACTGAAGGGGTAAGACAGTAGCTCTAAGCTGAAGAGCTTAGAGCCGAGTTCAAGCCCCATGACCTACCAAAAAAAAGTATTTTTTCTGTGAAAAAGAGCTGGTTTGGAATACCAAAACTCACTTGTCAACTTCACCTTTTAGATGAACACGAGATATCCCTGTGTGGAAATTTAACATGACTAGGCTCTTTATTGTAGCCTACTAGAAATCAAATGAACATCTTCAATCGTGATCCAAAAGAGAATGACATTTAGGAAATTCTGGAGAAACTCCCCCCTTCCACCCCACTATAGACAACTAATCCACACTAGGTGGAATTTCTGGTTGTATTCACTTAAGACTCTTGGGCCTGCAGCAACACACACCCTATTAAAGGGAGAGCCACAGCAGACACCTCTTGATAAGGGAAAATACAGCCATTAAAAATGGCTGCCAGGTGCTAGTGGCTTACCTGTAATCCTAGCTACTCAGGAAACTTAAGATCTGAAGATCATGGTTCAAAGTCAGCCTGGGCAGAAAAGTCCATGACACTCTCATTTCCAAGGAACCACCAAAAAGTTGCCAGTAAAACTATGGCTCAAGTGGTAGAGTGCTAGCATTAAGAAAAAAAGCTCAAGGACAATGTGCAGGTCCTGAGTTCAAGTCCTAGGAACTGGCCCACACATAAAAAAGACAATGCTGTTTAGCTGTCATTAGAGACATAGTAGGAAGGCAAACAATAAATTATGAGAATAAAAAAAAGCTGACCCACATTCTCTAGGTGTACTTTTAGATCCTAATACATTTTATCCTTCCTAAATAACAAGTTCACTTTCATCCCAGAGTAAGTGGTACATTATGCTTCCATGATTAAAAAATAAGAAAAATTCAAATACAACATTTCTTCCTGAAAGCCCTTTCAAAGAAACATACTGTAAGCATGGCAATTTTGGCAAACTCCTAGGGAGAACCATCCATATAACAGAAATAATAGTTCATAACTAAGCTGTTCACACTCGCTTCCATCAGGCTACCTCCTGCTAGCAGTTTACCTCAGCCCCCACCTGACACATAACTCAGCACTAATTATACACTTTCAAAATAATATCTTTTGTCTCTATCTAGTCAGACAATAAATCCTCAAGAGCAGGGTCTTGTCTTATCCACAGTAACTAGCACACAGTCCAATGCCTAATAAGTGCTTGTCAGTTGATCTGTAATTATCTTTAGGAGTTCTTTGTCAGTGCCAGGAACTAAGCCACTTCAAATGAACTCTTATGACCACCCAAAGATTCTGAATTAAAAAGAGAAAAACACATGATCTTGGGATTAATGATACACAGGACAGTTAAGAGATATTCACATACAGACTTTACAATGATTTATTATTAGTCATTCTAGACTGAGTGCTCAAAAGAAGCTCAAAACAATCCCTAAAATTTCAAGACTGAGGCAGAGATCCAAGGATCATGGTTCAAAGCCAGCCTGAGAAGAAAAGTCCCTATGAAACTCCTACCTCCAAATAACCACTCAAAAAATCGAAAGTGGTATTGTGGCTCAAAGTGGTGGAGTGCTAGCCTTGAGCAGCAGAGTTCAGGGACAGTGCCCAGATTCAAGTCTCACATGAGACAAAAAAAAGTTTTTCTTTTTCCAAGATCAAATGACCAAGGAAATACTACATCAAATTCTCAGGACTTCCTAGTTACATCACCCAAAAGAGCAAAGGGTAAGAGGAGAGGAAAGTGTTGGAGAGAGAGTTCAAAATATGAATAATGAAACTACTAAGGTGCCGGGAGCACAGCCTAGTGGTAGAGTGCTCACCTAGCATGCACAAAGCCCTGGGTTCAATTCCTTGGTACCATATACACAGAAAAGGCTGTAAGTGGTGCTGTGGTTCAAATGGAAGAACACAAGCCTTGAGCAAAAAGTGTCCAAGGACAGTGCCCAGACCCTGAGTTCAAGCCCCAGGATAGGCCAACAAAACAAAACAAAACAAAAACCACGCACACAAAAACTGCTACTAAAAGATCTTAACTATTATTTCTCACCACTGCTGGAGCTGTAATAGTATCCACCTTCTCCTTACTCAAGTTCTCCAAGCTCTATTTAAAATGCTGAGAAGCATCTGGCAAATGTAACTGTAAGCCCTTTATACATTAACCCCGACAATAAAAAAATATAAAAACAAATGCTGAGAAGCCAGGGAGGTAGTAAGTTCGCACCTCTAATCCTAGCTACTTAGGAAGCTCAGATCCAAAAGACTATGGTTCAAGGACAGGCAAGACAGAGAAGTCTGTGAGACTCTATCTCCAATTAACTAGCAAAAGAAGGTAGGCTATAAGCTGGGCATTGGTGGCTCATGCCTATAATCCCAGTTACTCAGGAGGCTCAGATCTGAGGATTCTGGTTCAAAGGCAGCCCACCAGCAAGAAAATCTTCGAGACCATTTTTTTTCTAAATTTCTTTTCTTTGGTCAGTTGTAAGACTTGAACTCTGGGCCTAGAAGTTGTCCCTGGGCTCTTAAGCTCAAGCTAGCGCTCTACCACTTGAGCCACAGCGCCTCTTCCTTCGAGACTCTAATCTCCAATTAAATCACAGAAAAAGCCAGAAGTGGCACTGTTGCTCAAGTGCCAGAGTGTTAGCTTTGAGCAAAAGGAGCTCAGGTATAGTACCCAGGATGACAGTTTAAGTCTCAGGAACAGGAAAAAAAAAGAAAAGAAAAGAAACCAGACTAAAGGCACAGTTCAAGTGGTAGGGTGCCAGTTGAGCAAGCAAGCTGAATCAAGTTTAAGGCCCCAAGTTTAAAGCTCAGTATTGCCTCTCTCCAAAACAAATGTTGAGAAACTTCACGAATCTGCACTTGACTAGATGGGTTCATATTGCAGAGTGAAGGTGCCAAAGTCAAGTACATGTCTGCGTTCCGGCTTTCCACATCCAAATTTAAACACAGAAAGATAATGAAGTTCTTATTTTCAAAGGCTTATTCATTAAAGGACCACCATTAAAAAACAATAGCAATATTTTTTCCATGTGTGTGCTACTCTTTGAACTCAGGGCCTGGGTAATATCTCTTTTTTTGCTCAAGGATACCACTCACTTGAGCCATACCTCCAGTTCTATTAAAAAAATATTTAAAAACTGAAGCACTAACTAAACCAATACTATATTCCAGACAGTGTTTTAAAAACCAATTTTCTGCCCTGGGCACGGTGGCTCACACCTGTAATCCTAGCGACTCAAGAGGCTGAGATCTGAGGATTGAGGTTCAAAGCCAGCCCAGGCACTAAAGTCCATGAGACTTTTATCTCCAATTAACCACTAGAAAACCAGGAGTGGCATAGTGGCTCAAGGGGTAGGGCTGTAGCTTTGAGCTGAAGAGTTCAGGGATAACACGTAGGCCCAGAGTTCAAGCTCCACGACTGAGAAAACAAAACAAAAAACAATCTTTTGGGGCCGGGAGTTTGGCCTAGTGGTAGAGTGCTTGCTAGCATGCACAAAAACCTGGGTTCAATTCCTCGGTACCAAATACATAGAAAAAAACTGGAAGTGGTGCTGTGGCTCTAGTAGTAGAGTGCTAGCTTTGAGGAAAAAGCCCAAGGACAGTGCTCAGCCCTGAGTTCAAGCACCAAGACTAGCAAAAACAAAAGCAAAAAAAATCTTTTTTAACAATCTTTTTTAAAATTGTTAATGTTGTTAGTCATGGGGCCTGAATTCTGGTCCTAGGTGCTGTCCCTATGTGCTCTTCAGCTCAAGGCTAGCATTCTACCACTTGAGTCACAGTTCTACTTCCAGTTTGTTGGTGGTAAAAACCATTTCTCTATTCCATGCAAGTATTACTAATTTTTTTATCATAATTGTTAAAATAAAAATATTGTTTGATTACGGCAGATTTAAAAAAGTTTGTTTTAAAATGATAATATGCAGGGGGGCCAGGAGTTTGGCCTAGTGGTAGAGTGCTTGCCTAGCATGCACAAAGACCCGGGTTCAATTCCTCAGTATCCCACATACATAGCAAAAAGCCAGAAGTGGTGCTGAGGCTCAAGTGGTAGAGTGCTAGCCTTGAGAAAGTTCAAGGACAGTGTTCAAGCCCTGAGCCCAAGCCCAGGACTGGCAAAAAAAATAAATAAAATGATAATATGTAAAGAATAACTTATAATAAGCAAATTTATATAAAAAGTCTCCAGACGGAAATTAAACATTTACAATTTCAAGAGTAGAGGAGAGCAACCACTAACACCTTCCCTTCTAAGAATACTATATCAGGATATGCTAATCATAAATGCCTTTTAACTTTCTAACAAAAAATATCCACAGAACAAGTCCAATGTACTGTATTTGAAATTTACTAGTTACAGCTCATTTCCTACTTAATAAGCTCATCTTCAAGCTGAGTACCAGTGGCTCAGAGTCTTGAGATCTGAGAATCACAGTTCAAAGCCAGCCCAGGCAGAAAAATCCATGAGATCTGCAATTAACCAGCAAAAAAGCTGGAAGTGGAGGTGTGGCTAAAGTGATAGAGGGCCATCCTTCAGTGAAAAAGCTAAAGAACAGTGCACAGGCTGAGCTCAAGCTCTAGTACTAGCACATGTATACACATATACACATACACACTCATTCATCTTTACTTATTTCACAGCTTTTAAATGAGACAAATTTCTTTCTTTTCTTTACTTTTTTTTTTTTTTGCCAGTGCTGGGGCTTGAACTCAGGGCCTGAGCACTGTATTTGGGCTTTCTCAAGAACTGCCCTTGGGCTTTCTCAAGGCTAGAGCTCTACCACTTGAGCCACAGCACCACTTCCAGCTTTTTCTATGTATGTGGTGCCAAGGAATTGAACCTGGGTTTTTGTGCATGCTAGGCAAGCACTCTACCACTAGGCCAAACTCCAGGCCCAAATTTCATTTTCTTTAAACAAAAAGATCTATCTTTATAAAGATATAAAGATGTATATGAGTATATGTAATTGCACACACACACCCTTTTAAATTGGGTGACATGAGAATGGCTCCAGATGCACACCTGTTAAACATCAGTGGATCACTGCAAAAACAAGCTCTAGGGCTCGCAGCATTTATAAAGTCACAGCATCCCATGATGCTTTCCTAAAGCTATTAATTCTAAACAAAGTAACATTAGCTTTTCAAAAAACAAGAATAAGTCTTCCTAAGGCCCTGCCTAAGAATGCTATTCTAGCTGAGATGGAAATTTCCATCTAGTTGTTTAAGTCTACTGCCTTGCCTTTTAATGATGTCAAAGAGCTAAAAAAAAAAATAATAATAATCAGAAGCAATAGGATCCACACAACTGCAGATGAAAACCACAGAGAAGAATCTGTCTCAAAAGCAATCCAAAATTTAGTTAAGACATTAATAGTAAGTTATAGAATTGGATGGCAATTTCTCAAAGGCAAGATGTGGAAAATTCACCCAACCTGAAGAAATGTTTTCTAACTATAACAACAAAAGATCTGCCACACTTCTCTGCTACTTACAGCAAAAACTTGCATACACAATTGAATTTCTTGGTCACTGGTACCGATCAAATATGGAAAGAAATGTGCCCTCATCTGTAAAACAGTCCCAGCCCAGAGGCGTGTTCTCACATACCCCAACCAGAGTAGAGGGCCCATCAGGGGCACAATCGCCACATTTTTGCACTGTGGCTCGTGTTACCTACGATCCCTTATGGGGACAAACTGTTCTCTGAAGCAGCAGTAGAGAACAAAACTATTTTCCTTGGAAAGGAAAGATGTTTGTAGGGTTGCAAATAACTCTCTACATGCCTTCCTAAAATACTTTCTATCTTCAAGTGGCAAGTTTCACACACACACACACACACACACACACACACACACACACACACACACACACACACACGCACACTCAGACACACAAAGAGAGCACATCGATGTTTCTCACTTGGTATTTACGGGTTTTTGGTTTTTTTCTTTTTTCTTTCCTCTTCTCTTAATCTAACATAGCAAGCTATGCTACAAAAGCATTCATTTTTAACTCACGAAGTACCTGTTCGTCAAGGTACTTACCTTGAATACTGAGCACAAAGTACCGTGTCATATACAAACACAAGTAAGTTACAACGCCCTCATGATGTGCATACAATCTAGAACGAACACATCTGGTCTACGGAGAGGGAAAACGATAGCATGAAGTAGTGTGGGTTAAAGTCATGTAAGTGACAGAGTTAACCTTAACCCTAAAGAATGTTGAAAGCTCACTTTGATGGTCAGGAAAAGCTTTGTGAAAAATATGCTATATCCTGAAGACAGTACGAAAATCAAGTACAAGAAATCAGAGAACCTAGGCTTTCATCCTGCCTTAGTCACTAAGCAGCTTGGTGGGCACATAATGTTCAAGGGCTTAAGTTTTGAGGATAGACTGCATAGTTTTCTAACATTTCTTTCTCCTTTATAATCTATGGAAATGAGTGGATAGGGCAATAGTTAAAACTAAAAAAAATTTCCCTTAGGTTCACAAGCACTCTTGCCACAAAACCCCAAAGAAAAAAAATTAACATGATAGTTTACTATTGAATCTCACTACCTCAACCCAATTTTGATAAGTACATGTCTTTTTTTGTTTGTTTTTGAGGTCCTTCTTTAGAAATCAGTCTAAATTTACTGTATATACAAACTTATGTGATCCTTTTTGTCTGAAGCTAAGTATAGATTACACACATTTTGACTATGAACCTTTTTGGCATTTCCCATCTCCCCTCTCTCTGTGCTTGAGGACAATTCAGAAGGGGTTTGGGATACAGCATACAGCACCAGGTAGAAAATACAGATGACAGCCTATTATGCATAAGGCTAGGAAGTCACTGACCACCAGCACTGCAATAAGTGAGTAAATAAGCAAATAAAAAAAAATACTGCCGATGAAGAAACTTGAACATCCACATTCTCAGAACAAGAAAAGTCACAAGTGTATGCAAGAGATACCTTCAGCTATGAAATGGGAGATAGGTCCTTGGATCAAAACTAGATTTCAAGATATGTGTATGTATGAGTTACTCGAGTATGAACACGGGGCCTCTCATTTGCTAAGCATCAGCTCTGACACTTAGGCCATGACTCTCTAACAACTCAGACTAGATTTGAAAGTAAAAAGTGGGACTAGGATAATGGAAATTTTAGGACTATTTTGGATGGAAGGAAATCATCTTAGATGAATTCTTTTTCACTGTGCTAGGGGTCAACCCCATGGCCTCAAGCACATTGGCCAAATGTTCAACTGCTGAGCAGTGTCAGTCCTTCAAAGGCATCTTACAGAGGACTTAATTCTAATACCTTATTTTAGAGAAGCAGAGACTAATGTGTAGACTAGAATGTGATTTTAGTTACCCAGTAACTCTGTGCTTTTGCCCTATCCTTTGTGAGAATGGTTGGGGGGAAAAAAGGGTTTGAATAGTTACTAGGGTAAGTGTTATGTATGGATAAGGGACATGAGACTGAAGACTGCAATTAAAGGGTATAAATTCCTAGTAAATACAGTCAGTAAAACTGATTTCCAGCCATTCTTAGCCAATGAGAATGAAAACTTAAATTAAAAAATGGAGATGTCCTAACATTTTTAATGCATTTGGCAGATTATTGATGCAGTGAGTGTATTATTGGAAAGTTACTTTTATTGTCCAAATAACAAGGAGGAAAGATTCCAATTTACTGACCTGTGGCTACTTTCTCTTGAGAATGTTTACGAAGTTTTAGATGAGATAAGCTAAGGGTCTTTTGTTTTACATAAAGGTATGCTTTTTCCCCCTCCTTTGGCACACTTCATCTAGTTATTACTAGAGTACCTTAAAAGTGACTGATTAGATACAGCAACAAAATACAGTTATTATTAAAAACAGGATTTCTCAAGATTGGAGACATGGTTCAAGAGGTAAGTACTGAATATGAATCCTGGTCTCTGGCAAAAAAAAAAGGGGGATTTCAGGAGCTTGAGAAAATATACAAATAAAGGGAAGGGGATAAGGAAGAGAAGAAAAGAACAAGGGTAGGAAAATGGAAGAGATGGAAACAGACCTAAAGGAAGGAATAAGAAAGAGAAAGGGAGAAAAAATAAGAAGAGGGAGGAAGGAAAGAAGGGAGGGAGGGAGACAGAAGAAATGAATTAAAAGAGAGGGAAAGAACTAGAATATAATAACATTTACAGATTAACTTACTACATATCTCCTTAGAAATGAGTAGTAAATAGTTTTCCAAAAGGGATATAATCCTTAATATTTATTAGTCAGGGACAGCACCCAGGCCCTAAGTTCAAGCCCTATGACCAACACTCAGAATAAAATATAAATGAATACCTCAGGGTTATAACTACAGTATCATGCTATGATAATCTGCCTTCAGCCTCCCAAATAGCTGAAACTACAGACATGTACCACCACACCCAGCTGGTTTCTTCCTTCCACAGCCAAGAAAAGTAAGACCCCCCAACGGTTGTATAAGTAACATCTTAAGACTATCAGCTGTAGAGATAAAAGAAAAAAATTCTGTTTTTATTTTTACTTCTGGCATAATTGTCATATCAATGTATTACATAGCCTCAAAAAAGCCATCTGTGTTGAATTCTTGATACCTTTTTGATAATTTACTACACATTGTTTAGTATTAAAATCTGTCTTCCTCCACTAGCTTTCCTCAAAATAAAAACAAAACAGGAAGTCATTTACTTATAAATTAAGTTCCAACTTTTTCCAATATGTAAGATATGTATGTAGACAATATGTCATGTCTGTCCCAGAGCTGAATTAATTTGTCTTCAAAGCTAGTTAGCAAATAACGATATTTAACAATTCTCTTCTCATTACTGAATCCTTGTTTAGGCCTGAAGGTTTTCACTAGTAACTTAGTGGACTTTCAATTTATATCATTTTCTAAATAAGCAGAAAAAATGTATAATACTCCTCTTTCTCACAACAGTTAAACAATAAAAGCATCTGAATCTCTTCATTTTAAAAACATAAATATAAGCTTGGCGCAGTGGCTGTAATCCTAGCTACTCAAGATCTGAGGATCAAGGTTCAAAGCCAACCCCGGGCACAAAAGGACCTGAGACTCTTATCTCCAATTAACCTCTAGAAAATGGGAAGTGGGGCTTGGCTCCAGGGTAGGGCAGCAGCCTTGACCTGAAGAGTTCAGGGACAGCACCCAGGCCAAGTTCAAGCCCCATACTAAAGAAATCTCTCATCTAATAAAAAGATTTACATACATATATACTTATATACTTAAAGTACACAACACACACACACACATACACACTCCTCTGCTATAACTACCAGAATTTGTACTAGAATAGAAATGTGTTTATATTAGTTTAAGAAAAAGATAAGTGAGGCTGGTGGCCTATGCCTCTAATCCTAGCTACTCAGGAGGTGGATCAAAGAACCAACGTTCAAAACTAGCCTAGGCAGACAAATCCAAGAGACGTTTTCCAATTAATTAGCAAAAAGCTAGAAGCAGAGGTATAAGTCAAGAGTGAAAAAGCTGGTGAGAGTTTGAGACTCTGAGCTAAATTCGGTTACTTTTAAAGAAGGAAAGAACAAAGATGGGGGTAGGAGTGTGGACGAGTGGTAGAGTGCTTGCCTAGCATGCACAAAGACCTGGATTTGATTCCTTGGTTCCACATATATAGGAAAAGCCAAAAGTGGTACTGTGCCTCAAGTGGTAGATCTCTAGCCCTGAAAAAGCCCAAGGACAGTGTTCTGGCCATGTTCAAACCTCAGGACTGGCCAGGAAAGAAAAGAGCAAAAGGAAATAAGAAAAAGGTATGTGAATATTTTATTAGTTTTAAACATTCAGTATTTACTACAGTATTTAGATGGCATTACTAATTCACCATATATACTAAAAAATTTAGCAAAAAGTATAATTTTGCTGTATAATTATGAACATCATAACTATGGGCATAACCAGTTTTGTATTTAAAAACATTCTTCAAAGCTTCACATAAAATAACTACATACACTGTTATCATCTAAACTATATACGGAAAACATTAAACTTTGTGGGGTTTTTTTGAATTATAAATTTATAGTTTGGTAAGAGGTGCTTTTTTACAGGAGTTTCAGCTTTACTGACCCACAGCTCTCCAAATTCTTGGATAAAAACACTGAGCCTTTGCTATAACCACCACACCAATTATTCAACACTGAGCTTAATTACTTGTTTACGTCTGCATGTGATCTCAGATTTACAATTTCAAATGAAATTTCAGGGTTAGTTTTAAAGACTTAATGAGCTCATCCTTTCCCATGCATCATTTTAGACTCAATTTAAACTTCATGAATCGGCAGATGAAGATGGTTTGTAGCAGCCTTTGTCTGAGTCAGCCACTGTTCAGCCTGGTCAAGGAGTAGAGACTTTAGTCTTTTTTTTTTTTTTTTTTTTTGCCAGTCCTGGAGCTTGAACTCAGGGCCTAGGCACTATCCTTGGACACTTTTTGCTCTAGGTTAGCACTCTGCCACTTGAGCCATAATCCAGCCTTTTCTGTGTATAAGATACCAAGGACTCGAACCCAGGGCTTCATGTATGTTAGGCAAGCACCCTAACACTAGGCCACACTCCTGGCAAGAGTTTAATCTTAATGAGCTATTTCTGCCAAAGGTCACTATAGAAACTATGAATGTATCTAGACAAAAATTCATTTAAAAATGCATTTAAGATGTGTAACTATCCTAGCTACACTTTCTCTATTAAACTATGCATTTTATCTCCAAATCCCACCCATTACTTCATCTGTATCTCATGAAACATGCATTTCTAACTCTAACAGGTGCCTATCTCTGGCAGCTATTTTCAGTTGTCTGCAGTTTACAGCATTCTTACCCCCATAAAAATACGATTATTCTAGAATAATCACTTACTTGCATATAAAATAAATATATCAATTATATGTTTTTCTGGAAATGATGCTGTTATTTTTCATATTATTTGGCAATGTTAACCTACATTCTTAAATGGCTTTATAAGAGAATTGTATAAAAGATTGGGGACATAGCTCAATGGTAAAGGCTTTGCCTGATGAAGTCTGGGGTTCAATCTCCAGAAGCACAAAACGTGAGTAAATTCTAAATGACTGTCTTCTCCTGTCCAAGACATGTTACTTCTTTAGTATCCTATATGAAAGTTATCCTCTACAGCTCTGTGTGATAATGGACTCCTACTGTCTAAAAAAGAAATCACAAAAAAATAATTACCTTAAACACCATTGTACCTTTCTGCAAGCTTATTCTATATGTAAATATATACACATATGAGCATAGATATGATATAGACTGATTTCCATCATAAAATACTGTTCTAAAATGCATCACATGGGAGAAACTATCTATAGTTAATTACATGTCTCAAGTAACTGCGAAGTGTTGAATCATTTGGGCTGCACCATCAGCCATTGATGACATCAGCGGTCTTTGCATGCCAGACTTCCAAGAGCACCAGAGTTTTCAGGACCTTTCTCCTCATTACTGGTAACTGCTATGATGAATGGATGTCCACAGCATTAATGAGAACCTAGTTAGCATGATCTCCTATTTTTGGTTTGCCTTTTTTTTTTTTTGCCAGTCCTGGGCTTGATCTCAGGGCCTGAGCACTGTCCTTGGACTTTCTCAAGGCTAGAGCTCTACCACTTGAGCCTCAGCACCACTTCCAGCTTTTTTCTATATGTGGTACCGAGGAATCGAACCCGGGTCTTCATGCATGCTAGGCAAGCACTTTAACCACTAGGCCAAACTGCTGGCCTTTGATTTGCCTTTTTGCACTGATTGTTGATACTGAGCATGCCTACTGGCCATTTGCAAGTTTTTCTAAAAATTTGAATGTCGATTCAAAATCTTTGTCCACTTTTAGACTGGATTATTGGCTTTTTTATTATTTACTTGTAAGAGTTCTTTATATGTCCTGAATATAAATCTCCATTCAGTATTTTCTTCTACTTTTCAAATTGTCTTTTAACCTTCTTAAGATATCCTTTGGACCACTCAACCACAAATGTCTTTAACTTTGATAGTCTAGTGTCCCTATTTTCTTCTACTGCTAGATATACTCTTTCTGTTATATATAAGAAACCACTGCATAATTTGAGGTCACAAAGATTCACTCCTATTGTTTCTTCTAAAAATTTTATAGGTGAACTCTAAAATCCAAGTCTACGCTTTATTTTGAGTCAACATCAGTATGTAGTATGAGATAGAAATTAACCTTCATTATTTTGAACATGAGAGAAATTCTTCTTAAATCCAAAGCATTAACGAAAAGATTTTTTTTGCCAGTCCTGGTCTTGAGTTCAGGGCCTGACCACTGTCCTTGGGCTTTCTCAAGACTAGATCTCCACCACTGAGTCACAGCACCACTTTCAGCTTTTTCTATGTATGTAGTACTGAGGAACCAAGCCCAGGTCTTCATCCATCACTAGGCCAAACTCTTGCCCCCACTGAAAAGATTTAAAAAATAAAAAAAGACAAAAAAGTCAAGGCAAATTGTGGTGGCACATTCCTGTAATCTATCCACTGTGGAGTCAGGAGGTTTCCAGTTTGAGGCCAACCAAGCAAAAGTTCGTACGACTCTTAACTCAAAAACAAAAACAACCTGGGTATGGTGGCACATGCCACCATAAGAGCCAGTTCAGACAAAATTAGTGCAAGATCCTATGAGAAAAACAAACTAAAAAGCTAAAAAGTTAGAGATGTGTTTCAAGTGGCAGAGGACTTGAGTTCAATCTCTAGTTTGGAAGAGAGGCAGAAGAAGGGAAATGAGGGGAGGTTAAGGGAGGGGATGGGAGAGGAGAGGGAAAATGGAAGGAGAGGAGAAGATTAGAGAAATGGAAGGGAAGAGGTAGGGACTAAAGGAGGGAAAAAGGGAGAGAGGGAGGAAGGAAGGGAGGGAGCGAGCAAGCGAGCGAGCAAGCGAGCAAGCGAGCACCTGACGTTATGCAGAGGTTAAGATTGGCAGGATTACAATTCCAGATCAGCTGAAGCAAAAGTAAGTTTATAAGACCCCACCTCAATAGAACAAACCAGTTATGGCGGCATAGGCTTATCATTCCTGCTATTAGCAGAAGAGAAAATAGGAGGATCCCAGTCTCTGTGAAAAGTGAGGGCTTATCCCACAAACAGGGTCATCTTTCCTTCTGAGGTATGTGAACATCCTTATACAAGGAGAGTATGTGTTGACACGCACTGGACACGCATCCTCTTACCACACTGCGCAGTCTCTGCTGCTCTGCCTTGGAAGGCGTCATTAGTCCAGCGTCCTCATGTAGCCTTTCTAGCTTTGCCAAGCTTGTAATAAGGATAAGCCCTTTGTTTCAATGGAATGACAGCAATTAAGGCTGAATGGTCTCTCCTGCAGTCAGCACTAAGGTTCTTGACCATTAAAGTCCTGTTAAAGTTGTTGACTGTTCAAAACATCATCAGTAATTTGAATTAAGAAAATGAAAAGGCAATGAAGCGATCTAAAATCCGTATTAAATGGTTTCTTCTCTGGCAAAGAATCAAATTCATAAGATATGCATAAGATAAGCTAACGGACAAAGTAAATTCTTAATTCTTCAACCTCAAAGACTCATTAGGTTTACCACTAGATACTTCATATAGGTTTTTGAGGAATCCAAGGGTATTCTGCTTTTCCTCCACATCACAGGCCTACTACGACCCACTATGGAACTGGGGGACAGGGCTGACACACAGATTACAAATACTCTGAACCATCAGATCAGGCCCAGTATAACCAATACAGTTTTAAGAAGAATCCAGAACCCAGAGCCTATCCAAAAAATCATCTGAATTTGTGCTCTGAAACTCTCAATAGTTCATTAACAAGCTGTAGACATCCATACTGAAGTTAATTGTAGGTTAAAATGAAGTACTTGGATATCTCAAGACACAAAATCCCTGGCAGTAGGCTCTGCTGACATGGGAGAGTCAGAATATCAACGTTAGTACTTAATGCCTCTTTGTAGCCAGTCCTGGACTTCAACCATCTTAGGGTTTTAGTTAAAAGAGCCAGCTGGAATACTCTGCCAGCCCCTGATAATTTAAAAATCTCTTATTCTTTCTACATTTGCCTTAAGGAAAAAAATAAAAAGAGAAAGAAAGAAAAAAGTCATGAACTTGAGAGAGCTTTACATATAAAATTTCAGAACTCAACTAAAAGGGAAAATTGGATGTTATGACATGAATGTAAGATACACAAAGTGAGTGGCAAATTTTCAAGAATATGAATTGCTTCAAGGATGAATTACTTAAAATTCAATGTAAGAATAGCATTTGCTTTCTGACAGGTTACTCATAAACATGAAGCAGAGAGGCCAAAAGTTGTAAAACATGTGGATGCAGCATGATTATAGGGCATAATTTGACCATAGGTGCAAACTATATGAAATACCAACATGCACTGGGGTTTAGTTACATAAAGTATGTAGGTTAGCTGCTTGAGCAAAACAACTCAGCTCTAAAGCACCTAGCTCGGTCTCTCACATCTGTCAGTCTCTCTTTTTCTCTCTATGCTAGAGCTTGAACTTGGGGCTTAAGTATTGTCCCTAAGCTTTTGTGCTATATCTCTACCACTAAGCCATAGCACCACTTCCAGGTGTTTGCTTTTTTCCTCGAGTTAAGAGCCTCACACTTTTTTCTACCCAGGTTGGCTCTGAGCTGTAATCCTCAGATCTCAGCCTCCTGAGTGTAAGCCACTGACATCGTCTCATTCTTCTATTTGGTTAACCCTGTAAAAGGATGATGCCTCTGTTTTGGTTTTCTCTCCAAGTTATCCATGCAGTCCTGCTGTTTTTGTTTTGGTTTTTGATATATGAGAGTCCCTCAGACAAACTGTTTCTCCCAGAAATGAGCAAGGCAGACCAAACTCCTTGGGAACAAACTTTACTACAAACAAAGCCTATCTATCTACCTTCTCTGTGCTGTGTACCACACCCACACTCCGCCCCTCAGATCTATCATTTCTTGGTCTTTTTTTTTTTTTTTGCCACCATTAACCAACCAGATACTCCTTTAAACCATTAACTTGGCTCAGCAGTAGAACACCTGCCTAATAAATGGGAGGCCTTGGGTTCAAACCCCAGTACTACTACTACTACTACTACTACCAACAACAACAACAACATCAACCCTAAAACAGACAAAAAAAAAAAAAACCCAATAAGCCATTAGCATCTACGCATCAAATGCTGGATACTGAAGATACAACACTGAATGAAGTTTTGCCTGTGAGGCAGTCACAGTCATTTGGCAGATGAGATTATGAGCAGACAACCACAACCATTCTCACAGTGGGAGAAGTGAGCAGAATATGTGCCAACAAAGTAGTAAGTCTTCCTGAAGGGCTATACTAACTCTCTTTAGGAAGATATGACATCTCCACTCCCCAGTAACAAGGCAGTGAGGCCAGCCCGTCTGTAAGATCCTTTCTTCATTTTTTTTTTGTGTGTGTTTCCATATGCTTTCCATTTCTTTAATTTAATGATTATATTTTAGGGCCAGGAGTTTGGCTTAGTGGTAGAGTGCTCACCTAGCATGCACGAAGACCCAGGTTCAATTCCTCAGTACCACTTACATAGAAAAAGCTGGAAGTGGTGCTGTGGCTCAAGTGGTAAAGTTCTAGCCTTGAAAAAGCCCAAAGACAGTGGTCAGGCCCTAGGTTCAAGCCCCAAGACTAGCAAAAAATAATAATTTTATTTTATTGTCAGGGTGATATATAGTGGGGTTATAGTTACATTTGTCAGGTAGTGGGTACATTACTTCTTGCAAGATCCTTTCTAGTTGCAAGTCATGATATCTTTGTCAAAAATGATGGGTACAGCCGGCCACGGTGGCTCACTCCTGTAATCCTAGCTACTCAGGAGGCTGAGATCCGAAGATCACGGTTCAAAGCCAGCTTGGGCACTAAAAAGTCCGTGGGAGTTATATCTACAATTAATCACCAGAAAACTGGAAGTGGAGCTGTGGCTCAAAGGGTATGACCGTAGCCTTGGGCTGAAGAGCTCAGGGACAATGCCCAGTCCCTGAGTTCAAGTCCCATGACTGACAAAAGAAAAAAAAAGTGGCGGGTACAATCCAGGAACTGATGATTCACACTTGTAATCCTCATTCCTCAGGAAGCTGAGATCTGAAAGCCAGTAGTCCAAGGTCAAGCTGGGCAAAAATGTCTGCTAGCATCCACCTCTAAAATCACAAAAAGCAGGGCTAATGGTATGTTTCAAATGGTAGAGCACCAGCCTAGTGAGCAGGAGGCCTGAGTTCAATCTGTAGTACTACCACCACCATCAAAAAACTCCCTCAAAACAACAAGGGGGGGGAAGAGGGCTGCTGCAGAAAATTCCAACCAATGATTAATCTAATCTCTATACCAAAATATGAATCATGTTACTCTAGAATTCTTTTAGTTTCCTATTCTCCTATTTTCCAATTTTCTGTAAATGGCAAATCATCTCATTATTAATTTCTATTGTTTCCACTCCATATTGTCTTTATTTAGTCTGCTTCTATGTCTTAATCTCTTTCCTGAATTACTGCAATAGCTTTCAAAAGGATGCTGGTAGCCCTCACCTAACTACCACTCAGTAGCCTAAGCAATCTTCCCCAGTCGGCTCATATGGCAATCCATTTTAACAAGACTATCTGCTATCTACTGCTCCTAGGACAAGGGGCTTGTCATCTTCAGTATACTGTGAACCAGACTCTTCAGCATCTGATCTAGCTCCACTCTTTTACACTCATACTGAACTTCTTGTATTTCCTTAGTCTACAATGCTCCCTTCCTAAGGGCCTCCTCAAAGGGGAACTTTAGTAGCCTTCCCAAACCACCTTTCAGTGTCTACCAGAAAGTGTGCTCTGCTTTGCCATTATCGTTCTTACCACACTATACAGTATCACCTTAATTACTTACTGGTCCTTCTCCCCACAAAGCTCTGCGTTCCATTTGGGCAATCCCTATTCTAAATAGCCTTGTATTGACTACGTAAAGCCTTCTACGTGCCTGGTCATGACATTATAGTTCATGCTTGATAAGTATTTGCCCATTCCTTCATTCATGTGTTCAACAAACTGTAAAGCAAGACTCAATGTATTCCAATTTGTCATGTTTATGAAATATTCCAGAAACTAAATCCTTCATCAAGACCATATTTAATCTATAAGCCTATCATGAATGACATTTTCTCAAAGAAATAAAAGAGGCTATCCATACGTCCAAAATTCAAATGACTTTAAAAACCTCTTACTTCTTCTAGTTTAGATAGTATATGCTGGGCGCCAGCAGCTCATGTTTGTAATCCTAGCTAACTCAGGATGCTGAAATGTGAGGATCACAGTTCAAAGCCAGCCTGGGCAGGAAAAATCATGACACTCTTATCTTGAATTAAGCACCAAAAAAGCCAGAAGTAGAGCTGTGACCCAAGTGGTAGAGTACTAGCCTTGAGCAGAAAAGCTCAGAGACAGTGTCCAGGCTGAGTTCAAGCCCCAGGACCATCACAATAGACAAAGCTTACTTTCTAAATTGTTCATAATAGGACTGTTCATATAGGATTACTAAGTGCAGCATTTTAAAAAATAAACTTATGACTACGTTTGCACTATTACATTATTTTTACAGATAAAGTGGTGAGTTTTCATTTTAAACCTAGTGAAAGTGGTACCTTGTTACTGACTCACCGATTCTTTTCCAGCTCATTGTGTGTAGATCTAAAAGAAAACAAAGAAAAAAATGGAGCATTAGCCATGCTTGATAATCAGGATACACAAAAGGAGATGGGTTTATCTACTTCTATACTAAGACCATCAGACCTCTGCAATCTCACTCCTCAGAATGAGGGCCAGTCATTCAAATATTGTGTTTTCAAATATTCTGAAACTGAGGAATTGTTCCCCTAATAAAATTAATACCAGTACTTACTTTTCTCCCTATACTTTATTGACTGTCGACAGCGTTAGAACTCATACGCAATCCTGTTTTTAAAATGTTTTTAAGTGTTATTATAAAGGTGGTGTACAGCGGGGTTCCAGTTAGGTAAGTCAGGTAAGAGTATATTTCTTTTTGGAAAGTGTCACTCTCCCCTCTCTCCAGTTTTCTCCTCCCATTCCCATTCACAAGTTGTTTAGTTCATTTTCAATATTGTATCCAGTGACATAATCCTATTTTTTTAAGATCTATATGTGAAGATCTCTTCTACTCACTCTTAAACACAGAGAAAAAGGGAAGTTTTGGCTACCACAGAAACTGAAACACACTTGTCTTATTGCTAAGAGATATAGGCAATGCAAGCATTCCTGCCCTTTATATGAAAAGTTAAACAAGGAAGAAAAATACAGTAATAGAAAGAAAAGGTATTGTACATTAATAAAATTAGGACATAAAAAGACCAGAAGGATATATAACTCAAAATGTTAGCTGTGGTCATTTGGCCTCTCAGTATTGTTAAGAGACTTCTCATCTACTGAACACCTCCTGTTAGACCACATGTAAAGCAATGAAAACATCCTGTCTCATTTTATCCCTAAAATTATGTTTTCCTTTGGCTTTGGTGGTACTGATATTTGAACTCAGGGCTTTACCACTTAAAGCCTGTTTGTTGGACACAGAGTCCTACTATGTGGTCCAGGCTGGCTTCAAACTTTCCATCTTTCTGCCTCAGACTCCTAAATGCTAGAATTAGAAGTATGCCGCTACTTGTAGCAATCTTTGCTTTAAAAACAAGAATATAATACTGAGGCTCAGAGATATGAAGAGACAGGACCCCATGCCAAAAGTAGAGGCAGCAGGCTCGCTCATTAGTTGTGGGAATTTTACCGGTATCTAAGTTCCAAGGCAAAAGCTTAGACTTGGGATTGTCTCCTGTCTACCCTTTGCTTTCATAGCAGTTTCATAAAGTCCAGTAACATAGATGAAGATAAACTGATTTTCATCTTGAGGAAGGTAATAAAAGGACTTCTCCCTCAACAAATGTAAAAAAGAATTGTTGGATGTTTCAAGAGCAGACAAATTAACAGGAAATACATACATATGTATACAAATAAGATTTTTTTTTTTGCCAGTCCTGGGGCTTGTACTCAGGGCCTGAGCACTGTCCTTGGCTTTTTCAAGGCTATCACTCTACCACTTGAGACCTATAGCACCACTTCCAGTTTTTTCTATATATGTGGTACCAAGGAATCGAACTAGGGTCTTCATGCATGCTAGGCAAGCACTCTACCACTAGGCCAAACTCCTGGACTCACAAATAAGATTTTAAAAAAAAATCTGAAAACACAGATATTTAACTTCAAAAGAAATAGCGTTCAAAAATCAATTACAATGAAACCTCTATCACCATATAAGAATTTATTAAAATTGTTCTTTGTGTGTAGATGTTAAAAAGATAAAAAGGGGGAAGGTATATTTTAAAGATATTTTAAATAAAAGCGTTCTTCAAAGTAGGAGTGGCTAAGCTGGGCGCGGTGACTCCTGCCTGTAATCCTAGCTACTCAGGAGGCCGAGATCTGAGGATTGTGGTTCAAAGCCAGCCTGGGCACTATAGAATGTGAGCCTCTTATCTCCAATTAATCACTAGAAAACAAGAAGTGGGCCCATGGCTCAAGGGGTAAGATACCAGCCTTAAGCAGAAGAACTCAGGGACAGCGCCTAGGCCCAGAGATCAAGCCCCCAAACCCACAAAAAACCAAACCAAACCAAAAGAGTGGCTAATCAAAGATGAGATTCTCAGCCCCTTCTTGGCAAGTAGATCAGAGTTTAACTGCCTTTCTCTGAGAAAAAAACTAAGGAAAACAAAATTAAGAGACAATTCACACATAAAATATGAGAGCAAGTAGTAAGTGTACAAACATTTTAAGTAGGAATGAGTAGATTCTGGTTCACAGTAAACTTGTTCTCAATAATCTGGCAATCCCATGGGTACCAATTAAGATGAAAAAAGAAAATGCAAACAATAATATACACAAATATAACCAATTGTGAAACTCCAATATATTACATTGAACCTATTATAAAGAAGTTAATCTGACTTCCTGCAGTGAACAAAATTAAAGCAGGTTCTTTTTACCTCTCTCAAACAAAATCTTTTCACCAAACCAGAAAATATAAGTCACATTTAGTTATAACACTAACTAAGTTTAGTAAGACTCCTAAATAATGAGAAACAAGAATGACCACAAATATACTAATCATTATAATATTGCCATATTCTTCTCATTTTTTTTACTGTTCTGGTTAGTTAAATGTTTTTTGACCAAGTCAAAAAAATTAGAACTTTCAGTGTTCCAGACTGCATTAGGCTCCAGAATTTCCAGTTGGTAACTTCAGAAGTGCACAGGCATGATCACATCTCAAGGCAAAACATACGAAGAGAAGCACAACTCTGTGGGAGCTCAAAGAAGGCAGAGCTTACTTCCAAGTGAGACTACCAGGAAACTTTTAGAGAAGGATGGCATTTGATCTAGGGCTGGGCAATAAGTAGGGTACATCTGCCACTGGTAAAGTCTGGAAACTATTAAGGATGCCATTCTGGGTAGAAGGGGTAAATAAAAAAGCAGAGCTATGAAACTCAAAGAAAAATCAGGTAACATGGTATAAGTGGCATACAAACCCATGTGTATGAGGAAAAACAAACTTTCGGTTTGTTATTAACTATTGCTCACTAGATGTATTAACTTTGGGACAAATTATTTAACGTCTCAGATTCACAGTTCCTCATTTTAAAACAGGCATATTGTCATGTGCCTTGGTTAGTTATTTTGAGAAGTGGAGAAAAATATGTAAAAGCATCTAGCACACAGAAAGGACTCAATAAATGTTAGCTACTGCTCTTGAACTTTTTGTTCTTGAAGACAAGATTTCACTGTGTAGCTCAGGCTAGCCTACATTCACAATCCTCCTGCCTCAGCTTCCTAAGTACCAGGATTACAGGACTGTGCCACCCCTCCCTGGCTATTTTATTATTTTTCACAAGACTAAAAATACATTAAACATGAAAAGAGATTCTATTTGCTATCTGGATTAATATATACAATCTACTATTAAATTTTTAAAAAGTGCAAAAATATAAAAAAAAAGAGAATGAAACATGTTGAAATTGTTTTAAGAAAAAGAGAAAGGCTAAGGGCACCAAGTAGGATAAATTTATACACATATAGAAATGTCACAATGAAACCCCAGCTCATACAACTAATGTATTCTACTAAGGATATTGTCAAGTATACAACAGGGGTCAGGAGTTGGGCTTAGTGGTAGAGTGCTTGCCTAAAAAGCCAGAAGTGGTGCTCTGGTTCAAGTGATAGAGCTTTAGCTTTGAGAAAACCCAAGGACAGTGCTCAGGCCCTGAGCCCAAGCCCAGGACTGACAAAAAAAAAAAGTATACAATATAAGACAACATGATAAGTTTTCAAAAGGTTTTGATGCTTAGAGCTAATGTAGCATTATGCAAGCAAATACATATTCAAAATGATAGAGACACTGAAAGACATGACAGGTATCTGAAGCCATTTGGTTAGTCAGCTACACTGTGGTTAGCAGTTTGACAGTCAGAAAGAGCCTAATTATACGCACACATAGAAAAATAATAGTCCAAATAGTGATGGCAATAAGTGAGTAATTGAACAATCCTTTTGCTTCTGTGACAGTCTGTGTCATTCAGGTCCTTTTAATGGTATGCCACTGAAACACCCAACTATGGTAAAAATCCCTGCAAGGTGCAGATGTGGTGAGGAGTATGTCACCCATTTGGCTTGCCAACACATTTTGCTTCTAATGAAATGTACTTCTGAAGGTGAATACTAAGAACTATCCTGCTTTTTGACACTAAATGCTAAACACAACTTCCAAGGGCAGAGAAAGATGTTTCTATCATTTTATCACTGAATCATAGACAATCTTTTTGCCCTCCCCCCACAAAACACACAAATAACATGCTGTTTGGAGAGAAATCCTAACACCTTCCCTCCTTGGACAGCCATTGTTATTTCAACTAGAGCTGTGAGCTTTCACTGACTCCAGCATAGCTCCAATATGTAAACTTTGATCCTTTCCCCGGCAGTCAGTGAAATGAAGTGTAGGATTGACACTACTCAACAGGACAGCTGTTGTGGAAGGAAAATGGAAGCCTTCACACTCACCAGATTTTTACATAGAGTAAACCAAAATGAAGAAAATATGTGAGAATTGTTTTCAAGTGCATGCTTATATCAGTGTTATATAATAAGACTAAATCCAGGATCTGGGAAAAGCACGTCATCAGACTTGTATGATTAGATTAGTGCCTGGAAAACTGTCCTCACTGGAAAAGAAACAATAAAAGAACCATGCTGGGCCAGGAGTTTGGCCTAGTGGTAGAGTGCTTGCCTAGCATGCACCAAGACCCGAGTTCGATTCCTCAGTACCACATACGTAGCAAAAAGCCAGAAGTGGTGCTGTGTAGCCTTGAGAAAATTCAGGACAGTGCTCAGGCCCTAAGCTCAAGCCCAGGACTGGCAAAAAAAAAAAAAAAAAGAACCATGCTATACCCAAAAGGAAGCAATGTCATTTCATGTCTAAGGATAAATCTAAAAGAGAATGCTTTCTTCAAATCAACTGTGCTGCCTGCTTAGAATAGTGTACATACACACTGTTTCAAATGTAGCTTGCTATTGAAATCAGCCACCACCTGTGCCATAAGGGTTAAGCCAATCACTTAAATCCTCTCTTGGCCACTGTGCTCTAACCATAAAATGATGATAATATCTTACCTTCATCAGCAGAGAACTGTACTACATGAAATCTTAAATTCTATGACTTGTAATCTTCAACATCTATTCAGTATTTTGACCAAAAAAAGAAGCCTCTCATCTAACAGCAAGAGACACAGTTGTCTTTCCAACTTACATGTCATAACCAACTTAAGCCTCCTTCAAAATGATACAATATTGCTGAGCGATATGTCCACAAGTAACTCAGCCATAGGCAACTTACATTTCAACTAAGCATTTAATAGAAAGCCTGAGTTAGTTTAGTGTGAGGCATTTTTTTTTCCTTGAAAATTGTTCATACCACTCTCTTATGGTAAAGCAAACATCTCAGAGGATGCACCCACTTCAACTTTATGCTAGCTATTAACACTTTACTACTAATCTCCATTTTTTTTTGTTCTGAAACTTCACAGTTTTTCTTACTTTTAAAAACTGAATGAAAACTGTTTTTTAATACAGAAAAAAAATCTAAAGCTGGGCACGGTGGCCCATGCCTGAAACCCTAGCTACTCAGGAGGCTGAGATCTGAGGATCAAGGTTCAAAGCCAGCCCAGGCACAAAAGGACCTGAGACTCTTATCTCCAATTAACCTGTAGAAAACAGGAAGTGGGGCTTGGCTCCAGGTTAGGGTGGTAGCCTTGATCTGAAGAGCTCAGCGACAGCACCCAGGCTGAGTTCAAGCCCCATGACTCCCTGCCCCCCCCACCCCATCAAAGTATCACAAAACAAGTCTTCGTTCAATTCTCTGAATAAACAAGTATATGCTTAAGAATAAAACTATGGAGAAAACATTTGAAATTATTTCCATGACTCTAAAATTATTCTAGAAAAATATATTACCCATTCTCTTCCTCTCTTCTTCAACCATAAAAATCCATAAAGACTACAAAAGGCTACAAAGCTGAAAACATATTAATAAAATCATTTCTTCTAAAATAAAATGTCAACATTCTAAAATTTAAAAAGTTGAGGCCGGGAGTTTGGCCTAATGGTAGAATGCTTGGCTAGCATGCACGAAGATCCAGGTTCAATTCCTTGGTACCACATACAATAGAAAAAAAGCTGGAAGTGGTGCTGAGGCTCAAGTGGTAGAGCTCTCGCCTTGAGCAAGTTCAAGGACAGTGCTCAGGCCCTGAGCTCAACCCAGGACTGGCACCAAAAAAAAAAAAAAAAAAAAAAAGTCAAACTGGCAGGAGGCAGGGGGGAGGGGATATAAGGAAAAGCAGACAGATACAGAAATACTACTCAAGGTGTATAGGCGATAAAGGAAGTGGGAAATATGAAATGTCTGGTGGCAGGGAACAGACTGAACAGGGAGAATGATGTTGGGACAGACAGCACTGCACACTTAGATGGACAGGTTTAATTGTAACCCTTCTGTACACATTGTGAAGCTCAGAAAGTAATAAAAGCTAAACCAAAGCCATATAAGCAGGGGGGAAGTGTTTTGTTTTTTAACAGTCTTCATCTTAGCAGGTGAAACTGAAACACTGCTGATGTGGTAAGAGACTTTAATAGTCACAGGATGCTAAAGAGAAGAAATTACTGTACACAGCAAGTTGAAATTCAATTGGTTACCAAACTCTTTCCAGGTCACCTTAAAACAATGTAACTACTATGTATGTGGCACAAGCTCATGCCAATATTTGCTGCCCAAACTGACAAGCTTTTGATTTCCACATTTCTACAACATAGGAATACAGTGAGTGTTCTTTAAAATAAAATACAACATTCTACAGTCTATTACAATACAGTTGCTTAAAGAATTGGCACACCTGTAGTCTCAGTACTCGAGAGGTTGAGGCAGGAAGCCTGCTATGTTGCCTGAACTACATACAAAGACGTCGTCTCAAAAAAAAAAAAAAGAAAGAAAAGAAAAGAAAGGAAGGAAGGAAGAAACGAAGGAAGGAGAAAAGAAATGGCAATTTGGAGATTTTACTCTTGAGATATTACATATTGTTTTTCTTTCCAAATGCAGTGTCATTAAGATCCCTTAAAACACAAAGTTTGCCAATGCAGAATTATATTTTCTTCTATCATTTTTCCTTCTAGTCTAATATGGTATGTGGCACAATAAATAATAATCAACCAAAAAACCTCTGAATTTCCATTTTAGATAGTCTACCTGAAGTTTGAAATCTTTGACAAACACCATCTGCACAGCTGCACAGGCAGCATAGGTAACTGTCACTGCAGAATAAAGCACAAGACACTCAGTCCTTGTTCCCAAGAAGGTGTTAGTACAACAAATGGGCCACAAATTTGAGAAGCAGTCAAGGCAACTATTTGAGAGACAAGAGGTTTCTGGGTTCTGCTGCTTATACTCCTGAGTGGCCTTTACTTTCTCTTTATTAAAGTCTGTGTGACCTTACTATATTTTTTTTAAGAAGACAACTAGTTGGGCAAACACAGTGAATGCTGTCAAGTATTTAAGGATCTGATCTATTGCAGAGGAGGAAGAACGACTTCCCTGAGGAAGCCACGGCCTGTTGAGGAAGAAAGACAGAGATAACTTGGCAAAGGAGCAAGAAGACTTATTGCCAACAGGGAACAGAACATAAAAAGACCTTGAGGTAGAAGCTGTGTCTTATTAAAAGGTGGCCCAATATAACTCATGGGAATAGCAGCAAAAAGAAAAAGAAATAAAACTATTTTCTAAATACTTTATTAGATTTTTAGATTTTACTCTCCTACTCCATAAAACAGAAATTTTAAATAAATAGCTACAGGGTAATTATTTCTGGTGTTTCAGCTTACTACACAACTAGTCTGTTTCATAAGCCCCAGCTGAAACCTCACATACGAATATCTCTACCTGAAGACAATGCATTCTACAATCTATTTCTCTTTCTTGCTTGCAACCTGAATTCCCACAAGAAATTTCCTTCCACAGTTTTAAGTGGTGCAAGGTCTGAGTTCTTCCTGACACTATCAGAATATAACATGCTTATGATTTTACAAACTTTCTCAAATGCTGTGCTAAATCACAGTAATCAGTACTGTGGTACAACACAATATAGTAGAATCTTAATAAGAACACTACCATGAAAGAAAAAAAAAGTCAAAACCCCAAGCTGAGTCAGTGTTAAAAAGATGACAAAGATTGCCCTATTAATGACTCATTATGTAATTAGCAAACTGTAGAAATGTATGTCTTATTTATCCCTCTGTAATCCTTCAGCTGTTAGTAAAAATGCTGTACATTCAATGACAGAGAAGTAAACAAATTCAAATAAGTAAGTAAAACTGCCAATAAATCAGTCTCAGAATGCCAGGGGAGTACGGAGCCTTGGTGAGGACTTCACACATTATCTTCTCTGACAGATGAAAACAGTAGGCGACGAGGAAAATGTCATGTGATCCTAAACTTGGCTTCTAGAAAATAGAAATTATAGTACCACACAATTCAGGTCCTATTTTGTATATGGTACTCTATGTCTTCAAGTTTTGAAAACAAGGTTTTTTATTTTTGTTGGTCATGGAGCTTGAACTCGGGGCCTGGGCGCTGTCCCTGAGCTCTTCAGCTCAAGAATACCGCCCTACCCCTAGAGCCACAGCCCCACTTACCGTTTTCTAGTGGTTAATTGGAGATAAGAGTCTCATGGACTTTAGAGCCTGGGCTGGCTTTGAACCTCAGATCTCAGCCTCTTGAGTAGCTAGGATTACAGGCATGAGCCAATGCATGTCAAGTTTTTGTTTTATGTGTGGACTGTTAGTTAAATTCCTAAAGAGGCCATAATTTCTGTTAATGTAGCCAGAGAAACTATAAAGGCTAGCAAATTTATATTTGTCTTTAGATGTGTCTTAAGCACACCATACTACAATAATATAAATTCACCAAACATAAATATATATTATACTTAGGTTAATGGTCTAACTTAAAATTTTAAGTTTAAGCTAATTATGAGTGGCTTATGCCATTAACCGTAGGAACTCAGGAGGCTGAGATCTGAGGATATTGGTTCAAAAACAGTCCAGGCAGGAAAGTCCATGAGACTATTATCTACAATAAATCACCAAAAAAGATGGAAGTGGAGCTGTGGTTCAAGTAGCAGAGTGCTGACCTTGAGCAAAAAAGCTTAGGGACAGCATCTAGACCCTGAGTTCAAGCCCCAGAATGGGCACAGGAAAATTTTTAAGCTTAAAAAGCGTAAGAGCAGGGCTGGGAGCACGGCCTAATGATAGAGTGCTTGCCTAGGATACACAAAGCCCTGGGTTTGATTCCTCAGTACCACATATACAGAAAAAAAGCCAGAAGTGGAACTGTGGCTCGAGTGATAAGAGTGCTAATCTTGAGAAGGCCTAAGGCCAGGGCCCAGGCCCTGAGTTCAAGCCCCAGGACTAGCCAAAAACAAAACAAAACAAAAAATAGCTTAAGAAGAGACAAAAAGGCAGCATACTGTTCTACAAGGGGAAGAGTGAATCAAAGGGAGAATAGTGAATCCTTGCCTTGGAGAGGTCAGCAATGCAGAATAGGTCAGCTTCATGAGCTAACTACAACTGATGTCTATGAGAACCTGTTGTTGCTTTCTACACCAAGCATTCCCTGCTGCTCACTCCCTACCCAATAACCCTCTTGGAGTGCCCAGATGCCTCTAGGACAGCCCACCCCCCAAGTGAATCATTCTCTAGCTAAAGCTCAAGGAATCAGGAATAAAGTCCCAGTGAATTTCTTCATATCAGTGGGAAAGGCAACCTCTGTTGCTCTTCTTTTAGGAATGGACCTTCGAAAACTTCATGACATGACTCTCTGGGCTTCACAGCTTCCTGGAACAAAAACCCTGGACGACCAGATGCTACCAAAATTTTTCAAAAGTGGAGGTCAATTATGTCTCAGGACACATAAATGCAAGCACATGTTAAAGAAATCTATTTGGGGAAAAAAGCATATCTATTCTAGTTAAAAGGTAATCATCTGTTTTCTTTTCCCTTTTGCTTTAAAGCCCCTTTCCTCATCAAGTAATGTTACTATTAAAATGTACACAAGATGGTCTTTCCTTCCTCCTTAAAAAAAAATAGATCAGGCTCACTGTCTTCCTATTCTACCTAAAAATTTTCAAAAAATGTAACACTGGAGTTATTTCAGATTTTTAATTTTTTTCTTGGATCATTCTAAATTTGGAAAGAAAAGAAAAGGTGGTCCAAGATTCCTTTTAGCACGTGACTACATGTATGGACACGTGTTGTTAAGTCTCCTGTCTGTCTGCTCAGTCATACATATCCCATCTTAATCATCTCAAGCAAGAACTTTTCTGTCTTTATATATTCTATTCCTTCCCTTCTACACTAAGTCAAACTCCCATACTTTAGTGCTTTCAAAAGGTCACCCTCCAGGGTGGTGAACAAATTCATTTTGTGTTGCTCCAGATCTGGAAAATCAGGAGTCCAGCACAACCAATACCTCCAAGTCCAGTTCCTTTCCCTCTTGTCCTCCTTTCTAAATGTGCCCCGTTTGCTACCTGTTGGCAGTGCTGGTGGTGCTGCTCCCAGGGCTGTGTTTCTGTGCCCGGTTCAACCTCCGTGGGGGCTTTGAATGCTGTAGTCGGGGGCTTGGCATGGAGGGGAATGATGAGGCGTAGCCATGTTCACACTCTAAAAAGAGCAAGGGGGAAAAAGGTGTAAGAAGAATAGAGAAATCTGTAAATCTTCAGTCCAATAGGTTTCTGAAAACAGGAATGGAGGTAAACTATCTCTACTCTTTTTGGTTAGAAAAATAATAACATCCCAGTCCTTGGCTGGACATGATGGTGAACATCCCAGCACCTTGAATGGAGAAGCAAGAAAATCCCGAGTTTAAAGCCAGCCAGAGCAAAGCTTCCCCATAATTCCCAGGCCTGGACATCCAACTTGTGGCAACCCACTCCCTGGGGAGTGTACTGACACCTTCTAAACCAAGTAATTTCTCCTGTTCCCCAAGAAGACTTTTCGATTTAAGCACCCTATCCTCTAAGTGCAGCTGTCCCCAAATTACTCCCTTCCCTTAACTGTTTCATTCTCCAGTGTCCCCCTAGGTCTCATACTTGCATAACTCCAAATACTTCAATCGCCAAGTCTTGGTCAATTTTCTCTCCCGAGACCGCTTTCCTGGTCTTTTCTGTGTGGTGCCCAACACCCCAATCCATTTCTTCTGTGGTCTCCATCCCTACAGGGGCCCCATCTCACCACATCTCCCACATCACCAGGGCACGGGGTCCAGCTGACAGATGTCCGGTGGGCATTTCCGTCTCTCCCACCCTCCCAGGCCCCACACAGCTCCCGCTGCTTTTGGAAAGCTCGCCCCCTCCCTCCACCCTGTCACCTCCCCCCTCTCTTTGGAACGCCCACCCCGCAGGCCTCCAGTCCCACTCGGGGTTCACCCAGTACTCCGCACCCCAGCCCCGCCCCGCTCTCACTCCAGGGGTCCCCGGCCCCTCCCGAAGCCCGTACACCCCCCTCCCCGCATCAACTCACCAGTCTCCCCCCGCACGCGCCCCGCCGGCCACTCTCGCGCGCGCGCTCGCTCCCCCGGGCCCACCTGTCACTCCCGCATTCTTTCACACGTGCGCGCGGGCTTGGCCGTGCGCGCTCCCACGTGTCCCTCGTGCGCGCGCACTCTCCCCACCGGGCCCTCGTGCACGCGAACCCTCCGCGCGCGCGCCGCTGCACGCCCCGCCTGTCACTCGTGCGCACACCGCCCCCCCCGCGCGCCTCCCCTCAGCAGCGCACGCACTTCCTCCCGCACACTCGCGCACCTCTCCTCACCAGCCGCACCGCGCTCTCCACGCGGAGCAAAAGCCCACGGGCTCAGGCAGCGGCGCCTAGCCGTTACCTCGCTCCCGGCGCTCCAGAAACTCGGCGGCCTCCAGCAGGCGCTGCACGTTGATCATCCGCACCCGCTCCATGGGCACCGCGGGTGGAGACCGGAGCTCACCGCGCCCCCGTCCCTGGCCGACAGGAGGCGCCACAGACGGCTAGAGCGTCACGCCACCCCGGGATGTGTGCGGCGGGCGGGCGGGCCAGCCCGGCCGCGGCTCGGCGCGCTCTCCGCCGACTCGGCCGCCTCCGCTGCGCCCGCCGCGCCCGCCGCGCCGCCTGCAGCACGCGCGCGGTTTGTTTACCTCTCTGCGCGAGCACGGGGGTGGGGCGGAGGCAGCGACGCGGCTCGCTCCGCCTCCTTCTCTACCTCCTGGGAAACGTAGTCCCGCCCCTACCCACTGCATGCCGGGAATCGTAGTACAGGAGTACGGGTACACTACAGGGCGCGCTTGCGCCTCACGATTCCGCAATGGCTTCTGGGAGATGTAGTTTCCAGCGGTTTACTTAGCTCCCTTCAGGATAGCTAGAAGAAGGTGCCAGGGCTTAGCGTCCCAGAGGGAAGGATGTAATTACAATGAGTCTACACCCGAAGTGGCTCATGTCTCCATATTTCCCACATTTTTCCAGGGGCTGGAACGGTGTCCCATGTTTCAGTCAGTCATCCATCTACTATATTTTCATGTAACTACTGTGCCTGTTTCCTTATCTACAAAATTAGAAAAATAGCACATTTGCAAGGACAGCACACCCAGAATCACTTGAGAAACCAAAGAAGCATTGTTCAGAAATAAGACATTCAAATCAGAAGCAGAACGGACTTCTATTTTTTTTTAAATTGTTTTGCTCTCCCTTCCCCCAACAATCTCTCAGGGCTGCTTTTAGACAACAGGAAGCCCACTTTGGTTCTATAAGGAAAGGTCATTTGAGGCGTGATTTGGTAACTGGAGTAAACCATAATTCTGGTCAAATCTGGACTCTGCTACTTAAGCTGAATGTATGGACTCTTTTTTTTTTTTTTTTTTGCCAGTCCTGGGCTTGAGCTCAGGGCCTGAGCACTGTCCTTGGACTTTCTCAAGGCCAGAGCTCTACCACTTGAGCCTCAGCACCTTCCGGCTTTTTTCTATGTATGTGGTACCAAGGAATCGAACCCGGGTGCATGTTAGGCAGGCACTTTAACCACTAGGCTAAACTCCCGGCCCCATGTATGGACTCTTTAAGCCTCATTTTCCTCCTGTAAAAATGAATGTAATTCTTCCATTTATCCATAATGTTGAGGACCTGCAGTGAAGTCAAGGACTGATGCAGACTTAATGTGCACAGTAATGAGGGAGGCAGACTCCATGGAACCTGCTCTCGCAGAACATGTATCATCAGCAGGGCTTATTGTGAAGATTAAATAAAATAAGTCCAATAGTACACAGCAGGCACTCAATAAATAGAAGCAATGGTGATTGCTTCCTCCCATGCTCTCCTCCCTAAAAAGATAACCAACAGCCAAGGCTGAAGAAAGCAGAGAGCACATTAGCAAGCAGCCACTTTCTCCTCCAAGTCCTCCATCTCATAAGTCATCGAAGTCAAGACCAGGGTTTCTCAAGCTTGACATTATTGCCATTTGGAGTCAGATACTTCCTTTTTGGCATGGGGATTTTCTTCTGAGCCTTGTGGGATGTTTAGCAGCATCCCCGGCCTCTACCCACTAGATGCCACTAGCACACCACCACCCAGCAGGCATGACAACTGAAAATGCCTGCAGACATTGCCACATGTCCCTGGAGCCACAAAACCACCCCCAGTCCAGAACAATCCTAGTGAGAAGAAGGACAGAAGAACTGGAACTGCTCAGTGCTGTAGGAGCAAACTAGGAACTATGTAAACATATTTACCATGTCTTCCAGCTCTGATTATTTTAACCTGCTGGTAGATATCCAAAATAACAGGAAGCTCTTAGTGAGGTAAAAATTTCCCCTTCCCCATGGTTATTTCATTGGCTACTTCAGAAAATACCATGGTGGAATGGAGAGCTTACCTTCTCAAAAAGGTTAGGTGTTCCATGCTGACTTTAATAACCTCTCCTTTCCCCCTTGTCTTTTTTTTTTCCTTCAAAATGAACACAATCTCTAGCGAGGTCATAAGCTGAAAATTTTGCCAGCATTTAAAAGTATTTGGCATAACATTTAAGAAATCGATGTTCCATCAAATTTGGAGAGACCTAAAAGAAGAGTTGTTCACAAACCACATAAATTTTTTTTTTGAAAGGCTTTGGAGACTGCTTTTTCTGCTGTTGCCCTAGGCCTTTATTTTTTTGGCTAGGCCATTTCTGATCTGGGCTTTCCCATTAGGTAACATAACCGTCCTGCATCTTCAGCAAGGGATGTGTTGGGAAGGATAAGAAATTTTTTTTAAAGAAAATACCATTCACTCAGAACATCCCATTAATTGAGGATAAAACTTATTAGGTTGAAATTTTCCAATCCGATGGGACATGTAACTGAGAATAGTATAGCCTGAAAAACATGGAAGAATTCAAGATGGGTTTAACCCACCAGATCAGGTCAGAGAGTCAGCAGGTTAAGAGAAAGCAGGATAGGTGTGTGAAGCCTGTATCTGGCTTTTCACAGGTGACTGTGGGTGATGTAGCCTAGAGCCCTAATCAGAGGAAGAGATGGAAAATATCACGAGAGTCAGGAAAGGCCTTGTGCTCGTGTTGAAGAAGAGAGGCAGAGGTCATAAGGGCTAGTTCAGGAACTGAACTCTTCAGCCTTTCAGTCAGTCAGGGAAGCTCCATTTCCTTCTTGCTCTAGCCTGGAAGTCTTGGACATGGGCCACCAGTGCTTCCCACAGCCCCCAGCATAAGGTTTTGTCGTTGTTGTCATCTCCGGAATGATGCTATCCATACCAGCCTCACCTGGGGGAAGCCAGAGGCAGCCATGGCTTTGCTGGAAGTTCACATGAAGCCAGCATGCCCTACAGATGGAGTTGGGCAAACCGGAAGAGCAAAGCTTCCAAAGTGTACTGATAGAAGAACCTTGGACTCTTACCTAGACAGTTCCATCCCCTCCTTGAAGTATCTCTTTCAATCTGGGGAGTATTTAGAAATTTAAAACATCCCTCAGAGTCTCCCAACTGTATCACAAGCACAGCTTGGCTGGACAATCTGCCTTCTGAAGAAGCAGGCAAAGCTCTCAGGTCTTAGCAGCCCCACCCCCTCCTTCCCCATCCCCCACACAGTTTACTACAAGCACGTCATTTATTGCAAAAGTCTTAACAGTAGAGGCTGATGTGTTGTTATAGGCAGTCAGGAGAGATGGAGGAGGTTGGAGGGTGGGGGGAAGTCATTGCTTTGATGACACCCGGTGCTTGGGAGACTGTCCCTGGATCTACACTGAGGTACCATGAAGGCGCTGTTCCCATTAAAGGGGTGAGGGCTTTCAAATAATCCAGTTGGGGGGCCGGAGAGGGTGAGCTTCGAGGTCCTAATATTGATAACCATAAATAACACTTCACACATCTTTCCAGCTCCCCCCCCACATGACGACCACATCCTCCCCCTCCCGCTTCTTCCTCCAGTCTCACGAAGAGCAGCAGTGAGCTCCTGCTCTGCCCAGTGAGTCAGCCTTGCTTAACTTCATGCGTAAGCTCTCCACAAGTCATCAGCAGCTCAGAGCTGCTGCGGGGCTGTGTGCAGAGATAAATTTGGGTCTGAAGGAATGACGTAATGCTAAACCCGAGAGGTAGCTGCTCCCTCCCAAGGCTCCTCCTGTCGCCAGGGCTGCCAGCTAACATCTCCACCACACTGGAAAGCACCAATCCACCCAGGTGCCCAGTTAGGGAGAACAGAAAGGAGGGGAGGCAGTGTTCATCTCAGATCGCTGAATCTGGAAGTTTGTTTTCTGTTTTTGTGGTTGTTTTTGTTTTTTTAACTCCAGTTTTTCTGGTGAGATCAGACCACTGGCAGAGGCTCAAACAGCTGCACTTGACTTCCATCCTGACCCATCTCTTCCTTCAGAAAAGGGCTTTTCACATTCTATTAAATGGCTCTTATTACAGGCAGCCTATTTCAGTGGTTATAATAGCTGTATTAATCTCTCAAATGTCCGTTTCTTTTCTTTCGCATCAACTTGAATCCCAGAAGAAACCTGCATTGCAGGGCTCAGCTATGGTACGAATCTGAGGGGTGTTTACCTAGGAGCACTTACTCCATTTGGGGATCTACTGGGGTGCAATTAGCAAGGTATGAACTGGTAAATGAATGCTCTGTCAAGGAACTTTCTATCATTCAGCCACCACTCAAACCAGTCACCATGTTTTAGTTAAGAACATTTTCGTTCAGAGAGGTGTGGTAATTTGCCCAAGGCCCCACAGCTGCCTATAGAACCAAGAGACCAAGGGTTAGAACCCAGGCCTTAAGCACTCTTCTCATCTCCATAATTCTTTGTTTCTGGTTGATTCATGTTTAAAGGAGGGGAGGGTGGACTGAAACGGAGTAAGCTTTCTGAGATCGTTTAAGCCTGTGGGGCCCCAATCCTTTAAATATCAAGATCAAGTTACATCCCCAAAGGATCAGAGAGCTGCTTTGGTTTTCTGTGTAGGATTCAATCTTCCCCAAGGAAAGGCTGCCTCCAGCATCGATTGTTTCTCTGTTGGTGATGTCCACAAATCCTGGGCCCAGCCTCCTGATGCCAGTTTAATTAAAAGACCACCAGGATAAACAATCTGTTGTGTGAAGAAGCTGCCCTCCTTAGAAATGCCTCCTGAATACCCTTTCTCTTTTGGTTGTTTTTCCAAATACTTGTTTCAAGTGCTGGAGTCAAAATTATTTTCCTGTCATTTGCAGGTTGTATGACTTTCAGCCACATCGAGCATAGAAATTAGTCAGGCATGATGTTATTCTTTTGAAGCACTATTTAATTCCATGAATATTTTACTTAATTTTTTTTGAGTCTATAGCCCAATAAACTACAAATCTTTTCACTTCATATGTTAAAATCTTGGTATTATAATAACCTAGTCTTTCAAAACTAGATGTAACTTATAAGTCTTAAAAAAAAAACAGAGGCTTTCTCTTGTTAAGAGAGTGCCCCACATTCTCGTCATAGTCTCTCACTGCCGGGCGCTGGTCTGGAGTAGATGTGTTCTCACCTCTTGGTACTATCACCCCTTTTTAGGTAGCAGGAGTTATGACTTGTATAGGCCCAGGTAGGCCCTGTAATATTAGCTACTCAGGAGGCACTGATCTGAGGAGGTGGTTCAAAGCCAGCCCAAACAGGAAAGTGTAAGAGTTACCAAAAGTAGACCACCACGTGGTTCAGACAAAAGAAAGTTCATTGGGAGAACCAAACCACTGGCCTGTAAGAGTGCAGAATTGTGCCAGGCCACACTGGAGAGCAAGGTGCAGAGCTGTAATGAGGAGCAGGTATCATGCAGTAGGTAACAGGTTGTCACTCGAATGACAGGTGGAGAGAGATTGGTAATATAGGGAAAGGAAAGGAGGAGGGGTGGCCTCAGTGGATACAGAAGTGACCTTAAAGCCTAGGGTCCTTTTGCTGATTCAGTCAGGAGATTGACAGGTACTGGTGATTGACAGCTACTGGTGATTGGCAGTTATAGGTGATTTGGGTTTGGGGCAGTTGATTTCTAGTAAGGCTACACAAAGAGGGGAAGTTCTCCCAGGCAGACCTAACAGAAAGTCCATGCGACTCTTATCCTCTTATCTCCAACAAAACACTAAAAAAGCCTAAAGTAGAGCTACGGCTCAAGTGTACAGTGTTAGCCTTGAGCAAAAACATCAGCGACAATGTGCAGGCCCTGAGTTCAAGACCCAAGACTGGCACCAAAAAAGAAAAGAATTAACACACCAAAAAACAAAACTACAGATCCTTATTTGTCCAAAGATACAAAGACCTCATCTTTTCTTTCAGATCTAGTATTCCCATTCTGGAATCTCAGAATAAAATGCCTCCATTCACTTACTAGCTACCATGTAGCTTGCACCAGCTACATGTCTCTGCAGTTCCTATACCAGTTCATTTAATCCTCAGCACACCTGTGAGATTCCTGTTTACAGATAAGGTACAGAAAGGGTGATCAGTTTGTCCAAGGTCACACCTGCAGTGAACAGTCAACCATGGATCTCTGACTCCTGCGTTCCCACAATAGGTATTACGTTCTATTCAATCAGATATGGTCAGACCAGTGGTCTGATTCCACTGGTCTCAACCAATGCCAGTCCTGTCCCCAATGTAATAACTTGTCAAGCTTGGTTGCCAAGCTTGTTTTTGTAAAAATGCTTAACCTGCTTGGCCATCTGTGTGGGGTTTCTTCCTCGTGGTTGACTTAGGGCATCATATGATGACGTTATACAGTGACGACCACCTGCGTGTGGTTATGACAACCTGTGTGTGGTGTTTACCTTTAAAATCTCACCCCCAAGGGCCGGGAGTTTGGTCTAGTGGTAGAGTGCTTGCCTAGCATGCACGAAGACCCGGGTTTGATTCCTCAGCACCACATCCATAGAAAAAAGCTGGAAGTGGTGCTGAGGCTCAAGTGGTAGAGCTCTAATCTTGAGAAAGTCCAAGGACAGTGCTCAGGCCCTGAGCTCAAACCCAGGAATGGCAAAAAAAAAAAAAAAAAAAAATCTCAGCCCCAGTGGAGCTTTGGGGTTGTTCTCTACCAGCCCAAAGGTAGAGAGAGATCAGACACTGTGCAGCTATTAAAAATGACAGTTAGGGGCCAGGAGTTTGGCCTAGTGGTAGAGTGCTTGCCTAGCATGCACAAAAACCCGGGTTCGATTCCTCAGTACCAAATACATAGAAAAAGCTGGAAATGGTACTGTGGCTAACGTGGTAGAGCTCTAGCCTTGAGAAAGCCCAAGGACAGTGCTCAAGCCCCAGAACTGGCCAAAAAAAATGACTCCTGGCTTGATTCACTGAGTGCTGGTGACTAATGCTGGGGGTTCAAGTCCCGCCTGAGTGTCAGAGATAGAACACCCAATAACTAGAGTGAAAGGGGGGGGGGCAGGCAGGAGGGTTTTGATGGCATTTAGTGAAAACTGGCAGTGGTAAAGGATTCCAGACTGATTTGCACAAGAACTGGCCCACAGATAACTTTCTTATAGAGAAACTGTAAGTCAGAACGTCAAAGGCACAGAACTGGGCATTTGTTGGTCAAATATTTCTTAATCATCTATTATGTACTGGGTATTAAGTTAGATACTAAACAGAGAATAATAAAACTGGCCTTTGGCCTCCAGGTGCTTACATTCTAGCCCAACAGACAAGAAGCAAATCAAATGAGTGTCAATTGTTCTCAGTAAACTGAATGATGAGAGAGAGGTGGTTTCAGAGGGTGGGGAGTCAGGGACAATCTCAAAGCCTGTGTGGACATCTCAAACTTGAAGGTGCCCACAGATGTCCTGGGACTTTAGTAAATGACGTTTCTGACTGGGCAGGTCGGTGTGGGCCTGGAAATGCCCTTATTTACAAGCTGGAGATGGATGCTCACCTTCAAAGCATGCTCAGTCTCCACAGCCAAGATGAAGGTCATGGCAAAAGATTTGTATTTTATTCCAGATGAGACAGAAAGGTATTGGAGGGCTTTCAATCAGGGAGTGATATTAACTCAGTTGTATTTAAGATCACTAAGTTTCTTAGAGGTTGGAGCCTAGGCTGTTGGATGTTCACAGTGGTGGCCAGGCCTTGAGCTCATATCCTCAGCTTCTTCTGAACAGAAGCACTGGGTTCCCAGCACAGGCCAGCCCACTTGCTCTACAAGCTCAGATACCTGAAGGAAGCCTAGTAGAGCTTGACAGGGTGTGTATCCACAGAAGGGAGACCTACTGGTTGGGTGAGTTCCCCAGAGGATGCTGGGCAATACAAGCAAGTAGAAACACCCTAGACCATTGCCGTACAGGGAAAGGCTTCAGTGTCAATGCCCGGAAAGTGCTGGAAGACTTTGGCTTCTTCTCTTTAGCCTAGCATGAATGGGGAGAAAATGAAGTCACTCCAGGGAGACATCCCCAGTGGTGCTCTTGAGCATGGAGTTCAAACTTTCTGGATTCCACTTCTTGCCTCTTGCTAACTGGAGGCTCCCTTAGGCAACTTTCAAATCCCAAAGGAAGATGGAGAAACCTGAGTTTGAGTCTCAGCTTCACTATTGTTAGCATGGGGCCTTGGGAAAATTAGTCAGCCTTGGGAAGACTAAGACCTATAAAATGGAGTAATTACAGCATCTGCCTATTGGATGTTGGTAAGGCTTTAATATAAAACACTTAGACTGGTATCAGCACATAGTAAATGCCTAGTAAAAGGGGGGCATTTCACAGGCCAGGAGTTTGGCCTAGTGGTAGAGTTCTTGCCTAGCATGCACAAAGACCCAGGTTCAATTCCTTGGTACCACATACATAGAAAAAAAGCTGGAAGTGGTGTTGTGGCTCAAGTGGGAGAGCTCTAGCCTTGAGAAAAGTCAAGGACAGTGCTCAGACCTTGAGTTCAAACCCCATGACTGGCAAAAATGGGGGGGGGGCATTTCCCTATTCCTTTGGAAAACAGATATTGTCAGCAGCCCTCTCGGGGGCATTGTATCAGACGCCCAAGAGACCAACTGGAATTATTTATCCATTTCTATTTGGCTAATATTTGAACTGGAATATGCTACTGGAACTAGAAAACCTTACATGCCTCACTTTTGAAGCACCAAGACAGCCCATGGCTCCTGGCAGCTTTTAGAAATTATGTATTGCATGACGCTAAATTTCACAATGGTAGAAAGAATGAAAGGAAGTTGTTTGCAAGGCACTCAGAGTTTAGGGGACACAGGAACACAACAGGGATGGTCAGATTGTGGTGGTGAGAAAAGAGGGGGAGAACTTGGGGAGAAATTAGCACTGGGGCTCTATAGAAATGGAAAAACTGTGATACAGAATCAAATATTTCAAATAGTAGTTAATCCAAGTCTCCCCCCCCACCCGCTCTTTTTGGCTTAAGTCTGAATTTCCCAATCTCTTTTTCCCTCAGGACAATGTGTTTATCTTTCTAATTTTACTGTGTTTAAATTTCCTTAGCAGACATGGGGGCTGGGGAGTGGAGGTATGTGATCACAGCATGGGGGGGGGGGTGGCTGGACAGCTACACTGGTGGGAGCCATTCTTCAGGTACCAAAGGCCCCATCTGGAGAGAACTGCAAGGGAATGGTGTTTATTCACAAGGATGATTAGAGAACATTTGGATTCCTAAGTGCAGGCAGTTGTTCATTTGTATGTTTGATTTCGTGCTGGTCCTGGGACTTGAACTCAGGGCCTGAATACTGTCCCTAGGTTGTTTTTTTGTTTGTTTGTTTGTTTGTTTTTCCTCACCTGAGCCATAGCTTGATTTCTGGCGTTTTTGATACTCAGTTGGAGTTAAGTCTCTTGAACTTTCTTGCCCTGGATAGCTTTGAACTGTGATCTTCAGATTTGAGCCTCCTGAGTAGCTAGGAGTAAAGGTGTCAGCCACCTCGCCAGGTAGTTATTTTGTTTTTTTAAAGTCAGATTTGTAGACATTATAAAGACAAACACAAAAACACAAAGCATTTGAAACACTGGGTAGGGATGGGGAAACAGTGATGGAAACTCAGGGTCAGTTTTGTTCTATCTGCAATGATGGCTAGAAGCAAAGACACAGGGTCAAGTTACATGCCACCCTTCATCACTGCTGCTCTGTTGATTTGAGATAGGATTTCCCTATGTAGCCCAGGCTGGCCTTGACGCTGAGATCCTTGTGTCTCGGCCTCCTGAGTGCTGGGCATATACCACGACACCTGTATTGGGATCTACTTTAAGACAAGCAAGTTTCAAACTCCAAATACTGGAATGAAGTACATATTCTATGAGGGCAGAATCTATATTGACAGAATTAAGTGGAGTGCCTGCCAGAAAGCAAGTATGTGCTCTATAAGTATGTGCTAGTTTAAGAAATACATGAGCTGGGTATGGTGGCTCACGCCTGTAATCCTAGCTACTCAGGAGGCTGAGGTCTAAGGATCATGGTTCAAGCCAGCCCGGGCACCGCAGGACAGTCCATGAGATTCTTATCTCCAATTAGCCACCAGAAAACCAGAAGTGATGCTGTGACTCAAGAGGTAGGGCGGTAGCCTTGAGCTGAAGAGCTCAGGGACAACGCCTAGGCCCAGAATTCAAGTCCCACAAATGAAAAAAAAAAAGAAAAGAAAGAAAGAAAGAAAGAAAGAGAAAGAAAGAAAAAGAAAGAAAGAAATAGGTTGGTGCCTGTGGCTCACGCCTGTAATCCTAGCTATTCTGGAGCTTATCAGATCATAGCGTGAAGCCATCCAGGGCTGGAAAGTTGTGGAGACTTCTTTCCAATCAATCACTGCAGAGTGGAGCTCATATGGTAGAATGCCAGCCTTGAGCCAAAAACCTAAGGGACAACAACACCTAGACCTTGAGTTCAAACCCCAGTACTGGCAGATACATACACACCCAAAAAAGTACACAGAACGAATTTGGGAGAATTACTGGTCCACAATATAAGCATAATTCTACATTTATTCGATACAATTGCTGTAAGAATCTTTTCAAGAGTTTCTCTGGTCTAAACTTTGAAAAAGGGATTACATTTATGTCTATTTCCTGGAGATGTGTTGCTCCAAAGCAAGGGTCATCTGGCCAGGAGTTTGCCCTAGAGTAGAGTGCTTGCCTAGCATTCACAAAGACCTGGGTTCGATTCCTCAGCATCACATACATAGAAAAAAGCTAGGAGTGGTGCTGTGACTCAAGTGGTAGAGCTCTGGCTTTGAGAAAGCCCAATGTCAGTGTTCAGGCCCTGAGTGCAAGGGCCAGGACTAGAAAAACAAAAAAAAACAAGGGTCATCTGAGTTTCCAGAAGTATTTCCGCAGGTAAGGGGTCCAGCACTATGTTCTGCCACAATGAGAAGCAGATGAGAAACCTCTAGCTTGGATGATTGTAGCAAATCCTTAGTATTTGGGGTGAAGGAAATCAAGTCAGCTGTTGACAGCTTTAACACCTCTGGCCAGGCCACACAAAGCCAGTGGTATCAGAGACCACTATTCCCGTAAGATTAGCAGAGACCCCAGGAAGCTTTCTCCCTCTCTCTCTCCCTCTCTCTCTCCCTCTCTCCCTCTCTCTCTCCCTCTCTTTCTCTTCTCTCTCTCTCTCTCTCTCTCTCTCTCTCTCTCTCTCTCTCTCTCTCTCTCTCTCTCTCTCTCTCTCTCTCTCTCTCTCCTCTCGCCCCCCCACCTGGGAAACTGAAATCAGCCTGTCTTTCCTCCACTTACCTCCCCTCAGCCCATCTGGGAAGACTTGAGTTCTTCCTTCTCATTTAAGGCTGGGGTGAACATCTCATTACTTCTGCCACCACCTTCTGGCTCCTTCCTGTCTCTCTCCTAGGTAAAAAAGTCTTTTTCTAAGGATGACAAATTCAAATTAGCTTCATTTGGAAAGACTATTGAGAATGTTGTAATAACCACCATAAGAACCGAACCTGCCCTGAGATCAGTAAGCCAGGCTTTAGAACTGCTGACTTTAGGAGCACCTGACCTGTAAAAAAGGCATTGGGGACTTTGTAACCCCTTCTCCCATCAGACAGGAGGGAACTCGGTGCACAAATAAGGACCCAGTTCTGTCTCTATTGTGTCACCTGGGACAAGCCACTTGCTTTCTCTGAGACTCTGCCTCCAAACCTGGGTGAAGAGGATAGCAGAGGCCCCGTGACCTCCGGAGCTCCTTTTAAACACGAAACCCCAACTGGAGAGGAAGAACAGGAAATGGAAGAGAACAGCAGAGAAGGTCAGACTACCAGAAGCATCTCTGCATCTGCCCAATGAAAACTGTTTGCTTCACACTGCAAGCACTTTCTGCTGGGTTGATGTTTGGTTTTTTTTTTCTTTCTTTCTTTCTCTTTCTCTTTCTTTGTCTGTCTACTACACCCTCCTCCCTCTCTCCCTCTAGCAGTATTGGGTCTTGAATTCAGGGCCTGGTCACTCACTATCCCTTAGCTTTCTTTGCTCTAGGTTGGTGCTCTACCTCTTCTGACTTTTAGATGGTTAACTGGAGTAAAGAGTCTCTTGGACTGTCCTGCTCAGGCTGGCTTTGAACTGTGATCCTCAGATCTCAACATAGTGAGTAGCCAGAATTAGAGGTGTAAGTTACAAATGACTGAGTGACTCCTTTTTCTCTTTCTCCTAGGAAGAAAGGAAGGAAGGAAGGATAAAAAGGAAAAAAAAATCCAACACAAAAACTCAAAAGCCACAAAGCCACAACTCACCTCCCCAAAACAGGTCAATTGGAAGGCAGAGCTGTCTGGTGTTAGGTGTGTCAGGCTTAACACACTGCTGGTGTCTAAGTGAAGACCAAGCAGGGGCAAGCATGTGCCTCTCTTCCAGAAACCCAGTTTAAATCAATATTTATCCAACTGTATTTATAGAAAGTGGTGGTGGTAGGGGGGAGGGGTGGGGCTGGAAGCAAGGGGATCTAAAACAGAACAAGCCACAATGACTGATGCAAATCTTTGTGGCCAATTCGTTTCTACTGAGCCTGGGGTGGCTGCTTCTCTTCCTCCTCCTCCTCCCCCCCCCTCCTCCTCCTCCTCCTCCTCCTCTCTTCCTCCTCCTTTTCCTCCTTCTCCTCCTCTTTCCTCCTCCCTCCTCCTCCTCCTCCTCCTCCTTCTTCTTGCAAAAGACCAGGCTTTTGATGAACCTGCTATTGGCCCCAGTACCATAGCAACAGCCCCAAGTCCTCTAATATGCCCAGAAGACAGACTTGGGAAAGGCAGCGAGGGTGGGGGGGCTGGGAGGGCGGGCTGTTTCCTAGGAGTCTTAAACTTGAATTAGGGCCAGGAGGGTTGAACAAGTCTAGAAAACAAAACATCCTTCTCTGGTCAGCTTAGTGTGTCTCCCATCCTAGTTGTAAATGTTTTCTAAGTAAGGTGTGTACAGGAAGATCTTAGACAAGCAACAGGGTGTTCCAAATACCATCTCTGCCTCACGTTGTTGGGTGACCTTGAGCAAGTCGTTTCACCCATCTGGACTTCATTCCTTGGCTGTAAAACTAGTACACGTGTATATGGTTAAGGCCTCATATATGTTGGAATTAGAGGCCTAGGTTGCAAACTCAGCTCTGCCATGTGACCTCTGGGAAAGTTACCCAGCATTCCTGTTCCTAGGTGACCCCATGTATAAGATGAGGGTAATAAAATTGCTAGGCAGGCACTCTACCAGTTGAGCCAGGGTAATAAAACTGCATGTGTCATGGAGTTATCGTGAAGATAAGAGGAGATGCACTGCATCTCCTACTTGGTCAGTGCTAAAAAAAAAAAAAAAGCCAGCAGTCAGAATAAATATTGTGCAACGCAAATAGTCACTGCTGCTCCATGCTGGTACCCTCTGCATTTCCCTCAGTTACACTTCCAGACTTAGGCTCAGCCATCCTCAAATGGAAGTCTTCATTTCTGGATGTATCCAGTGGAAGAGAGTTTGGGTGAGAGGCACAAGGTGTATGAGCAATGCTGTTGGCCCTTGTTCACAAAGTCTCCTTTACCCCCTAAAGCAGAAATACTACATCCATAGCTACCTCAGACCCTTTCCCTATTTCCTGCATCTCCTTCAGTGGCACTGGTATCTGGGAGCTCAGGGACTCTGAAAGCCAGAATGATATTCACAGACATCTACCGGCTAAGTTAGGTGCCAGTAGCTCATGCCAGTAATCCTAGTTCAGGAGGCTGAGATCTGAAGATAGCAGTTTGAAGCCAGCTAGGGAGGAAGGAAGTTTGTAAGACTCTTATCTTCAATTGACCACCAGAGCCAGAAGTGGAGCTGTGGATCAAACAGTAGAGTGCCAGCCTTGAGCACAAAAACTAATAGAGACCTTGAGGCTCTGAGTTCAAGCCCCAGTACCAGCTCCTTCTTTCCACCTTACTCCCCCTCACCCCCATTCTACCAGCCAAAGTCTCTCTCTAGCATTTACCAGTGGGTAGATACTACATTTAAGCCAAAAATAGATATCTAATTCGGAGAACACAACTCTCAATGCAGAGCGAAAAGGAGTTTGATTGAAGACTGTTTTTTCACACAACTTTCCTAAAAACAAACTACATATGTAGGGGTATGTGTATGCTCCAAGTTTTCAGGAAGAAAAAAAAACAATAGCAATAATAGCAATACTAGATGCTCAGTACAAATTTAGGAAATAGATTCATGAGAAGTTGGCACCCATGCAGACGTGAACCCTCTGAACGCTAAAGCCTTCCATTTTAATATAAGTTGCCTACTCCCATACTTTCTAAGCCTGTAGCTTCTTCATCCTCAGAATCTCAAGGATCCCTTGGTCATTCTGTGCAAAGGACAGTCCGAAATCATTCTTCCCAAGTCTTCAGAAAATGTGTTAGCCTCTGGCCTCCAAACCTGATCTCTATGCCATAGCTAAGAAATGACAGAGCCAAAATAAAGAAGAAAAAAATATATGAGTGACACATACTCAAAGATGATCTGTTCCCTTAAGACACTAATAATCTTCTTGTGAGGACAGGGCTAAGGCAGATAGCAAGTAAAGAACTCCTGGTACTGATTGTCCGAGCTCAGGGAGTTGCTATTTACTATGTATTACATTTCAGATATTTTAAATGTTTCAAACCAGGAATTCCTTGGTGCAAGGTAGAGTTGTTCAGAGAGGCCAAGGTCACACAGCCAGTGAACAGTGGAGAAGGAATCTGTACACCCTTGAGATTGTGAAGTTTTCATTCACTCAGCTATTGTGAGTCAAGGAATGGAGCCATCTTGGAATGCTGGGTACTAATAGGTGTTTTTCTTAAAAATGTATTATTTCCAAGAGAGAGAGAAAGAAAAAGAAAACAGGTGGAGCTGAGGGAGGCTTCTGGGAAAAGGTCAGAACTGACAAGACTTAAAGGGAGGATAGGATACATGTGTCCACGCACCTGCACTGAGACTTGAATTCAGGACTTTGTGATCTCACTTGGTTTCCTCTCCCCGACCCCCAAGGCTGGTGCTCTACCACTTGAACCACATTTCCACTTCCAGGTTTTTGCTGGCCGTTTGGATTATAAGTCTCGTGTACTTTTCTGCCGGGGGCTACCTCCAAACCATGATCCTCAGAGCTCTTGGTTTCATTGAGTAGCTAGAATTACAGACCCCTGAGCCACAACACTAGGCAGGAAGGTGTTCTTGATGGAGCGGAGAGCTGTATCAAGCACAGAGGCATGGCCGTGAAGTCTGCTAGCTGGCAAACCTGCTGGACTGGACAGGAGCAGAAGTTTCATGGCCCAGGAGAGGAAATTAAGTCAGGAAGGTGGGGTGAAGCCAAATGACACCACACAGCAGCAACTTCAAGCAGCAGCTTCCTGCACCAGGAGGAAGAGGCCTGCTCCTTGGCCTATCCATGCCTCTGGGAAAACACCCCACCCTCAGACCCAAGTAATCTCCTGGAGACAACAACCTACAGGCTCCACTCCCACCTCCCTGCCTACTGCTGTCTCCACAGCCTCCACCTCCGCGCCTTCCTTGACACAGCTGCTTCTACTTGCCAGCCTGCCATCTCATGCATAGACCTCCCTGCGACTCTTCTTCCCTTTTGGTTATAAGCTTTGCCAGAACGGAGACCAAATCATTCGTTTCAAATGATTAGTCCTTAAGGTCTACTCTTCCCATGGATCCCGTGGGCATGTTAGCTGCTGAGGCCAGGGGTTATTTACAGAGACTTTCTGAATACTGGCAGGATCATGCCTCCAGGATTCCTATTTTGGAGGTGTTGGATTTGGTTGTAAGGCCTTGGATCAGGTGACACATTGGGGAAAAGTACCTGCTTTTCCCAGGGAATCCAGTAGCCATGTACACAGAAGGTGATCAGCACTGAATCCCTTCTTCAAATTAACTCAGTCTACTGGGAATACTTCTTCACTGCGGACATAACTTGGTCAAGGCTTCTAGGATGCAAAGCTCAACAAGGCAAAGCAAATTAAGCGGTTCTCGCTATAATGGAAAAATAAGGCAAGCTCTGGGCCAAGTAAGAACTTTGCAACCAGAGAAAATGGGACGTGTGAACTCGTGACCACTGCTTATCCGTGCATCTCGGGAAGGGCTCACAGAAACCGAAATGGAGACTCAGAGGGCCAGACACGCTGATCTCTGGGGAGGACGGCCCTTTAAGAAAAGATTGGACCAGCTGGCTGCACTACAACTCCCAGAGATTTCCTGGCCAGCATCCTGGCTCCGCCCCTTAGCCTCCGGCCCCAGCAACGCGTGACGTCAGAAGAGACTGCCGCTGCCTATTGGCTGGATGGTGCAGCTAGGTCAAGTCCAGTCAGAGGAAAGAAGTTTGTCTCCATGTGGAAACCATGTGTCTCCAGCTGGGAGGGGGTAGGGGAGGAGGGGGAGGAGGAGGAGGAGGAGGCGGAGAAACTGAGATCCTGTGATTACAGGGGAACTCGCTGAAATAAAGGCGGGGAGGCTGTGCACCTGAGCCGGCTAGGCATGCCCTTTGCAGCAGTGACCTTAAAAAAAAAAAAGGAAAGAAAGAAAGAAAGAAAAGACTTTGCAAAACAAACATAACCTGAATATTCCTTCCTGGTGAATTAAAAAGCTCGGGTCCTGGCTGCCTTCGAGAAAGCAGGGACCTGGGGAATGCTGGAATCCGATCGGAACGCCCAGATCTCTCTCCTTACCCCCCCCCCCCCCCCGCCCCAACTACTGAATGATGTAAGCGTTTCGGAAAGCGGAGCTCGGGAGCAAAACAAGCCCCGCGCGCGCCGAGCGACCCGCAGTGCCCGAGCCCGGCGCACGCACGACCCCCCCCCCCCGGCTCGCGTTAGTGCTGCGCACACGCGGGCCGCCGTGACGCGCGGGCATTGTGTGCAGCCAGCAGAAAACAACGGCGAGCGCCGCCAGCATCCGAGAAGCGCCCGCAAGAAGACGCGACAGATGTAGACGTAGCGCCCCGCCGTCCTCCGCGCGGGCAAGGAGGAAAGTGGAGGGGATAAAGTGGTCTCCGTGGGGCCGTTCGTGTTTGCAGAAGGGAAATAATAAGGGGTCCGGTGGATGGTTGCGTGGAGTTTGCTGGAGGTCACTACCCCCCCTCCCTCCACACACACCACCCCTCTGCCGCTTGCCGGAGCTGCTGGCGAGGGGGGCGAGGGCCTAAGCCGGGCCGGGCGCAGCGCCCCACGCTCTCGGGGAAATCTGGGGGCCGTTGGCATCACATCGTGTAGAGCCAAACAAGCGGCGGCGAAAAGAGGCGAGAGCTTAAAAACACTCCCACGGGGCCAGAGGAAGGGGGTGTCGCGAGGCCGAGGTGCCGATCACGCACACGAAGTTGACTTTGGGGTGCTCAGGATCCGGAGGCCCCTCGGCTTCACGGGCCTCGGGAGCCTCACTTGGCCGCCAGGGGCCCGCCCCGCACTGGGCAGCCCGGCCCGGCGCGCCCGGCTTTCTGCTTACGTGACTGGTGGCCACGCCGGATCCCCGGCACGGGGTAAACAAGGAGGTGGCGGCCGCCAGGGCGGCGGGGCGGGTGGAGTTGGGGGGGGGAGTGCAGGTCTCGGACCATCTGCGGACACGAAAGTGGAAGGGGCGGCGGGGGGGGGGGGGAGGCACGGGACCCTGAGGAAGCCCTGACCACCTCCTTAATTCACCTCGCATGGAGGAGGCGGGGGGGTGGGGGGGCCGGATCAGGTTCGCCATTCCCTGCCAAGGTGCCCTCCCGTCGGAACCGGCGTCACGGGACAGACTCGAGAGACCCGGCACCCGAGAGGGGCAACTACAGAAACCGCGCCCCTCCCCCCGTGCAACAAAAGCAAACACACCGAAGAAAACGGCGTCCGCATCCAGTTCCGCACCGGTCCTGGCTTTTCCGAAACTACCCCCGATCCCCCCCCGCCCCCCCACTCCTCCCCAAGTAACCGCTCAGCTTCTGGGCCCCACAACCCACGACGCGGCGCCTCTCGCCAGCCAAGCACCCGGGAGTAAACAGGCAAGAAGAGAAAGAAAAGAACGCACCACCCACCTCCCCGACACAAATCCTTGTTTGGGTCTCACTGCGTCTGCACAATCGCGCTGCCAACACACGGCTGCTTTGCACCCTCCAGGCCTGGGGCGGCGGTGGGCGAAGGGGTGTGTGTGTGTGTTGTTGTTGTGTTGGGGGGGAGGCTGTACAAGATCTGACACGTTGCAATCGGATCTCTCTTTCTCTCGCTCGCTCCCATTGATCTACCTACTTATTCCGACAGATCAAGCATCCCATTTTCCTCTAGTCTGTCTGCTCGTCTGCCCTTCCTTCTCACAGCTATTATTCTCGGAGATGGTGGTGGAGACATCGCACACGCGTGCCCCCGTTAGGGCACTGAACCGACTGCCTGGGACTCGGCTGGCAGAGACAAAAAAAAAAAAAAAGAAACAAAAAATACGAAAAGGAAGCCAGGCCAGGGTGGGGTTCCTAGCAGCCCCCGCCCCCGGCATCGCGCTCCACCGGAATGGCTGGGGGGGGGGGGAGAAATGGACCCAGGAAAGCCTTGGCGTTGCCCCGCGCGATCACTCGGGAGCCGGCTCTCCCGGAAAAGAAAGACAACCGTCCACCACAGCAGCCCACACCTTCTTCCCCAACTATTGTTTCGGCGAGATCCCAAAGTTTCCTTCCAGCCACGTCCCCCTCGCCAAGTTTCCCGGGCGCAGCACGGCGGGGCTGGGACGAAGCCGCGGGCGCTGCCAGGTCCCGCCGGCCTGTTTCTTTAGGGGCTGGGGGTAATGGCACCCCGGGGCCTCGAGGATGCCGGGGAGGGGGGGGACTGTGACCGTGGACGAGACGGCCTGGACTCAGTCCCGCTGAGAGAGGAGGAGGGGGGAGAGACAAACAACACGGATGGAAGTAGACGGTAGGGCGAGCCGGAGCCCTGGCGGTGGAGAGCTGCTCGGTGGTGGTGGTTGTTATTGTTGTCGTGTGCGTGTGCGCGCGTGTGCGTGCGTGTGTCTAGATCGGTGTGTTTTCTTTCGGATCTCTCCCCCCCTCCCCAGCTTTCCAACTTTCAGCTAGGAATCCTCTCCCCGATTCAGGAAGGAACAACCAAAAAAAAAAAAAAAGCAAAACAAAACAACAACACTTGTCTGCCCGAGAAGGCTCTGGAAAGGGGGGGGGGGAGAAAAAAAAAGGGAAGAAGAAAGGCGACATCGGAGAGAAAAAGCTGTGTGGGCCCCGTGGCCAGCAAACAACACCGGCCCCGCGCCTCGGCGGTCCCCACAGCCGGCCTGGGAAGGACGGACCCACGGACGCGCGGACGGACAGGCCCCCGCGCCCCCGCGCCCGCCTTTGTTACATCTTTAGCAGCTTTGTGCGTGCGTGCGTGTCCTTTCTCCGGTGTCATCGGCTTTGCTGCCGAGGGTGGCTCTGTGTGTGTGTGTGTGTGTGTTGGGGAGGAAAGGAGGGGGGGGAACCCCGGCCGAGCCAGGCGACAGGGGTCGCCCAAGTGGGCGAGAAAGAAAGAGCGGGGCGCCGAGGAGCTGCCAGGGCGCCCTCCCCCCCGAAACTTACTTTTGTTTTCTTTCTCGATCTGCTCCAGGTAGCTGGCGGCCTCCAGCAGAATCTGCACGTTCTGCAGAAAAGTGTTGATGTGCTTCTCCATCGAGTTCTCGCTGGTGTTGAAAATGTCCGAGAAGGGGCACCGGGGCTTGGCCCCCGCCAGCTCGTCGGGCTGGGCCGGGGGCTGGGGCGCAGCGGCGGCGGCGGCGGCCGGGGGCGCGGTGGGGATCGGGGCCAGCCCCAGCCCCGCGCCCTCGCTGCGCGCCTCCTTGCGCGGCCGCCCGCGTTTGCCCATGGTGGTGGAACTGGGGTCCGCCGAGCGAGCTCGCCCCCCCGCCCCCGCCCCCGTGCGGGGCTGCGCGAGCCGCCGAGCTCCGGGCCCCCGGGGAGACCCGGCCTGCCCGAGCGGAGAAGCCTCCCGGGCGACGGGCCGGCCTGACTTCCCGAGCCTGGCTGCGTGCAGCGGTGCGTGTGCGCGTGTGTGCGAGTGTGTGTGGGTCTCTCTGTGGGTCTGTGTGTATGGGAGATTGAATGAACCTACAGGACAGACGGAGGCGCTCTGGCGACTGGGTCCTAGTGCGAGCCGGTCGCCATCTGACCAGTCAAAATAAAGGTGGAGACTCAAGGCAGGGACCGCCCTTGGCCCGTCCCCACAGCCGTCCCCGCCTCTCCCCAAATCCTAGCACCAACGAGAACGCAAGTGTATTAACTGCGATGGAAAAAAAAAAAAAGGCTCCACGTCTCTGGGTGCACCTGCATAAACCCCCCCTTTTTTTTTTTTGTCTTTACAGAAAAACAATACTTAGGAAAGCATCCAGGACAATGCCTGGCACCCAGTAGGTCGCATCCAGTAGCTGCTGTTGACTTCTACTTTTCTTTCTTTTTGTCCTTGTCGTTAAAAAAAAAAAGTATAAACAAAAGCAAAAGCCCATTCACCAAAGCCTGAGGCAGGAGGACCGGGAGTTCGAGACCAACCTGGCCTACGTTGTGAGGCTCTATCTCAAAATCAAAAAGTTCAGGGGGCTGGGAGTTTGGCCTAGTGGTAGAGTGCTTGCCTAGCATGCATAAAGACCCGGGGGTTCAATTCCTCGGTAGCGCATACCTAAAAAAAAGCCAGAAGTGGTGCTGAGGCCAGAGTGGTAGAGCTCTGGCCTTGAGAAAGTCCAAGGACAGTGCTCAGGCCCTGAGCTCAAGCCCAGGAATGGCAAAAAAAAAAAAAAAAAAGTCCAATTCAGATGAGAATTGGATCACCATGTGTAACCAGGAACTCCTTTCCCCCAACACAAACATTTCTAACACACGCACACACACACACCTGTGCTATGTGTGTGTTCACACAGACAAATGAAATCCCTGATTTACTCTCTCTTTGCAACACCCCCTTTTTTTCCAGGAAGGGGAGGAGATGTAAGCATCACTCCACACTACTCTTCCTAGCCTTGGTCCAGCTGTGCAAAGCTCCCATCAGGGTGCCTAACAACTGGCTCCCCTGTATTTGTCAGAAGGCTACAGAGGCAGAAATGGCATCCTAGGACCCTCCTCCCCTCCCCAAGGTGAATCCAAGTTTTGGATTTGAAGATCCCTAACCCAAAAGACATGGTATCATTGCTACACTTGCTGGCCCCCACGGAGGGTTTCTGAGCCTGAAAAGTGGAATGGGAGGTGGTGGGGTAGCTGAGAACTTCTCTAGAGGGTCACTGACAGGGTTCTAGTCCCAGATGGTCTGCAGGCAGAAGATGTGAGTGAACGTCATTAACCTGTCTGGGCCTATGTTTCCCTAGGCTTGAAACCTCAGATAAGATATTGTGTGGATTAGATCATATCTACATCCAACACATTGTGAGTCCATAGTAAGTGTGTGTGTGTGTGTGTGTGTGTGTGTGTGTTTGTGTGTCCATGTGTGTCCCCTCCTGGCCCCCTGACTCATGCTAAGAATCAAAGCCAGGGTCAAGATTAGGCAAATGCTCCTATCACCTCCATCCCTAGTTCCCTAGTAAGACATTTTCTAGCCAGAGTCTGCGTCCTCTAAGGCTGATGTAACTTGAATCTAAGGGAGAAATGAAATGGACAAGACTTTCCTGCATTTTATTGAAAGCGATCTCTACAACCAGCCCATCCAAACACTGTCACCTTAAGGGTAAGGGCGCTTGGACTTCTAAATTTAAAAAAGTTTTAAATTAAACTATAATCTGGGCTGGTGATGTAGCTCAGTGGTAGAGTGCTTGCCTAGGATGTGCTGTGCCCTGGGTTTGGTCCCCAGTGGTGTGTGTATATGTAGCAACATGCATGTGCATGGACACACACACACATTGTTTTTTCAAATAAAAATTTAAAAACATAATAACCTGCTGCTGATATGACAGGAACAATCCGTGACTGGCATTTGAAAGCCAATGCACTCATGTTTTAGGCCCTAATGCAATCATTCTGTCCATACTCCTAGCTCATTTTTCATCTTGTGACAGATTTTGCATGGCTGATTTCTGCCTCCTTTGGCTAGGGTAAGAAGCTTCTAAGAGTTGTGAGACAAAAGTTTGTTGTCCATTGTCAGCACAATTACTGACTTTCTAGTTTCTATCAGAACCATAAACCAAATGTTTAAATGTCCACGAACATCTAAAGACTTTTTGGAAGGCCCTGGGAATGCACAATCTTGAACCAGTTTTATCCAATGCCAATTTAGTGCTTGTGTAAAACAGCTCTGATCTCCCTTGCCCCAAATGAAAGATGATTGCAATACAACAAAACAGCTAACTCAGACAAAATCTTGGCTTCTCTTTAATTCCCTAGTGGTGGGACGGGTCACATCTACAGGACCGCAAGCCACATGCATGCATGTGTACACCCACCGAGACAGACACGCCCAACACGTAAGTGCTGGGGTAAAGGAAGGGTGTTTCGTAATTATTTATTTATCCTTGTTCTATCTCTCATAGGTCTGTGAGTTTCAGAAAGCCCAGTGGGAATCTTCAAGCTGGGCCACAGATCCAGCCAAAGCCAAAATAAACAATGGTTTGAAGAAAATCTACCAAAAAAGGGGGGGGGGCTGATTTGCACTATTCCCACAGTCCATCCCAGCCCCCACCATCATTCCCATGGAAAACACCAGTACTGAGGCCAAATCAAGTCTTCTCCCCATCGTAGGGCATTGTTTTTTGTTATTATGTGAGTTCTAAGCATGAGACAATGGCACCACAAGAGACACAGTGCAGGCAGGAGAAATGCCTTTTTGTTTCATGGAGTCTTTGCGATTGTGCCCCCCAGAGTCTTGTATAAAGTTTAGTTGCATATATTCCATTTGGTAACATGGGCTTGGGACAATGAATGTGCCAAGCTAACGCCTGAAGCCCCTTCTTTATTATTATTATTTTTTTCAGAGTCCATCAAGTGTTAAATCATATTAGCATCGCATTGCTCCCTCCCCCTTTTCTCTCCTCCAATTAACAGATTTCTCCAATAAAGTTTGGCTCCAACCGAAAGCATGGTATTTTAGGGTTATATCACAGGACAGGCATCCAGGATGCTGGGTTACAAACCCAGCTCCATTCCCGATTAGCTTTGCTTCCCAGAAGGAGCCATTCAAACCCTCTTGCAGCCCCCTTTTGGCCTTTGATTCTAGAAGTAAACAGGCCTTTTTGGCAACTTGCTGAGAATCTGTGCAGAGAACAGGTAGGAAGTGGGAAGGCAGCCATCCTGAGTAGAAGGTGTGTGAATGCTTTCAAAGAAGAGCAAAAATGTCCCATGAGCTCAACTGTAACACTGGTATGTGGCTGAGGGTGGCCCAGCCTATCTGGGGTGCCTGCTCAGCCTGAAACTTGTTTTGCCAACTTTCTGTTTGTTTGTTTGGCTTTATTTGTTTGTCTGGTAATATTTTTCCATCAACCTCATTTGCATCGTAAAGCAAGACTGTTCTCACTTTTATTTACCCTTCTCTCCCTGAGACATTCTATATGCTTACATCAAAGGAGTTGTTTTGCCTGTAATTATGTCTTGATGTACACAGAAGATGGTTAATTACTGAGAAGGTTGCCACTGAGCACTCCCTGTCTTGCGTGGGGATGGATACTCTTCTGGTATGGACCGCTTGGCCTGTCCTGGACTCGTTAGCACAGTTCTTTCTCCCTCACCATCCCCTCTAGCCACCTCTGCCTGTCTGGCATTCCAGCCTCTGGCTTTCCTTTCCTTACTAGAATGTCCCTGTGAGGTTCTTCCCTGCTCTTTGCTCTGTGGTCTTTGTACTCAGACTTGGTAAACACCATCAAGAGATCTTCTGTCCCTTGCATTGTTACCTAAATCCTAATTCCAAGAGCTTTCCTAGCCATGCTTTTCTTCTTGGGGTGTCTTTCTCTTTGGAAAGGAATCAACCAGCAGTGAGCTAAGCCAGTTCCTTTTATCTGGGGGGGGGGGTGTTGTTTAACCTTGCCTTTGCTGGTTAAGAAAGCTCAGTGGAATGGCTAAGGACACAGAGTTAGGGATTATGAATGGCAGGAACAAGGAGAACTGTAAGACTCTGCCTTGGCTTAGAAGTGCTGACTGGTTTTCTTCAAGCACTCCCCATAAGTCACTATACATGCACTAGTGGGCATAGACAGGCCAGGGGCAAGTCTCTATTCTACATGGAAGGAAGATCACTTTTGTCACCTTGTGTCTGTTCTCCTAGATGCTGTCCTCCTTTCTCCTGGACCCCCAAGTCTGGTAGGTCCTTCCTGGCTCAGCCAAGTCTTGAGCTTCTCCCATCCATTTCCCAGGATTCCCAGGCTTTTGCTGGCTATGAGCTCATCACAAGATTGCAGTGTGCCTCACTCCCCCAGCTCCAGAACCCAGCACAACACAGGCACGGCCCAAAACAAGAACTTCAGTCATGAGAAGGAAAGGAATGAATGCCCTTCCCTGCCTGCTCAGAACCTTGGAGCTGGCTCTTCAGGGTCCCTTTGCTTCAATGTGACAAGAAGACACATTTGACAGACTGTGAAACTATTTCTGCAACATTTACATTAAAGTTTAAATACTTAAATGCTGTCTTTGCGGAGAAGCCAAGAAACCCATTGAAGCCACATGGTTGAGGTTCCCCTACCAAAAAGAGCAGAGGCTCAGCTATCCTTTCCTTGTCCTTACTGTTGGTAGCAGATCTGGTGACGAGGTGGGATTCCTCTGTAATAAGATGCCTCTGATGCAGATTAAAACCAAAATCACCAGGCAACAAAGGCTGTGGCTTAAAATTGGGAATTGTGGGGCATTTTCTTTCAAGCACCCCGTCTATCTCTCTGTCTCTGTCTCTCTGTCCCTGTCTCTCTCTCTCTTTCTGTCTCTCTCTGTCTCTCTGTCTCTCTCTGTCTCTCTGTCTCTCTGTCTCTCTCTCTGTCTGTCTGTCTGTCTTTGTCTCTCTGTGTTTTTCTCTGTCTCTATCTCTTTTTCTGATACAGAGGCCTGGGCTTAGGGCCTCACACTCTTGCTTAGATTTTATGCTCAAGGTTGGCCCTCTAGCACTTAATCTATACTTCTGGCTTTTGGGGGGGGCTAGTTAATTGGAGATTAATTGGAGAGTGTGAGAAAATTTTCTACCAGACCTCAGATCTCAGCTTCCCGATAGCTAGGATTGTAGGCATGAGCCACCAGGGAGTGCTTGGCCTTTCCCACTCAGATTTTCACAATGTTCTTTAAACTCCCAATTTCCTAAATATTGCCATGCTGAAAAAATGGATTTAGCAGGAAATTGGAATTTTTTTTGTAAGTTGGAGTATAAGTGACTAACATCAGCTTAAATTCAACTCTTCCCAGAGACATTTGAAATTAAAGGCAGCCAGTGCCTCCAGTTAAAGAAACGAAGTTCTAATAAGGAAAATTCAGCCATTGGGTGATGGGAAGGAAGAGTAGTTTGATTATGATAAATGGTCTGAACTCCTGACACACACTCCTTCCCCTCTCACACAAAGTGGACACAACAGCATCTGTCTGTGATGAAAGGGTATCTATAAAGTAACGTTGAGAACTAAAATGTTATTATGTACATGTTGGAAAAATATTGGACTATGAGAATCTGAAAGCTCTTCAGGGAAAACAGGAACAAAGAGATGAGACCAAGAGTAAAACCAGAGGCACTGAGTGCAAGTGTCTCAGGCCTATAACCCTAGCTACTCATGAGGCTGAGATTTGAGGATCATGGTTGGAATCCAGCCTGGGCAGGAACATCCATGAAAGTCTTATCTCCAATTAACTACCAAAAACAAAAGCCAGAAATGGAGCTGTGGCTCAAGTGGTAGAACACTAGTCTTGAGCACAAAAGCTCAGGGAAGGTGCCCAATCCCTGAGTTCAAGCCCAAGGAACAGCACCAAAACAAACAGAAGACCAGAGGGGGAGCCACCCTTCCTTAGCACCATCGTGTAATTTCTGCCATCTGTCCTCATTGTCCTGTTGCAGAGGAGTATCAGTAGGTCGGGGACCACCTCTTTCCTCCCTTCTGAAAAAACTTCATTAATTCTTCTTTCCTATATTCACGAATCATAGCCCTGATGTCACTGCCCATCTAATTTTGGATCTGCATAAAAGCACTGGTGGCAAAATTCTCAAGTGGTATTTTAAATCACTTCATTTGCCTTCATTCTGGGAACAGCCTGCTTCTCATTGGTTCTTTTCAAACACAAAGTATGCCAGAAGGATAGGCTCAGCAGGAAGAGTGTCTGTCTAGCACACACAAGCCATAAGTTCAAAGTCCAGTACCAACATAAAAGTAAAGAGGCTGTCTTTAACATGCCTGTCTTTAACATCACCCAAGGCCTTAGAATCTGGGATTAGGAGCTACTGAGATGAAAAGTCCCGGAGCATGACCTCTATGCTCAGAGATAAACAAATCTGCTGCTTCTAGCTCCTGGCCTGTGGTCTGGACACCTGCCCATTACTGTCCTCCTTCCCCTATAATACTTATTTTCTCTTCGTTTTTATTTTTTGGGTTTCTTTTACCCAAGGCCTACAAGATGGTCCTCTTCCTTTCCTGACTCAAGACACAGCTCGCATGGATCACAAAGCTGGTGCATTCTCAAGTGAGCAGGTTTCTTTTGACAACAGATTATTGAGCAATGTACTCAACACACACATCATTCCAGCGGAAGTCACCGATGCTTCCACACGCTAGGTGTCTTCAAACAGCCAAAGCTTCCCACCTTCCCAGGACACATTGCAGGCCAGTGGATACAGATACACACCTGGGCACCCACACACACCACAGCTGCACTTTCGACGCTGTGTCTTTCAGACAGTGAGATGTCAGCTCCACACTAGGCGGGAGGAAGATTGAAGTCCTCCCAGCCATCACAGGAACGGTCAGAAAAGAATGAGGAAGGGTGTGCCTTCATGTGTCCTTTCTCTCTCTTATATCGAAATAAACTTTTGTTGGGATGTAACTGATACTTTTCGTGTTTCTACAATAGCAAGGCACATCCCATTATGTGTCAGAAAAATTTTTTTCTCTTGGGGATCAATTTCAAGGCCTTACTCATGCTAAGCAAATAATCTACTCTTTTATTTTTTTTTTCCAGTCCTGGGGCTTAGACCCAGGGCCTGAGCACTGTCTTTGGGCTTTTTCCTCAAGGCAGCGCTCTACCACTTGAGCCACAACACTACTTCTGCCTTTTTCTGTGTATGTGGTACTGAGGAATGGAACCCGGGTCTTCGTGCATGCTAGGCAAGCACTCTACCACTAGGCCACACTCCCAGCCCCAAATGATCTACTCTTGAGCTTCACCTAACCCCTAGAATAGTATTTTTTTTCAAGTCATCTGTCATTCTAATTCACAGAGCTCCAAAGATCTCAGATACACGTGCCTTGCCAAAGAGTCACGTCAAAACAACTGTCTGAAATTATAACCTACCTGAAAAAGTCAGAAACATAATCAGAGGCTATTTCCATATAACTACATTCTAAAAACACACCCATTGCAGACAGGCAGGCACATGAGAATAACATGTTGGCAGAGTTTCAGGAGCCTACATTAGACTTTTGATACTTAATCACATCATTGTTAAATTAGAATGGAATTGAAAATCCCAAACACAGAAGTTGGAATTAGGAAATTCTCCATTTCCTGGTTCACTCTTCAAATTCTTAAAGAAACTGATCTCTTGAAATCTTCAACTGAACTTATATTAAGAAGAATACCTTCTAATCATGGGAATTTTAATTTTACATGCTTTGTACATGAACTCTTTTAAGAACATTATAAACATATGTAATTTGGTCCCATATTGTGTATAGGGTGTATGTGTGTGTACCTGCATGCACTTTTATATACATAGATTCTTTTTAAAAAACATTTGACAGAGGGTCTTGCTTTGTAATCTAGGTTGGTTCTGAATTTCCAGTCTTCTTGCCTAAGACACACAAGTTGGATTACAGCCATGTACTACCATGCCTAGCCCATATTACTAAGATACTGCAATTTGAGGTAGGTGTTTAACTCAATGATGGAGCAGTTGTCTATCATGCTTAGGTTCAATCTCTAACATGGCTTTAAAAAATACTATAATTGCAAGAGCTAATATTTATAAAATGCTTAATCAATTCCAGGTTCTGTTCACCATGTATCACATTTCATTTCTCCTTAAAATCATTCTACGAGTACTATCATCTCCCCCATTTTGCAGATGAAGAAGTGGAGACTGAAAACAAATGGTAAGCGTGTTGATCCAGATAGGTTAAGTGACAGCAGAGCTATGACATGCATTACGCAGTGCCCATGACTGGCGAGGCATTTACGAGGTAGGGGTTGTTATTACTGCATCACCTATCTTTCCCAGAAGCTCTCTGCAGACTCTTCCTTCAAGGCTTAGCAGTGAAAGGAGAGCAGGCACTGCTGGTCCCTGTGGGTGGGGAGTCAGCACTGGAGTTCTGCAAGGAGTCCCTCTGCTGAATGGAATGAAGCCCAGGCTTGGGGTCTTCCAGTGAGGCTTTGAGGAAAACCAAACCATTGGCCACACCTGTGAAAATAGGCTTGCTATTAGCACATAGGGAGAGGCTGAGGTGGACAAAAGGGACATAACTTCATGAACTCTAGTTGTGAGTAAACTAGTCATGACTTTCAACAGGTCATTGCCCCTCTCGGGGTTCATTTCCCACATCTGTCAGAGAGCTGCAGGCCAGATAACCCCTTGCACCCATAACTCTGTGATCAGCTCAACTGTAGAAATGTTGGCTTTTAAGTCCACAGCCTTCCTCCAGGCAGTACTGAGAAGCATTTTCTACCATGTCCCCAGGGTCTGACAGAGAGCATCAGGGCTCACATAGGTAGAGAGCTTTGCATTGAGTGTTGTGGTTTTCCCCTTCTTTCTTTTCAGGTGTATGTGCACATCTGTTTTGCTTAAAAAAAAAAGTACATCATTAACATCCCTTCCTTTCAAAGAATGAGTAGAAAAGTCTGTATTCATTCTACCTTTTGCCCAAATTCTTTACTAGGCCTTAAAACTCACCAATACTGACCACTGTTGAAGAACGTGGGTACAAAAGGAACAGAGATATGAAAGGGCAGTGTGAAGGCTGTCACTCAAAAGCTGACGCGCCTCCCCTCTCATCAGAGAGACCTACATGCACCTGTTCTTTTTCTCTTAGGTAATCCTTTCCTAATCCTTTTTCAAATTTCGCCTGCCATTGAGAGTCCACTGCTGCTGTCATTTTTGAAGGACAAACCTGTTTTTCAACTGATAATTGCATTGGCCATCTGTCTCCATTAGGCACCCCCGCCCCAATTTCTCTTTTTCCAAATCCCCAGGCGACTGAAGCAATAGTGCAATAAAAGACTACATCTTGTCCAATTGCAACTGACAGTGTTTTGTCCATGTGTGTCCAACATCAGGGTGGAACAAACTTGGGAACCAGAGGAAAAATCTTCATTAAGTTTCCAGAAGTTTCCTGCCACTGGGTTTAGAACTGGAGAAGCAGCTGTGTCTCTCACTTCTAGTGAGTAAAATCATTTTCTTAGTATATTTCCTCAGAAGGGATTTTATTACATTTTTAAAAGTGTAATTAAAAATTTATCTTTATGTTATTTTACAAAGGGATTTCAATTCTTAACCAGGAAACATAGCCTACAAGCATTCCTGAGCAGTCTTCTGAGTAAACATCTGTCTCTGCCGTTAGGACTTGAGGTGAAGACCCAACGTGCCTATGAACTCCTTTTGAAGCTGCACAGGAAATCTCTGAGAAACAGAGTTTAAAAGGACTATAGTTCAAAGGAAACCCCTCCTTTATTGGTAATGTCCAGAGCTTTGTTTCTGATTTAGTTGGGGTAACTTGCCCTTGCAGAAAGAAACACAACAGGAATTTAGGTAGCATCTCCAGGGAGACAACTTAGAAGGTAAGGCGGGAATTGTAGAACATTAACTGGAGGGATATGATGCACTCATAGTCAGAGTTTTGGCATGGTTAAAAACAAGATCCACAAACCAGTCATGGTAGTGTGTGTGGGTGAGCGTTTCTGAGAGTAACACACATTTCCCTCTTTGAACTACTATGACTTAATACCATTTGATGGGGGTAATTTTACTGTGATAACAGATTCAACCAGAGAAAATCCTCGAATTACCCAAGCCTGATCATCTCTCTGGAAATATTGGACCCAAAATTTCCTCTGAAGACATTCTCTTAGGGAAGGATTTGGGGGACTTAAAAATGTTGGTAAGTTATGCTAAAATTTGGAATGATACTGAAATTCCAAAGCGTTTTGTTTTGGTTAAGAGGTATAAATAAAAACAGACAGGAAAGAACTTCCAGGAATGGGTGAGGGGGAGACATACTTTTATCTATGACTTCTAAGCGCAGCTAAAATGCTTGGATATTACATATAAAACAAACATAAATCTTGGAAAGGAAGAAAGGAAAAGACCGTCTGGCCAGGGAGTTCAAGACACAAACAACCATACAGTGGTAGATTTTCTGGATTTTATTTTTTCCTTATGTATTCCAGACACAATGCTGAAGAAGCTAGCAAACTTATACAAAGAACTGAAAGTTGTTTTGTTGTTGTTTGCATGTGTGATGGTCCTGGGGCTTGAACTCAAGGCCTGAGCACAGTCCCTAAGCTATTTTTCTCTACCACTTGAGCTGTACCTCTACTTCAAGTTTTTCAGTGGCTAACTGGAGATAAATGTCTCTTGGACTTTTCTGCCAAGACTGGCTTTGACCTATGATCTCAAGACCTCAGCCTCCTGAGTAGCTATGATTATAGGCACAAATCATCAGTGTACAGCAAGAGCTATAGGATTAAACAACAAAAAATCCTGGTTCTCAGGGAAGGGTTAGCCTACAAGACAAAAAGCTCTTACAGCCAACAGAAAAACTGATCCTACTCACAGTCTCGCTGGGAAAGGCCAAGTGAGCTGCCTTGCCTAGCCAAGCTCTAGGAAGGCACCCAATACTTCCCAGGACAATGTCCAAGCAGACAGAATATTGAGCAAGGACCTTCAATTATCAATTGGTAATGAGAGTCCTCTCCTTGTAGTTAATAGAAACCATAGGGGGAACTCCAGTCCCTTCACAGTTTAACATGATACCTTTCTCAAGGACAAGGGAGGCTAGGAGAGGAACTTGAACTTTTATTTTTTCCTCACAGAAAGAAATCAGCAATTCTACATGTTCTTGCCATAGGGGGAATCAGAGGAAGAAATCTGAAACAGAGGAGTTAAAAAGGATGCAGAGCCAGTTGCTCATGGATCATGCCTGGATATCCCAAGCTATGTGTGGAGGTGTGCCAGCCCAGCCCAGCCAGGAAAGTCCCCGAGACTCCATCTCCATGGAGTGAACATGTAGGCAGTGATGCATACCTGTGAGTCCTTCCATATCAGAAAGCCCGAAAAGTAAGCAGATGATGGTGCCTGAGTCCACCCAGGCAGGAAGCAAGACACTAGGAGAAAAGTAACCAGTGAAAAATAGGGCTAGAGGGTTCAGTATTCCAGCAGCATAGCAAATACAAGGACCTGAGTTCAAACCTAAGTGCTACTAAGTGAAGGAAAAGAAGAAAATAGAAGAAAGAAAGGGAATGAAGAGGGGCCGGGAGTTTGGCCTAGTGGTAGAGTGCTTGCCTAGCATGCACAAAGACCCGGTTCAATTCCTGGGTACCACATATACAGAAAAAAAGCCAGAAGTGGTGCTGAGGCTCTAGCCTTGAGAAAGTCCAAGGACAATGCTCAGACCCTGAGCTCAAACCCAGGACTGGCAAAAAAAAAAGGGGGGGGAATGAAGAGTCTCATAACTTAATAGAGGAATGCCCTATTTTGAATATGAAATAACTTATTAGTCAAAGAACCAGGATATTCGCAAAATAAAGAAAACGGGGAAGAGGTAAGCCGAAGGGGGACGAGAATATTGAAGGGGTGGCATTGATCAAAATGCATTGCATTCACAAACTTCTTTGTTACATGGCACCTCCTGTACAACTATTTAAAGATGATTTTTCTTAAAATTAGAAAACATCAAAAGCAACCAATAGATATTGATCGTGAGTTTGGAGAGATACTGATCGAAGATACACAATTTCAGTTAGATCAGAAAAAAAACCTGGCCCCCCCCAAAAAATCTATCATACAACATGTATAGTCAATGACATTGTGTTGTCTACTTGCAAATTGCTAAGAGTAGACTCTAAGTGTGCTCACCATAAAATGAATAATAATTAGCTAGGCACAGATCATCCCTGTAATCCTAGCCGAGATCTGAGGAATGCAGTTTGAGGTTTTCCTGCGCATAAAAGTTCAAGAGAACTTCATATCAACCAATGGCTGGTGCGTGCCTGCCATCCTCAGCTACAGGGGACGCACAGGAAGGAGGATCACAGTTCAGACTGTTCCTGCATAAAGTAAAGCCTTTCTTTGAAAACAAAACATAAAAAGGGGCTGGAGGGGCCGGGAGTTTGGCCTAGTGGTTAAAGTGCTTGCCTAGCATGCATGAAGACCTGGGTTCGATTCCTTGGTACCACATATAGAAAAAAAGCCAGAAGTGGTGCTGAGGCTCAAGTGGTAGAGCTCTAGCCTTGAGAAAGTCCAAGGACAGTGCTCAGGCCCTGAGCTCAAGCCCAGGACTGGCAAAAAAAAAAAAGGGGGCTGGAGGCAAACACAGCTCAAGAAGTAGAGCATCTACCTCACAAATGTAGGGTCCCAAGTTCAACCCCTAGTAAATGGGGCGGGGTTGGGGGGGGGAGAAGGAGAAACTGGGTGCTAGTGGCTCACACCTGTAATTCTAGCTACTCGGGAGACCGAGATCTGAGGATAATGGTTCAAAGCCACCCCACGCAGGAAAATCAGTAAGACTCCTGTCTTCAGTTAAATACAAGAAAATCAGAAGTGGAGCTGTGGCTCAAAGTGGTACAGCTCTAGCCTTGAGCAAAAGAGCTCAGGGACAGTGCCCAGGCTCTGAGTTCAAGCCCTGTGACTGACACCCCCACCACCCCATACAGGAAAATAAATGTGAAAATAAATGAAAAGAGATGAAAATGGTACAAACTACCCAATTTGAGAAGCCAAAAGAAAGCAGACTGAAAAAAGAAATGGTGAGAACTTCTTAGGACAGTAGGACTATAAGAAATGGCCTAACACTCGTGTTCTTAAAGTTCTAGTGGAGACAAAAAGAGGGTGAGATTTTAAAAAGTGACTAGAACAGAGTTAGATGCAGTGGCTCACACTTGTAATATTACCTGCTTGGGAGACTGAGATTGGAAGGGTTGTGATTCAAGCTCAGCCCAAGAAAAAAGTTCGAAAGATCTTTTCTCAACCAATGGGGCAAAGTGGCTGATTCTTGTTCTCCCAGCTTTCCAGGAGGCTGGGATCTAGAAGATCACAGGGATGATCCCCAGGGTGAGAAGTAAAACTGTCTCAAAATAATCAGTGTATAAAAGGGCTGAAGGCATGCTGCAGTGTCAGAGAGCCTGACTAGTAAATATGAGAACCTGAATTCAAACCCCAATACTGCCAACCCACCACCAAAACAAAAAAGCAAGTACTAGAGAAGCGATAATTAATGATTAATAACTGAAATCTCAAATTTGTCAAGAGACTCAAATCTGCAGATTCAAGAAGCCAAGTGAACATACAGGATGAATCTAGAAAACTCTCCTACAAGACACACTATAACTAAACTTGCAAAAACAACATACAAAGAGAAAACCTTTAAAGCAATCAGATAAAAATGGTGTCTTATTCTGGGGAAAAAACAACTTGAATGACAGCATTTTTTTTTTTTTTTTGCCAGTCCTGGCCTTGAGCTCAGGGCCTGAGCACTGTCCTTAGACTTTGTCAAGGCTAGAGCTCTACCACTTGAGCCACAGCACCACTTCTGGCTTTTTTTCTATGTATGTGGTACCGAGGAATCAGACCCGGGTCTTCGTGCAAGCTAGGCAAGCACTCTACCACTAGGCCAAACTCCTGGCCAAATGACAGCATTTTTATATTCTTCACCAAAAACCTTGGAGGCCACAAAGGAAATGGCACAGTCTTCAGGTGCTTAAAAAGCTGTCACCTGAAAAATGTATACCCACAGAAAACATTCATCAACAGTAAAGAGAATATCAAGACATCTCCAGATAAAGACAAGTAAGAAAATCGGTCACCAGCAGACCTTTAAGATGGTTTAAAAAAAATCTTAAACATGAAAGAAAAATAAAGGAAACTTGAGACATCAGAAAGGAAAAAGAATACAACAAGCAAAAAATAATATGGATCAACATGCTAAGCTTTCTCCTCTAAAATTTTTCTAAATGTTGATTTTTAAAACAAAGATGATTAGATTGACTGGTGTGGTTCTGAATATGTGGAGAGGAAATGGCTAAAATAGTCATGAATGAGAAAGGTAAAGAGATATAAAAGAAAGTTATATAAAAGAATATTGTGTTTCAGACAATCTGGTATCAGTACACTGATAAGTTATATTTATACAATACTCAAATGACTCTTTAAAAAGCTATACAAAGAGAATCTCTCAAAAATACTATGGAGAAGGCCAAAGAGAATTCTAAAAAAAGAAAAAAAAAGTAACCCATAAGTAACCCAGAAGAAAGCAAGATAAGCAAAGAGACAAATAGAAAACAAACAAAAAAACCAATATGGTAGACTTATGTGTAATACATAACTGTTTGGTTAATTCATCAAACAATAGTCAGATTGACTGATTAAAAAAACATGACTGCTTGTTGCCTCTAAGAGACGTTCCTTGATAGACCAGTGGCAGTGGTTCACCCTTGAACTCTAGATCAAAGCTCATCAGTAGGATCATGGTTTGAGGCCAAACAGTTATTTAGACCTCTTCTCAATCAACATGATGGCATGTATCTGTGATCCTACCTCTATGGGAGAAAGACTGTGGGCTGAGTCTACCCCAGCCAAAATGGAAGGCCTGGATGTGGTTCAAGTGTTAGAGCATCTAAGCAGACAGAAAGAAGAGGAGGAAAGAAAAAAAAAAAAAGATCGCTTTGAATAAAGAAACTCATCATACTAAAACATAAACAAGTTGGAGGTAGAAGGACTGATGAGAAGGTATATCATAGAAACATTAATCAAAGAAAGGTAGATATGACTATATGAATATATCAGATAAAGTAGAATTCAGAACAAAAAAGAAAAATGAGTGCTGGGCATGGTGGCTCACGCTTGTAATCCTAGCTACTCCGGAGGCTGAGATCTGAGGATCAAGGTTCAAAGCCAGCCCAGGCACTAAAGAACATGAGACTCTTCAATTAACCACTAGAAAATGAGAAGTGGGGTTATGATTCAAGGGGTAGAGTGGTAGCCTTGAGCTGAAGAGCTCAGGAACAGCACCCGGGTCCAGAGTTCAAGCCCCATGACCAACAGAAAAAAAAAAAAAAAGAAAAAGAAAAAGAAAAATGAGCATCTGAAACAGAAAAGGATATATGGGTAAAAGAATCAACAGTCACCAAGACATGTGAAAGGGTATCAATGTATGTGAATTAATGCACCTTCTATCTGGCAAATATCATGTAACCCTTTTACTAATTACAATAAAAATAAATAAATAAATAAATAAAAGAATCAACAGTCAAAGAGGATAGAGCATTCTAAATATAAATGCTCTGAACAATAAAGCTGTAAATTACATAAAGTCAAAACTCGAAAGTAAATCTATAATCATAGTCTTTGATAATTGATCATTCTCTCTCAATAACTGAGGATGATCAGTGAGGACAGAGAGGAATTGAACAGCTCCATCAACCAACATGGTCAAATAGACATTTATCTAACATTCTACTCATTTACAATAGAATATATATCTTTCCAAAGAGCCAAAAAAATTCTGGCATGTAAAATGAAGTCGACCAGATGTAAAATATTGAAATTCTAGAGTGTATTTTTGAACTATCATAGGACAAAACTAGAAATCATTGATAGCAAGATAATAGAGCTGAGGGCAGTTAGTCAAGCCTGTAATCCAAGCTACTTATGAGATAGGGTTTAAGGGATTACTATTTGAAGTCAGCCTGGACAAAAAAGAAAAAGTTCACAAAACTCTACCTTGATCAATGGCTGGAAGTTCTAAAAGAAAGATTATAGTCCAGTTTGACCTGGACATAAAGTGAGACTTTGCCAATATTACTGTAATATACAAACATTCGCATTGTAGATTCCTCTAGTAACATTCTCCTTAGAGAATGCTTTCCCTAGCACTGTTCCTATCTACCTGTCTGTCTGTCTATCTATATCTATAGATTTAATTATATATATGATAGTCACTATGTACTTTTTAGTGGTACTGGGTTTGAACTTGGGACTTCATATTTGCTAGATCAGCTCTACTATATGAGTCACACTGTAGCCCTTTTTTGGTTTAGGGTTTTTTTTCCCCTTAGTCCTGGGGCTTTAGCTCAGGGCTTGGGCACTGTCCCTGGGTCTCTCTGTGCTCAAGGCTAGCACTCTACCACTTGAGCCACTGCACCATTTCTGGCCTTTTCTCTTTATGTGGTACTGAGGAATCGAACCCAGGGCTTCATGCATGCAAAGCAAGCATTCTACCACCAAGCCACATTTCAGCCCCTAGTTTTTGTTTTTTGATAGGGTTTTAAACTTATTTACTTAGGCAGGCCTGGGCGCTGATCCTCACCTCTCTGCTTTCTGTATACTAAGGCTGTAGACAAGAATCACCATACCCAGACAATGTACAAGCATATCATTCATCGATACATCTCTGTACAGATGCATTTTTTGATGAAAAGGGTATCATACCAAACAAGGCTGCTTACTAACCCCTCCTTTCTTCAATTTTCCGGGTCAATAACTATGCTTTTATAATATTTCAATGGCTGTACAATATTCTATTATATAGTCACACTATAATTTCTTTACCCAGTATCCTGATGGCTCAAACCTGTAATCTTAGCTACTCAGAAGGCTGAGATCTTAGGATCATGGTTAGAAGCCAGCCAACCAAGAAAAAAAAAGTCTTATCTCCGATTAGCCAGCAAAAACAAATCCAGAGGAGGAGGTGTGTGGCTCAAATGGTAGGGCGATGCCCTGGCCCTGAGTTCAAGCCTCAGTACTTGCATCAGAAAGAGAGAGGGGGAGAGGGAAGGAGAAAGAAGAAAGAAAGAGAAAAGAAATGATTACAGAAAGATTTTCTCAAACTGCCTTGCAGTCACTGCATCCCATGGGCTGTGTGAACCTGCCCACCTTGGGTCTGGCCCCCAGCACACAATGTTCCCATGTGTAAATGTTATTCCACCCCCTTGTGAACTCAACTGCTGCTTAAGGTTTCCACTGGCGCTCATTCCCACCACAGGTGGTGCTTTGGCCCCGGGAATCGCAGAGGGATGATGTGGGTATCGTGGCCCCTTTCTGTGGGTGTTCCCCACCTACCTCTGACTTGTGGGGAACACTGTTCCCCTGCTGAGTCCAAGTCTGAGCAGAGTCAACTTTCAGGTTTGCCAAGTGCAGGGATGACAATGCCACCCTGTCTGTTTTCAAATTCTGCTCAGGAGGCCTCATCGCTGCCAGTCTCTGTGTAGTGGGGCCTTGCCCAGTGGCTGCCCAGCAAGTGGGCGCTCAGGTTTCATGGCTGGCTGGCTGGCCAGATTGCCTGAGAGCCACAGCTAGAGACTTGGGAAAAGCAGGTCTTTAATGTCAACTTGAGCAGGAGATAAGACTCTCCACCTTCAGCCTTATCTATCTGGCCTCAGGAAGAAAGAAGTCCCGTTCCTCATCCTTCAGCCTGTAGGAGTGGACAGTTGGAGGATGAATATGGAACCTGAGCCCTTGGGACATGCTTGCCTGCATTGATCAAGGTTGCTATTGATAGCAGTCTCTGCTTTGGGACAAGCACAGCCCAAGAACCTATTACTTAATGGGTGATAGCTAGATTCATCTTAGCCCCAACTCTTAGGGAAATACAGTGCTAGCATTATCCCCATTTTCCTAAGAAGCAAACCATGCCACATAGAAATCAACAAAGGCCAAACTCCAAGCTCTGAAGAGAGAGTTGGGATTCTCACCAAGGTATTTTGACCCCAGAGCCTATGTCCCTTGTCGCTAGGTGAATTGCCTGGGCCATCATCACAGTGTCACAGCGACTTCAGCCACCAGCCACTAAGCCCTGACCAGGTGCTGGGTTGAGAACTTGAAATACAGAGTCGTGAGGTCGAGATTAGAGTCCCTGGATTGTAGATGACTAAACTAAAGTCCTGACAGATTCAGTGGCTTGTCCTGGGGCCACAAAAGAGTCCTGACTGTAATTGCTCACCCAGGCTGATTCTCCGGCAGCGTGCAAAGCCTTGGTCAGCCTAACCACAGGACGTGGAGAACTGCATGTGTGTGCAGGCTCTCCAGGCTCCCTGGCCAATGTGGCCCCTCCCACCGATCCCTGGCTTATCTCCTAATTAAGTATTTGTCAGGGCAAGTGGCTTCCCCCCCCCCCAAAAAAAAACAAAAACACAAAAACAGAACTTAATTCCTAGAGAAGAAAGTAATTTCCACTCTATCAAGATTGCCAATATATGGGCATTGTTCTTTCCTGGAGTGGAGGCTTCATGCCCACCTTCCTGAAGCCCTAGGTCTCATCTGCAGTGTAGCATTCTCCGTTTCCAAAGCCAGCAGGTTTCTGTTATTTCTAGAGAAAAAGAAGCTTTGGGGTTCTAACTAGTTTTGAGGTGCCTGTCCAAATTGGGAACTGAAACCCGGGTCCAAGGAACCTCATCTTTCCAGAACAGGAATTCTGAGACTCTCCCCTAGTCCTGAGACTTGAACTCAGAGCCTGAGCACTGTCTCTGGGCTTTCTCAAAGCTAGTGCTCTATCACTTGAGCCATAGCACCACTTCTGGCTTTTTCCATGTATATGGTACCAAGGAATTGAACACAGGGCTTCGTGTATGCTAGGCACGCATTCTACCACTAGGCCATGCTCATAGCCCCAAGCTTTCTTTTTTTAATCCAAAAAATCTGTTTATTCTTACACAAAACATTTGAAGTAGCATACATAAACATATATAATATGACATATAATATATGGTATAAATATATATAATACAACATATATGGTATAGAAAAAAGACAATTCTCATTCATCTTAATTATAGGAGAAATTACACATTATAATCTTTCCAGATTTTTCTTCATATGCTTTGCATTCATCTACACAAATATAGACATATGGACTCTTACAGATGCATACTTTTTTATTACCCTGAGAAAATAATATAGTATACACATGAAATGACTTGGTTTATTTCCTATGTAAGACATAACTTCATGTCTGTTCTAATTTTTTTTTTGTCAGTTAGGGGGCCTGAACTCAGGATCTGAGTTCTTATCCATGAGCTCCTTTTGCTCAAGGCTAATGCTCTACCACTTCTTGAGCCACAGTGCTGCTTCTGGTTTTCTAGTAATTAATTAGAGATAAAAGTCTCACAGACTTTCCTGCCTGGGTTGGCTTTGAACCCTGATCTTTATGTCTCAGCCTCCTGAGGTAGGATTACAGGCATGAACCACCAGTTCTTTTGAATAGATGTAGTGTATTCAAGAGTTCCGATGTGCTTGCTGTTTTGTGTATTAAAATGCGATTTTGATTTTGAAAGGCAAAAATCACACAGGAAACCCCTGAGAATGAAAAGGAGGTTTATTCACCATCTGTCTTGCCCCTGTCTTGCCCACTGACATCTCTCTAGTCCTTAAGACAGTGGCTCAATAAACCAGGGTGTCTCCTTTCACCTGTATCCCTCTGCCAAGCAACCTGGTTTCCTGTGGATCCTTCCATAGAACTCTGGGCACACAGAGGCACATATGTTTGTGCCTCGAGTCTATCTTCTGACAATCCCTTCACCACCTCCTATTCTCAAGAAGATCTGCAGGGGGGGCTTGAGGGACAGCCCTCCTCTCTGGTCATCTCACTGGCAGGAAGAGCAGGTGCAGAGCACTGTGGCTGAGTTGGGGGTAGGAATCTGTTTGGAGCCTGGAGTCTAGAGAGAAGAACAATGACCAGGAGGGACTAAGAGAACCAAAAGCTGAGAAACCCCTGAGGAATTTGACACAGCTGTCCAGGAGGGAGACAATGAGGGTGGAGGAAGCAGGTGGCTCTCCACATGAAGCAAACAGGAGAAAATCTTGAGAGAGTTCTTTCTAGAAGCCTCATACAACTTGGGGGCGGGGATGGGGGGGTGAGGGAAGGGAAAAGTTTTCCTCTTTGCTTCTTGATTGATTTGTGTTGTTGTTGTTGTTGTTGCCAGTCTTGGGTTTGAGCTCAGGGTCTGAGCAATGTGCTTGGACTTTCTCAAGGCTAGAGCTCTACCACTTGAGCCTCAGCACCACTTCAGGCTTTTTTTCTATGTATGTGGTACCGAGGAATCGAACCCGGGTCTTCATGCATGCTAAGCAAGCACTTTAACCACTAGGCCAAACTCCCGGCCCCTGGCTTTTTTTCTATATTTGTGATAGCTAGGAATTGAACCCGGGTCTTCGTGCATGGTAGGCAAGCACTCTACCACTAGGCCAAACTCCCGGCCCTTGATTGTTTTTTTTTGTTTTAAAATTTTTATGATGGTAAAGCTTGAATTCCATTTTCAACTGAGCAGATAAGACTGTGGCTACAAAGGGACATTTTGAGGAACTATATTATGTAACTCTTTCCACATTGAAAAACTTGTGTCTTTGTGTCTTTACTGGAAAGCTTCCCTTATTTTCTTCCATTCTGCTCAAAACGTCTGGCTCTAAGATCAAAAGTCACTAGAGGGTGTTTCTAAAGATACTAGCTTCCAGAATGGTAAGTTCTTTCTGTCTTGTATTGTTTTTCATCCTTTTTGTACTGGCTTCTCTTTAAAGATTGAACTACAGGTAACTGAAGCCCTCTGGTTCTGGGCACCATGATAACACCATCACAGCTTGTGATGGTTTGTGTTGTGAAACCACCTTAGACAGGTTCCATGAAGAGAGCCTGAGTCTCAACTCAACACACATGCACACGACATGCCTCACACAATTTTTTTTTTTTTTGGAGGCCTTGGCTTGCTCTTGGGTGGAACAAGAATCATTATAATACCTGTCTGCTCACCTCACAGTGCTGTTATGAGAGAATCAAGTTGACATAGTGTCCACAAGGGCTCTGTAATTGGTAGAGCACCTGACAATTATGGGGGTACTATCATTATTTTTTTCATGCCCAGACACTGATTCTGTTAGTTTTCTAGAAGATTACACTCTCTTCCATGTAAAAGTGGGAGAGCTTCGGGCAAAGCTAGATGTGTCAGACCTGAACATTGTAGGGTGGTGGAGAAAGTTCATGGTTCCTGCCTTTTCTCTTTCCTCACCCTTGGAAAAGCTCTGGCTGGGGGATTTTTGAACTACTTCTCTTTTGCTCTCTGTGGACTCACAGGCCAGTGTGGGCAAGGATGGATAAAGTGACAATTATCTCCTGCTAGGGTTAGCATTGTAGGTATGGGCCAACTATTTGTGGGAGATGGTGCCAGGACTAGCTCCTAGGGAGGTGACGTGGTGCTGCATTGCAAACAAACAAATGGACAAGGGGTGGGGGAGGGCACTGCAAGGGGAAGAAGAAGCACATGTGAAATCATGGAAAGTGAGAGAAAAGGTCAGGGGCCTTACATGGGATGGGCAAATGTGCAAGACACGGGTTAGCACATGTTTTCACGGGCTCTCCAGAGCCTAAAGCATGTCTTCTATTTGTTCTTATCTCGTCTAGGGTTTCTGCAGGCTGTGTTCCTGCCCCGGGGCGTAACTCCACACAGTCCTGGAACCCAGGCAGTTCCAATAGTTGGTGGCTCAACCCTGACTTCTTTTTCCATAAAAGGTTTGGGCTGCAGCTTCATCTCCTGGAATACATCTGCCTTGTAAACAGCCAGTCTGCCATGAAAGAGTTTCTCATTTGAAGGCTATTTAGTTATTAGGAAAAAGAAGAAGAAAGTAAAAAGAAAAAGAATAAAGGCTCCCACCCCTCTTTCCTCTCTGACATGAGTCCGTGTCATTCGTTACTCGCTTGAGCAGTTTTATTATGGAAATGACATATTGAAATACAAATTGGGACACGCACAGTATAATTACTAATACTGCATATTCATTTCCTCCCATAATGCCCTCTCACCAGCCACGTCCCAATCTTGAGTATAGTCAGTTTGGTGCCTTGTTTTTCTTCTGTGGCCAGGCGGGGCTGTAGGGGAAACACAGGGAAAGGAAGTACCTGCCTTCCCCGAGAAGGGATATTTTTGAGACTATGCTGAGCTGGCTTGATAGTCCAGGCCTTCCAGGTCTAAGGGCTTCCCAGATCTTCCCAGACCAACAGCTCTGTGACTGACAGGGACAGACACGGGCGGTCCCAGCCAGAAGACCTCTTTAAAATCAAAATAATAATAAACAAGCAATTGTACTGTCCCATGCTACATGGTGGCATTCTCCAGGCCCCTTTTCCTCTCTTTCCTCTGAACCTCCTGAGAATGAGGTCACAGAAGTTGGTTCACTTGGCCAACTGCCAGAGCCACACAGGCAGTCATTCATGCTGTGTAATTTATCCTATCTCCGTCCCTCGCTTGGAATGGGTCTCTCCCCAGGGGAGCACAGAGCTGGATTGCCACCTCACTATTATGCACCTGGGGTGAAGAGAATGGATGCTGAGTTCTAACCTTACCTCTGCCCTCCTGCCCCTTCGGGCTAATTTGCTTAATCCTGCTGTAGCTCATCGTTTCTCTCTGTAAAGTGGGGCTATGGCTGGTTTCCATTAAAAGGAGGAGTAGATGTGTTAAAGCAGGTTAAGCACAGGTATGAACACAAATCTCTGTGGCCAGCCGTGTATCTGAGCTTAGGTGCTAGGAGGTTCTACTCCCTTCTGGTCTTTGCAGTGAGAACAAGCCCAGGCTAGCCTGCTGGATGATAAGAGACCCTGGAAGGCAGAGTTGAGTCAGCTTTGTTGTTTCTGCTAAGGCCCCAGAAAGGTGAGAAAACCCAGCCAAGGTCAACAAATCAGCACACAGCTGACCCATAGCTGACCACAGGAGTTTGCCAGAGGCTGTTTTAGACTAGACCTACCAGCTCTTGAGTCAACCCACAGACTAAGTATTTGCATGGTATTTTAAGCAACTACATTTGGTGTGTGTGGGGGGGAGTTTGTTATGCAGCAATAGCTAACTGATACACATAGTAAGTTACTATTATACTTTCCTCTCTAGTACCTTATTTGTTCTCTTTGACTTTCTGATCACCTAGACTAAAGTGTCAGGGACAAGGACACAGTAAGTGATCAGGACAAGAGCAGAGTCAGTTCAAATTTTAGATGCAGCAGGCAGAAAAATAAGACTTTTAGGAAGTAATCTTTGTTTCATCCCATGGGAACAATAATATCTATCCTACACATTTGTCTTAAGGCTAAAATAATGCTGAAGGGGGCCAGGAAGGAGTGTGGCCTAGTGGTAGAGTGCTTCCTTAGCATGCACAAAGCCCTGGGTTTGATTCTTTGGTACCACATACATAGAAAAAGCTAGAAGTGGTGCTGTGGCTCAAGTGGTAGAGCGCTAGTCTTGAGAAAGCCCAAGGACAGTGCTCAGGCCCTGAGTTCAAGCCCCAGGACTAGTAAAAAAACAAAGTCAAAGAATGCAGAAGGATATGGTACCCAGGGACTGAGAGTTTCTCTTTTCTTTTATAACTGACTTTTAATTTTTTTTTTGCCATACCATCCATTCAAAAGTACAAGTCAAGTACTCATTCTAGAAATCTATGGTACTCATTTAGTATTTAACAGGTCCTTTTGCATAGAGTATTTTGTTTAATTCCACAGTCAATCTGTACAGTCCCTAAGTATCAGCAAGTCTGGCGTACAGCCTACGGAAATCACTGAGGCAGTTTTGTTCTTTGATTTATAGCTTCAAATGGCAGAGCTGCAACTTCAAGAGCCCATGCTGTCTCCCATATACCCATTTTTATGGTGCTGTTCATAAGACAGTAGCTTCTCCTGTTCAGCTTATTGAATGTGTACAGCTAAAATGCAAAGCTCTTACCAGGCACCTGTAGCTCATGCCTGCAATCCTAACTATTCAGGAGGCTAAGATCTGAGGATCATGGGTCAGATTTCACTTGTGCAGGAAAACTGGTGAGATGCTTATCTCCAATTATATACCAGACAGCTGGAAATGGAGTTCAAGTGGTATAGTGCTAGCCTGGGGCACAAAAGTGCAGGGTCAGCACCTGGCCTTGAGTTTAAGCTCTAGGACCAGAACACACACACACACACACACACACACACACACACACACAGCTAGACTTCCAGTGGGTCAATGATACATCATATTGAGTTGGCATTCTCCTGGGGACATTTCTTTTTTTTTTTTTACTCTATAGACATATTTTATTATTTTTTTCATATATTTTTCCTGGGGACATTTCTGAGGTGACACCAGGAGCCCAAAACCATATCAAAGACATGCATAGCTCCTCTGATAAAATGGAGCCCATAGAGCCAGCTAGTAAGCTTTAGCGGTATGGAGGGCTTCCCATGTCCTTCAAATGCAATCAGTGGTTGATAGGAATCTGCCTTGTTCTTATAACTCCATATTGCTTGCTCCATTGACTATTCTCCAGCCCAGTTTCCAGCCCAGAATCTTTATTGAACTATGAACTCCTCACTCCCACACCCTGGAGACACTGGGCAGGAGACTTATTCAAACAATAGGTTCCTGGAGCCAGACCTGCATCAAAAACTCACCAAGCTCTTTGAACCCTCCAGCTATCTGGGATCCTGCCCCTTACCTGTGACCTGTGACCCAACTTCAGTCCTTCCATCCCTGCCCCCGGTACACCTCCTGACTCCTGACTCTCCTCAGGTCCCCATGTCCTCCCTCTTTAGCTTTCCATTAAAGTTGATCTGGTCTGTTGAGTTCACTCTCTGTTCTTTCTGTATTTTAATGCCCTCATGACCCCATTTCCTAATAGTAGTAGCTTGGATGTGCATGAATCCCATGGGAGATATGGTCTTCAAATTGGGTCCAAATCTTCCCTTTTTTTGTTTTTGTTTTTGTTTTCTTTTGCCAGTCCTCAGGCTTGAACTCAGGTTCTGAGCACTATCCTTGGGCTTTCTCAAAGCTAGAGCTCTACCACTTGAGCCATAGCACCATTTCCAGCTTTTTTTTTTTTTTGTAGGTCATGGGGCTTGAACTCAGCCTGGACACTGTCCCTGAGCTCTTCAGCTCAAGGCTACCACCCTACCCCTTGAGCCAAGCCCCACTTCCCATTTTCTAGAGGTTAATTGGAGATAAGAGTCTCAGGTCCTTTTGTGCCCTGGCTGGTTTTGAACCTGGATCCTCAGATCTCAGCCTCCTGAGTAGCTAGGATTACAGGCGTGAGCTCCCACGCCCGGCTTTTTTTCTCTCTATGTATGTGGTACTGAGAAATGGAACCTGGGTCTTTGTGCATGCTAGGCAAGCATTCTACCACTACGCCAAACTCTCAGCTCCTTTTCTGTTTTTTTTGTTGTTTTTTTTGTTTTTTTTGTTTTTTTTATTAGTAGCACATGAGGCCTTGGATTTAATCCTCACTATGTGAGTGTATATACATACATACATACATACATACATACATACATACATACAATCATATCTATCTCTCATGTATGTATATGATGCACATATACAGTATATACTACATAATGATAAAGAAGACTAAAGATGAATAGAAAGGTGTTCTTCCAGGTGCTTTGCCTTTATCAGGAAGCTGGATGAAGGATTTTTTCTGGGATCAAAGAGAATCTAGTCTATTTCTTGGAATACATTCTCTACCCAGCACTCTAAACTGTACAACCTGAAAACCAACCAAAATTGTATTTAATCTGAACTGTTCTTTGAATGCTTGATAATAAATATACAGTCTGGGACCGCACACCTGATTTGGGGCCAGGAGCTGAACTATTTGTCAATACCACATACTTAATCCTGATATTATGGTCCTAGGAGTTGGAGAAATGTTGAACTAAAAGACTTCATTTTATTTGAAGTGTAAATACTAATGGAGCCTGTAGTCACCAGTTAGCCTCTTGAAGCTGTGTGAATTATTTTCATACAGCTATATGTGTGTGTGTGTGTGTGTGTGTGTGTGTCATTGGGGTTTGAACTCAGGTATTTTTTTGTGTGTGTGCCAGTACTGAGGCTTCAATTCAAGGCCCTGAGCAAGACCATGTATTTGTTTTTGTTTTGTTTTGTTCTTATACTCACATCTAACCCCCTAGCTCTTGAACCATGTCTTCCCAGTTCCTCCTTTTGGTTAATTCAGTAGTCTCTTATTTGTCTGCTGGCTTCAAACTGAGATCCTCAGACCTCAGCCTCCTGACTAGCTAGGATTGTAGGTGTGAGCCATTGATCCCTGCCGCCTTGGTGATTTTGATATAGGGTCTCACATTTATGCCTGGGCAAGCCTGGACCATGATCCCATTGATGCCTAATGTGTGGCCAAGATGCTAGGCACATGCCAGCATGCTGGGATTTATTGGTTGAGATATCCGGCCTTGAACCATGGTATGAGCCACAGCACCCAGCCCGTCTTTACATTTTCATAGGAAAATAGAAGGGAGGAAGGAGAGGCAAGGCCATAGGTCTCTGAGAAGGTATAGATAGATTCCCCTCCCTCTGGGAAGCCTAAGAACTTTGTACCTGATTTTATGATGCCACCTTAGCCAGAATAAGGCCTTGGCCCAGGGCTGTAGGACATCTCGTTCTCCACAGACTGAGTCAGACTGACATTCACAGGAGTGGACAGCAGCTGCCCTCCAACTCCGTCCAAGTGCTCTCAGTGAGAGCAGGGAGTCAGACTTCCATTGGTTATTATAGCAGAAAACCTGAAAACTGCTCAGGAGAACCATATTAGGTCTGGAAGGGAGCCAAGGCTTGAGAGGAGACAGTCAGGTCTCTGGGTGGGGGAAGGGAGGGAGGGGCAAGCAGGGTGGGGCTTGTGGGGTGATTAACTGATGACCTACCAGGCAGTAGACAGGCAATCATTCCATCCTTACAACAGTCCTGAAAGAGGAGGTGTACATGGACCCATGTTCTCGGAAGTCTTGGTTGTCATGACTAACATCACGCCCCTGCTGACCCAGACCTCACACGTGACCCGCTCTGCGGCCCTCCCTGCCCTCCAGGTGAGGAAAGGTAATTTTCCTCCTAGATACCACTCGGGCTGAATCACTTCCCTCCAGGTTCCTTGCTTCTGGATGCAGTCTGTGCCTCCTGCTGGACAGCCTCGGCGCTGTAGAAGCCTCTGTGGTGGGCATCTTCTGGGTCTGAAAGAGGACCTTCCAGCCAGCATGGCATCCAAGGCTGAGCCATCTCCACACACCACCTACCTCCATCCAAGGGGTTGCAAACCCAACAGGGAAATAAGCTAAGGTTGTTGTTTTTGTGTTTGTTTGTTTTTTCTTTTTCCCTGGTTTTATATTTGGCCTATCTCTATTCAGAAGTTTACGGTTCCTCAGTAGGGCGTGGAATACAGGAAATATTCTTTGTTCACAGATTTTTTTAAAAAATATTTTTGGCTACTGATGGCCCAGCGGCTCAGAGCAGCTACACAATAACTGGGCAGCAAAGCCTGGGAGGACCACACATCAGGCCCTCATTTCCCACTGTTCACAGGCAAACAAAAGGAAAATCAACTGTGAGCCATTTCCAACCCCTGGCTCCAAACTATTAGGAAGAGAAAGAATTCCCTCCTTCAACCCCCTGGACGCTGGCAGAATTCTCACAGCAAAGCCACGCCCACCTCGGTCCCTGGACGGCTCCAGTCACCCCTGAGAGGACAGGACCTTGAAGGAGCCCCTCTTCCTGGGGTAACAGCCCATGGATCAGTGCAAGGGATCACAAAGGGGTCAAGGCAGCTCCAGGAACAGTCCCGGTACCGCCCAGGCAGTCCAGGGTTAGGGACATTGGTGGCAGAGCCCCAATTCCTGGCACTGAGTCACTGACCTCTCTGTGGCCCCCTTGGCCTCTCCAGCCAGTCTGTGGGCCCTCTCGGACTTCCTGGGATGCTATGACACCCAGGATGTTAGACCAAATATTTCACAGCTGTAGAAACAGGCAGAAGGCCTGCGACGAGCAGCACCATGGGAGCAAAGCAAAAGTCAGAAGACAACTCCCATTCCTGCCGTTGCCACCCAGCTCAAGGTTTTCTTAGCTGCAGTCCTGGAGTTAATCACAGTAGCAAAGCCTTGCTAGATAGGGTTATGGGAATTATCGTCTATAGTTGACAAAGTAAATGGGTGTGATGGGCACTGGTGACAAATGTTCCTTTGCCACAGACAAAGAGACTTGAGGAGATTCTGTGGACCCAGGACCTGAGCTCTCAGCCCAGATGTGAACTCTCCCGTTCCTTGTCCTTCCATCCTCTTGAGTGAAAAGGGAGCAGTCACTCCCTTCAATACAGAGTCTGGGCATGAGGAGGGCCCAAATTGCCAAGCTGAAAAAGGCAAAGCTGGCCCCTAGACGGGGTTCAACAAGCAGCACTGAGCTCGCTGTACATGAACATTCAACCAAGAAACAACCCCCCAAAAACTAGCCAGGTGCTAGTTAACAGGTTCAAGCTTGTGATTCCAAGCTACTTGGGAGGCAAAGAGCTAGAGACTTGTAATTGGAGGCCAATAGCAAGCAAGAGGTCCTGTGTTCAAAATCTAGTACTACCTCAGAAACAAACCAACCCAAAGAAAGAAAACAACCAATAAAAAAGCAAAATGACATTTTCAAGTGCTTCCAATTGTACCTGTGAGGCTCAAGGGAACATATAGCCTTGTGTGGGGTGAGAGGGCTGGGTGGGTTGGGGTGGGGTGGCCTTCAGGGCCATCACAGGTAGGAAATGAGGTGTGCCCTTAGAGCTTAAGACAGCTTTCTTCTTGTTGCTGTAATCCCTTAGGCAGCAGACAAGAATGGAGGACAATGCCCAAAACCATGCTAAGCACTTTTATCTACACTGGCATAAGGAACTTCTCCCCCCTCCTGCACCACCTGGGAATCAAATGCCTGCAATTAATTATTGTCCCCACATCACAGGGGAGAAATGAAGCTCAGTGACTGGTGGGATATGGCTGAGCTGGCAGCTCAGGTCTCCTCTCCCCACATCTGGCTCCCAAGTGGACCCTCTCAACCAGGAATCCCAGCTTCCCTGCAGCTCTGGGGAAGCAAGGATAGCCCGGAGAGCTCCTCACCCTAAGAGGGCTTTAACTGCTCTGACCCTAGGCCTGGCCTGAGAGCGGGGTTCCCCACTTCTGCATCCTCCAGCCCTGCACCCCACCCTAGCAGTGGTGGAGTCTCTACCCAGGCCCCCAGAGGAGTCTGTTTGGGGCAGCCCGGCTCCAGGGAGTCCCGCCCTGCCAGGACATGGTGCCTGGTGCCTAATGCCCCTGCTGGGCTCTCCCAGCTCCCGTGTTGCCTGAGATCTGGAGATTCTATTTTTAGGCAGATCTGTCCTGAGCCACTGTGTCAGACTTTCTGGCACCTTCTGACAGCTCCGGGGCACCTGAGCTGTCTTCAGAGCCGCCCTGATGCCCCAGAGATACCTGGATGGGGGCTGGAAGGAGCCCAGGGAGAGGGTGGGGAGCGGCCACAGGTAATGAGTGGAAGGGGAGGGGCTGCTTTCATTGCTTCCCCAGGGTGGGGTTCATTCTTCCACTCCAGGGCCCACATCTGGGAGCTGTCCTCCCTGGCAGAAAAGCTGTTCCCAGGTGAAAGATATGGGGAGTGGGGAGAGGATCCAGACCATTCCCTGATTGCTTTGGTGGGTGCAAGGGAGGTGTCAGACGGTTTGAGGGGAGCAGTGGAGAAGCAGGTGGAGGTCTTGTTTGCTAGCTTGACAGGGACGCATGCTGAGCCTTTGCTGAGGCTGGTTTTATGTGCCAGACACTAAGCCCAGGACCCTCCATGCAGCCCCTCTGTTAATCCTGGGGCAGGTTTAATGAACTAAGTACCTGATGGCTCTCAGTCCTGATGAATTCACAGGGCAGGCAGCTGTGGTTTACTTGTTCTCACTGCAGGTAAGTAGCAGAAGCATTAGATGTCACTAATGGTGACCCTGAGGGGTGACAGCTTTTTCCTTATTTTAGATTATTAACATTTATTTATTTATTGTAGCCAGTCCTGGGGCTTGAACTGAGGACCTGGGAGCTGTCCCTGAACCTCTTTGTGCTTTTTCTGAGTATTTTATTGGCAATAAGAGTCTCACAGGTTGGGCACTGGTGGCTGACACCTGTAATCCTAGCTACCCAGGAGGCTCAGATCTCAGGATCATGATTCAAAGCCAACCCTGGTTGGAAAGTCTATGAGACACTTATCTCCAATTAATCACCACAAAACTGGAAGTGTCGCTCTGACGCCAAGTGGTAGAGCACTAGCCTTGAGCTAAAGAGCTCAGGGACACTTCTCAGGCCCAGCCCCATGACTGAGAGAAAAAAAAAAGTCTCGTGGAATTTCCTGCCCACATTGGCTCCAAACTGCAATCCTCAGATCTCAGCCTCCTGAGGAGCTAAGGTTCAGGCACGAGCCCCTGGCACTTGGCTTATTGACTGTTTTTGAAGCTATCCCAGGCTAGCTAGATCAAATTCAGGATCTGTCTATCTCAGTCTCGTGAGTTCTGGGATTACAGGCATGTACCCTCACCTTGGCTCTGGATGATTGACTTTTGATGGTTTTTTTGGTTTGTTTGTTTCAGCTTTGGGGTACGGGTACTAGGATTGGGACCCAGGGTCTCGTGCTTTTGCTCATCCTTTTGCCCATGGTTAGCTCTCCATCGCTTGAGCCACATCTCCAGTCTTAGATCATTGACTTGTTGACAATATGCCAACATCTCTCATGGCCAAGGACACATGAGGTTCTTTACGTGTATAGATTCATGAAACGCTAGCCACAACAACCCTATAGGTAAAAATTTACCAGGGACGGGTCAGGAGTTTGGCCTAGTGGTAGAGTGCTTGCCTAGCATGCACGAAGACCCAGGTTCGATTCCTTGGTACCACATACTTAGAAAAAGCCAGAAGTGGTGCTGAGGCTCAAGTGGTAGAGTTCTAGCCTTGAGGAAAATCCAAGGGCAGTGCTTAGGCCCTGAGCTTAAGCCCAGGACTGGCAAAAAAAAAAAAATTTACCAGGGTCACCCATCCCCACCTCCATACCTTCAAGGATTCCGATGGAGCACATCTCTGGAGGACTCAGCTGCTGGTGGTGTCCTAAGTCAAACCCCTTGGACCAAGGCTGCTGCCCTCCCTGCTTATGGTTTTAGGTAGAAGAGCGTGGTCAGTCCTCCTCCTGTGTGGCACAGAGGGATGAGCCTAGAGTCCTAAGTGGGGTAGGGGCATCTGGCTGTTTGTGGAGCAGGAAGGCCGAGAGAGGCAGGCCTGGGGAAAGTCTTCCTGTCTGTGCCCCTCCTGATTCTGAGCGAATCCCTAGCACTCTGGTAGCTGGCCTTCCCTGCTGCCTTCACGGAGTGTTCTGAGCCTCTACTGAGTTCTGAGTCCTCTGGAGGGATATGAGATGGACTCTGATAGGAAAGATGTGGTCTCTGGCCCCAAGCAAACGGCAGTCTAGATGAGAAGATGGACAAGTCAACTGCGAAATGTCAGTGAGTCTGAGGCATTTGAAGGTAAGGAATAAGGAAGCAGGGTCCAGGAGGGTAGAACACGCAGGGTGGCTGTGGCAAGTGCCTGGCTGTGGTGGGGGGAGGGCATAAAATTTACTGGAGGGGAACCTGGAATGGAGGGGACTCAAACCTGGCGTTTCTGAATGGAGGCCTTGCCTAGGATTTGCCAAGAAACCCCTCTGGGGTCATCTTCACCAAGTCAAGGTGCAGAAGACCCCCCCCCCCCAGCAAGGCTTTCTGACCCTGGACTCTCTCCATCAGTAGAAGGGAACTTTTGAAGACTTGAAGACTCTAAATATTCAAAAGCTTGTCCTATACAAATCTTGGCAGGTCCCTTGCAAGACACAAAGGGCCAAGTAAACAGATAAATGACACTGTGATACTATGGTCAACTAGTGGGTGGGGTGGTGACTCAGTTGAGCTCTCACTGTATGCCAGGCTGATGACAAATCTTATATAGTCTGTCTCATTTAATCCTCAGAAGGAAGGTGGGTTTTATTGATGAGAAAACAGGCACCTAGGGAGGAGGAGGTCACCAGGCCCAAGTCACACACTTGGCAAATGGCTGGGCTGGGAGCTTGGCAAAGCTCTCCTTTCCTGGGATTACAACTGCTCAACATGTACCTCTCTCCAGGTTTCCATAGCCCACCTCAGAGGATAAGAAGCAGAACCACACAGCGGTCATGTGCCTGGCGCATTTTACTAAAGACAAAGCCATCGTTAATGACAAATCACCAAAAGACAAAGCCAAAATGAATCTGGAGAGAAGAGAGCATCAGAATGGCCTCCCATGTGTCTACGTGGAACCAGGAGGCCTGGGTGGCCATTGCCCTGCTCCCCTAGGGGAGGGGGCTTCGGGTCACGGAAGGCTGAGAGCAACATTTGCTAAAGGATGAATTTCTGCAGCACGTTGGACAACAAAAGGGGCCTCTGTCATTCCCTGGGTCCAGTGAGGTGACACAGCTAATCCTAAAATCTATCCAGCAATAACACAGTCAAAGAGAGGCTCCTGTCCCCAAACTGTCCCCAGACTGTCCCCAGACTAGCCACACGGATTCGGTTGAAAGAGGAAGGAAAGCTTTTCACATCAGCTTTTCCCAAGGACTGGCGGAGGAGCTGGGGAGCAGAGTTTACAAACTTTTCTGCTAATCCACAGTAAGACTCTTATTTTCCTGTCACCACCCTGCCACGTGTGCAGGTCTCCATTCTTCACAAAGCAATGCTTACTCATGTTCAATGCTGCACACAGAGTTATTTTCAGTTCCATCCAATTCATTTGTTTTAAAGCTGGTGGCAACCCTAGAAATTGATTTCACTACCTAGTAATGGTTTATGATCTGCCGTTGAAAAAAATAGGTAGCACTGAGAGGAAGTCTTAATACTTGGGATTTATATTGCCTCTGAAGATGTGTTTGTTTGTTTTACAGTGCTGGGTTGGAATCCAGGGCCTATGCTAGGAAAGTACTTTACCATCGAACTATCTTCCAGCCTATAGATATAGATATAGATATAGATATATAGTGTCACAGCAGCAAGCTGGCCCTGGATAAAACTGGTGTCCTCATGCCCTCATGCCCTTACTTTCCCAGTGTTGGGATGAGAGGCTTGTGTAGTCACACTCAACTCGAACAGTGTTTCGTATTTATTTTCACCTAATCAGTATTTCTCAGTGGGCCTATGGGTACTTGTATTTTGGGAGACTTTAAATCGATGTTTTCCTCCAAAGTGGTTCTGTGGCAGGTAAGTTTGGGAAGTGATATGCACTGTGACCACATCTGACATGTCACACTGCTGTAGGTAGCATCTCCAAGGGTCTCAAGGGGGACTTCACTGACAGACTTGATTAAATCTATATCTGGTGTGTGTGTGTGTGTGTGTGTGTGTGTGTGTGTATGTGTGTGTGTGTGTGTGTGGTCCTGGTGCTTGAACTCAGAGCCAGGACACTCTTCCTGAGCTTTAATTCTCAAGTGCTCTACCACTTGAGCCACAATTCCATTTCTGGTTTTTTGGAATAGTTTATTGGAGATAAGTCAGGGACATTCTGCCTAGGCTGGCTTTGAACCTCTATCCTCAGATATCAGCATCCTGAATAGCTAGGATTATAGGTGAGAGCTATCAGCACTTGGCTAATTCTATATCTTTACCTGGCCTTTGCTGATTTTTCTTTTTGATCACAGAGTCATTTGGGGAGAAGCCTCTTTCTTACTCCTTTATGTAAACACTCAAGGGTGTTCAGTTACTCCAGAGTTAAGCAATCTCCCTAGAGCCAAGAAAGGGATGGGCCTTGTCACTCCCTCTGTGGCTCCCCTCTGTGTGTGTGTGTGTATGTATGTCACTCACAGCAAATCTGCGGGGGAGGGGGAAGATGCCCAGTTATTCCCCTGACCTCCATCCCCTGGCTTTGCTCAGGTCAAACTAGGTCAAAGAATCTGGGTTCAGCTTTGCAAAACAATTCCCCCTCTCCTTTTCCCTTTCCCTCTTCCTTTCTCCTTTCTCTCTCCCTCTCTCCCTCTCCCTCTGTCTCTCCCTTTCCCCCTTTCTCTCTCTTTTACTCTCCCTCTCCCCCTCCCCCTCTCTCTGTCTCTGCCTGCCTCCCTCTCTCTCTCTCTCTCTCTCTCTCTCTCTCTGTCCCTTTCCCCCCTCTTTTGAATATTAAATTTACTTCCTCTGGGTAGAAAAAGACATGGAAATATTCCAGGCCAGCCAGGCAGAAAAGTCTCTAACACTCCACCGCTACAGAGGCAAGCCATGGTTACACACCTGTGCTCTTAGCCCGGATGGAAGCCTGAAGGAGATGGATCACAGTTACTAGGAAAGGACCAAGACCTTATCTAAAAACTGATCATCAAAAAGCAGGAATGGGGAGGGGGAGTGAGGATTTAGCTCAGCGGAAGAGTCCTTGCCTGACAAGTGCAAGGCCCTGATTTCGGTCCTCAACTCTGGGGAAAAAAACAAAAACAAACAACAAAAAAAACCTATAAAAAGCAGGAATGGAGGTGCAGTTCAAATGGGAGAATAGTAACCTGAGTTCAAGTTCCAGTATTGAAAAAAAATGTAAGTAGCTTTCTGGAATCACATTCTTTATGATTTACCTGAAGACTCATGTTCACACAAAACCTCTAAAATGGATGTTTACAGCAGCTCTCACCCAGATTTGGAAGCAACCCAAGTATCCTGTTGTAGACAAGTTGAGAAACAGAATGCAGTAGAATTCAGCATGGACCTCACTTCCTCTCAATGCCAAATAATATCCCATGGATGGAGACCACACCAGGTGTTCAGGGTCGTTTCAGTGCTGTGGATGAGGCTGCTGTGACTCTCCACCAAGACATTTTTGTATGGACACATGCTTCCAATTCTCTTGGGTGGATCTGCTAGGTCATTGGGTAAAGCTATGTTTAACTTTTGAAGAAAAGTCGTACTTTGCCAAAGTGGCTGCATACTGCCAAATGCGTGTGTGTGTGGTGTTAGGGATCGAGCCCAGGGCCTTGTGTATGGGCAGAAGTGCTCTGTCTCTGAATCATTCTCCAGCTGTGTTTTTACTTTCCATTTCATTATAGCCAACTCAGCCAAAGTGAAGTGATATTTCCTTGTGGTTTGATTTGTGTCTCCCTAATGGCTAATGATGTTGATTGTCTTTTTATGTGCTTATTGACCGTTTTGTATGCCTTCTTTGCATAGCTTTGTATTCACATCCTTTGGGTTAGTTATGTTTTTATTAAATTAGAATATGTGTATGTTCTGGGTATAAACTCCTGATGAATAAGATACAAGATTTTTTTTTTTGGGGGGGGGGTGTTGGTGTCAGTGTTTGAACTTGAGGCCTCACAAGTGTTTTACCACTTGACTCATACTTTGGTCTCAGAACCATTTTTTCCTCATTTATGTGTTTTTACTGTCTTTTTACATTCTTTCTTTTCTTTTCTTTTTTTTCTTTTGCCAGTCCCGGGCTTGAGCTCAGGGTCTGAGCACTGTCCTTGGACTTTCTCAAGACTACAGCTCTACCACTTGAGCCTCAGCACCACTTCCAGCTTTTTTTTTTTTTTTCTATGTATGTGGTACCGAGGAATCGAACCCGGGTCTTTGTGCATGCTAGGCAAGCACTCTACCACTAGGCCAAACTCCTGGCCCCTTTTACTTTCTTAATGATGTTTTTTGAGGTCCTTTTGAGGCAGGATAGCCTAGGGAAAATGAGATGCAGTAAACAGCTGCCAGGGATTAAAAGACCCAAGCTTAAAGCTTGTCCATCCACTTCCTGTAAGATTAAGGGAGCAAAGTCATTTTAGGGGAAAGGTATCCAGACAGACTAGGGAAAATGAGGTATGACTAGCTTACAGAAAATACAGGAGATATTCCTTCATATACTTCCTTTAAGATTAAGGGAACAGTGGGCCGGGAGTTTGGCCTAGTGGTAGAGTGCTTGCCTAGCATGCACGAAGACCCGGGTTCAATTCCTCAGTACCACATATATAGCAAAAAGCCAGAAGTGGTGCTGTGCAAGTGGTAGAGCCCTATCCTTGAGAAAAAATCCAGGGACAGTGCTCAGGCCCTGAGCTCACGCTCAGGACTGGCAAAAAAAAAAAAAAAAAAAAAGATTAAGGGAACAAAAGTCATTTTAGGGGAATTGAAGCAGGACAACTTAAGGAAACTGAGGTATTTAGAAACATAGAAGTGCTATCTTTGCTTCAAAGAGAAATAACAGGATGCATTTCTTCCTGAGGGACGCATTTCTCACCCAACTTAACAGCTAATTGACAGAATGTATGCCCACCTGAGAAAACTTAAGCTACCTGCCCAAAATACAGATAACAGGGCCTCCTTGTGTCAAGGAGAAGCTTCTGTTTTCTGGCAGGATGCATTTTTACCTGCAAACTCAAAGTAACACTAGGTGTAGTTAGAGCAAAGACAAAGCATCTGTCTTTGCATAACACTGAAGCCAGACCCCTTGCCTTTACCCTATAAATACCCCAACAGCCCAAGGAGCTGTGTGCTTCTCTGTCATCTCCCTATGAGAGCACCCACACTCCATGATAGTATGTGCGCCCCTGACCTTCTGTTTGTCTATTTGTCTGATTGCCTGTTTATCTACTCAATAAAACTCTGCCAAGTTTTCTTACCATAGTAACTTGTCCAGAAATTCTTATTCTGCATTGAAGTCAAGGACCCTAAAGAAAGAGTTCTTGTATTTTTATTTATTTATTTTAAATGTTATTATTTTGCCAGTCCTGAGCCTTGAACTCAGAGCCTGTACACTATCCTTGGGCTTTCTTAAGGTTAGCGTTCTATCACTTAAGCCACAGCACCACTTTTACCTTTTTCTAGGTATCAGATTCTGGTCTTCCTGCATGCTAGGCAAGCACTCTACCACTAGACCAAACTCCTGGCCCTGAGTTCCTATATTTAAAGGGAAGCATCACTAAACTTCACCTGGTGACCCTTTGTGGGGGGAGTGAGGGCAGGGAGGCACCAGTACTAGGGCTTGAACTTAGGGCCTTGCATTCTTATTTGGGTTTTTTGTTGTTCGTTTGTTTGCTTGTTGTTTTACTCAAGGCTGATGCTCTACCAATTGAGCCATACCTCTTCTTCTGGCTTCTTGCTGGTTAACTGGAGGTAAAAGTCTCACAGATTTTCCTGCCCAGGCTAGCTTTAAAGCATAATCATTAGATCCCAGCCTTGTGAGTAGCTAGGATTACAGGTATGAACCTCCAGCATCTGACTTTTGTTTTGTTTTGCGTTTTATTACTGAGGTTTGAGCTCAGGATCTTGCTGAGCCACACCTCCAGTGTACTTTTTTGCACTGGTTATTTTGAGATTGGGTTTTGCTTTTCAGCCCAGGTCTACATCTGGACTGTAATTCTATGTTATCTTTCCATCATAGCTGAGCCACAAACCTAGCTATTGGGTCAAAAGATTTTGTAAACTTTTTGCCTGGCTACCCTTGAATCATGATCTTCATTATCTCAGCCTCTTGAGTAACTAGCATAGGTATGAGCCACTATATCCATCTAAAGCTTTTCATTTTGATATGTCTAGTTGACCCATCTTTTTCTTTGGTAACTGTGCTGTGTGTGTGTGTGTGTGTGTGTGTGTGTGTGTGTGTGAGACAGAGAGAGAGAGAGAGAGAGAGAGAGAGAGAGAGAGAGAGAGAGAGAGAGAGAGAAATAGGAAATCACAGCCAAATCCAAGATCACAAAAATAGATTCCCATGTTTTCTTAGTGATAGCTCTTACATTGAACTCTTCACTGAGTTAATTTTTATACGTGGTGAAAAGTTAGAGGCCTAGTTCCATTCGGCTCTCTATCTAAAACTATTTGCTGAGGTGACTCTTCTTTTCATTCAAGACCATCAACTTTTCAATAGAATGAGTGCTACCTCTGCTCTCTTAATTCAACTCACTGATCTATTTACCTTTAGGCTAATACTACACTGCCCTAATTGCTGTTTTTTTTTGTTGTTGTTGTTGTTGTTGGTTGTGGGGCTTGAACTTAAGGTTGAGCTTTTATTCTTTCTTTTCTTTTTCTTTCTATTTTTTGTGGGTCATGGGGCTTGAACTCAGCCTTGCCACTGTCCCTGAGCTCTTCAGCTCAAGGCTACCACCCTACCCTTGAGCCAAGCCCCACTTCCCATTTTCTAGAGGTTAATTGGAGATAAGAGTCTCAGGTCCTTTTGTGCTGGGGCTGGCTTTGAACCTGGATCCTCAGATCTCAGCCTCCTGAATAGCTAGGATTACAGTAGCTAGGATTATGAGCCACCACAACTGGCTTTGTTCCGGAGCTTTTTTGTTCAAGGCTAACAGTCTACCACTTCTGGTTTTCTGTTAGTTAATTGACGATGAGAGTCTCATGGACTTTCCCCCCAGCGATGCCTTTGAACTACGATCCTCAGATCTCAGCCTCCTGAGTAGCAAGATTAGAGGTATGAGAGCCAGTGCCCAGGCCATTTGAATAAGCTTTTTTGGTTCACTTCAAAATTGTCTTAACTACTCTGGCTTCCTTGTGTTTCTACATTAATTTTAGGAACAGCTTAACAACTTTTATAAATAATCCTGCTGAAATTTTGGTAGAGACTGCATTGAATCTGTAGATCAACTAGGAAAATACTGCCATCTTCCAGTTCATAACTGTTGAAGATTTTTCCATTTATTGACATGTTTAATTTCTTCCATCATCAACTACAATTTTTATAGTTTTCAACGTGCAAATCTTGTACCTTTTGTTAAAATAATTCCTTAGTATTCTATCTTTTTGATACTATTTGAATGAAATTGTTTTGTACATTCTATTTTTGGACACTTTATTGCTTGTATGTGGAAATACAATTGATTTTTGCATATAGATATTGTTTGCTGAAACTTTGCTGAGCTCAGTTACCAGCTCTAGCTGTTTTTATGTCTGGGTAGGGGAGAGGCACATCTTAAGATTTTCTATGTAAAAGAACATCCATCAAGGGGCCAGGAGTTTGGCCTAGTGGTTAAAGTGCTTGCCTAGCATGCATGAAGACCCGGGTTCGATTCCTCGGTACCACATACATAGAAAAAAGCCGGAAGTAGTGCTCAGGCTCAAGTGGTAGAGCTCTAGCCTTGAAAAAGTCCAAGGACAGTGCTCAGGCACTGAGCTCAAGCCCAGGACTGGCAAAAAAAAAAAAAAAAGAACATCCATCAATAGAAAGACACTTCTTCCTTTTCAACTGGAATGTCTTTTATTCTCCTTTTGCTGTTTAATATCCCTCTTTCTAATCTCCAACATAATATTGCATAGAAGTGACAAGAGTAAATAAACATCATGGTCTTCGGGAAAAAGCTTTCAATTTTTTAACTATTATTTATGATTTTAGCTGTTTATTAGATAATTCTAAGTTTTCTAGGAACCATAATAAAAAAGGAAAATAAAAAATAGTTTTACTATTAAACTTAACCCAATGTGTAAAATATCACTTATCATTACAGGTATTATCAACATTATTAATAACATATTTTGCCTTGTTTACATGCTATGCCTTTGAAATCTGGCTTGTGTTGTATACTTTTCAGCATATCTCAATTCAGAGTAATTTAATTTTAAGTTGTCACTCAACTGGACAGCAGAGATCAAGAGAATGCGTGGCTCAAAGCAGTAAGAGCTAATATTTACTGAGCACTTCACTACAGGCAAGCCCTCTCCTAAGATTTTTTGCATCTATTTACTCAATCTTAACCACAGTCCTATGAGGAAACTAAGGCGTGAGGAAGTGACATTACTTGCCCCAATGGCTGGTAAGCGACTAGCTTGGCTCAGACTCCAGAGCCCCAACTCACAATTTCAATCCACTCTATTCCCACTGGTTTTCCTATTCAGGACATTTCATATAAATGGACTCAGGATATACGCTCCTTGGGGATATTCTTTTCCTTTAGCATAATACTTTCAAGGATCCTCCCTGTTATAAATATATATCCATATTCATGCCTTTACATTGCCAAATAATATTCCATTATAGAGGTAGTTGCTCAGTGGTTGGACAACTAGGTCATTTTTACTTTTTTGTCATTGTGTCTGACGTTACTAGGGCCATTTCTGAGCAATTCATTTATTTTTACCTATTTTTGTTGTGGTGATATTGGTGCTGTACCACTTGAGTTGTTTCCAATACTACTTTTTGCTTGATAACTGGAGATGGAGATTATTAAATTTTTCTGTCCTGAGTAGCCTTTAACTAAGATCCTTCAGCATTCAGCTTCCTGAGTAATTTGGATTATAAGCCTGAGCCACCAGAGCACAGCTATATATTATATATTATATACATGTGTATTTTTTTTTTGCCAGTCCTGGGCTTGAGCTCAGGGCCTGAGCATTGTCCTTGGACTTTCTCAAGGCTAGAGCTCTACCACTTGAGCCTCAGGACCACTTCCAGCTTTTTTTTTTCTATGTATGTGGTACCGAGGAATCGAACCCGGGTCTTCGTGCATGATAGGCAAGCACTCTACCACTAGGCCAAACTCCTGGCCCTGGAACAAGTTTTTATGCAGACATAATTTTCCATTTATCTTGGGCAGATAAGGAATAGAACTTCTAGCTCATAGGGTATCCCATACTTAACGATTTGAGGAACTGCTTCACTATTTTCCAAAGTGGCTGTTCCCCATTCCATTGCCATTGGCCATATCTGAGATTTCCATTTATCCAAGTCACTGTCAACACTTGTTATTGTCTGTTGTTTTCTTCACAACCATTCTAGTTAGTGGCTGTGAATTGGCCTAGACTTTTAACTATTGTTCTATGCAGAAGGCACTGAATGAATGAGTGAATGAATGAATGAATGAATAAAACATATCCTCTTTTGTCTGTCAGATGGGGGTTCTGGATAATGGAGCAAAATAGCTCCAAACTTGCTGTTAAGGCGCTGAAGCAGAAGAGGGTGCTTTCTCTCTGATCTCTTGGCTGTAGGACACACACAAGTTGGTATTTGTAGCCATCCAGACTCTGTAGAACTGTCTAGAAGGCTAGGCTATGGTGTGGAAGAGCATGGTCTTTTTTGGCATCGATGCCACTTGCCAGTGGATCAAAGATAAACAAGCAAGACTCACTGAGCACTTATCCATTGTCTCTGGACCCTCACAGGCTTCACTGACCTTGCTCAGTCTTCATATTCCAGCCTACAAGAAGGTGCTGTACGGGGAACAGAAGAGAAGAAGTCCAGCAGAGGGAAATGTGGACGATGGGGGGACTGTTGGACAGTTCCTGAGTCTGGCAGCTGACCTGACTCTTGCTGTATTATGAAATTCCGTCCTCAGCTGTGCCTCTGCCCAGTCTGGTGTCCATCTGCATGTTTGTGCTGGCCACTCGCTGCCCCTTCCAGGGACTCCAAATCAGGAAGTGGCCTTAGCACCCGAGGGGCAGCGGTGGAAACTTTTGGGTGCAGTATACCCCTCATTTTAATAAATTTGCATTGAGGAAACCAAAGGGCTGAGACATTAAGTAAAACTTGCCTAAAATCACAGAGTAATTCTTTGGAATTACTAGGTGAAGTTCTCATTTTGTTTTTGTTTACCTGTGAATGATGGCATTCCCTGAAAACACCCATGTTAAACTCCTAACCCCCCTCCCACCAAAGTAATGGTGTTAGGGGTGAGGTCTTGGGAGGAGGGAATACAGGGCGAGTGCCCCTTCTAAGAAAGGCCCAAGAACCCCTGACCTTCCCATCATGTGAGGACACTGAAAGCAGGAGACTGGCCCATCAGACACTGCATCTTGGGCTTAGATTCTCCTAGCCTCCAGTACTGTAAGAAATCATTTTCTGGGGTTTAGTGAGTGGCTTTGTGGTGTGAGGCCCTGGGTCTAATTTCCAGCATTACAAAAATAAATCAAAGTATCAGTCAGGCCTTCGTGACTTATGCCTATAACCCTAGCTACTTAGGAGGCTGCGGTTTCAGAATCATAGTTCAAACCAGCCAGGGCAGGAAAGTCCATGTGACTCTTACCCTCCAATAAACTACAAAAAAAGACATAAAATACTGGAAGTAGAGCTGTGACTCAATTGGTAGAGTGCTAGCCTTGAGAAAAATAGCTCAGGGATCGTGCCCAGGCCCTGAGTTCAAGCTGCAAGACCGGCACCAAAGGAAAAGAAAATCTATCTCAACAAAGCAGGAAATTTCTTTGAGCTACTCAGCTTGTAGTATTTCATATGGAAGCCTGAATAGACTCAGGTTCTCCCAACCGATGTGTTCTCTTTATCTTCCGTTAATGATCATTAATTTGGTGCCAAATTTGGTGGGTCCCTTTGAGGCTGTGATGAAAGCTATCTCCCATAAAGGATCATCCAGGGAAGTGGGGTGCAAGGAATTAATTCCCAGAGCTCCACATTTATGGGCACTCTAGCCTTTATGGGCAACTTAGCCTTTCTTTCTTTTTTCTTCTTTTCTCCTCCTCCTCCTCTTCCTCCTCCTCCTCCTCCTCCTCCTCCTCCTCCTCCTCCTCCTCCTTCTGCTCCTCTTCCTCCTCCTCCTCCTCCTCCTCCTCCTGACCTCTCAGTGGAGCAGCAGTTTCATAAGATGGGAGAGATGGCATCCTAGAAGAGCTAGTCGACTGCAGGCCTGGGTCTCTTCTTCACAGTCCCCAGGAGACCCGGAAACCATCAAAAGCCCAGTCTAGAAAAGCTGGCTTCCTGCGTCTCGCCTCAATTCGCCACCACTATCACCACCATGACCACTAAAAATAAGACCAAACCCAACCCAACCCTCCTGAAGTCATTCTCCTTGTGATTTATCTCCCTGCTTCCTGTTGATCTTGAAGGCTGTTTTATTTCACAGCCTCTGACTTCTGTTCACAGCCCACAGGGCACTTCCCCAGTTTGGGAGGAAATAGCAATGAAGAATGAAAGGCAAAGGGAAGGTGGAGGGTGCAAAATACTGGGATACAAACTGGGGATTGGGCCTTCATCTCTTTATCCTCCCTCTGCCCTGCCCACTCAGTGTGGCTGCCCCAAGGAACTCTCACCTAGAGCCATTTCAAACACAGCTGTTCATCTGGACGCCTGGTCGGTAAGGGGATGACGAAGGCAGCTAGCTCCTCTCCCCGAGTGGCAGCGGGGTACACCGGCACACTCTCCATCTAGGGGAGGACTGGATCTTTGGGAACACGTGGAGGAGGAGGTACTGGAGCTGGATGACAGTGATGACAACAGAAGAGCATGGATTTGGGGACCTGCTGGATCTGGAAGTTAACCACTTAGGCACGGTTTTATCATCTGTTCAGTGGAGATGATCATGAGATTATGAAAACAAATGGTTTACGCATGCCTGGAACATACCAGGTTCATTCTGCCCTAGGAAGCCAGAAAGGTTGGCTCCTGGATGAAGCTGGGTGAGGACTTGCAAGCCTAGAAAAGAACTTTGTGACAATAAACCTAGACGACTGAGTGGGTGGATAACAGAAATCAAACCAGAAGGCAGATGGGGGCCAGATCACCAATGGACTCTTTACATGCAAAGGAAGTTGGATTTCACCTCCCTTAGGAGTCAAAGGCCATAAGCTGCAGTGACAGAATCACAATTTGCATTTTAAAGAGCTCCTTCTTTACTTGGAGCGGCTGGATAGAAAGGCCAGAGGAGGGAGCAGGCAGGGGGGGGGAGGGTGGTGGTGGTGGTGGTGGTAGTGAACTCATGATTTAAGTGAATTCAGGTGGGAAATGAGGAGCTTAGACTAGGGCTGTGCCCATGGAGTTAGGAAGCTAAGGCGCAGGAGGCAAGGTCAGTGGGGGAGTTCTGGTCTGACATGCTCCCTGAGCTCCCTCCCTGTGAAGGGAGGTTCATGTGAACCATGCAACTGTGTGAGCAAGCACCCATTTTCTCAGAGACAGGTTGCAGAAAGTGACTTGTCCCAAGTCATACACAGTAGGGTAAAAATTGGAAAGCAGGTCCACGTGCATTCTTTGATGTTGCTCCCTCTGTCTCTAGGAAGGACTTAGCTGCACCTTAATGTCCGGGATACCTCTGGAAACACAGCAGTACTGAGCATTGACTCAAGATCTGGTGCTTGCTGAGCCACAGCTACCAATCCTTTTGATATTCGTTTTTATTTTTTATTATTTTTTTTTTCAGATAGATTCTCAGGCTAACTTTGCCTTGGACTGGTCTGGAACCATGATCCTCTTGAATATTTAGGATCTGAGGCATGCATCTCCATGCTTGGGCATGGTGATACAAGGCAATTCTTTTTCAGGGAAAAGAGCTTTGGCTTGCTAGGACATGCTACATCTGAGAAGGCCTTGACAAAGAACCAAGGAAGACAAGGGGACGTGAACACTTTTCTAGCCCGAGTTGGTGTGCTGCTGATTCTTTCTCTTACTCAGAGCCCTGGGCATGAGAAGAAACTTTGAACACATGAGCAGGTTGACCTAGCTGGCCTTGTGAAGGGAGAAGGCTGGACACCGGCCCTGCACACCCCCTGTCCTTCACAGGCCCATCCAGTGCTGGGAGCCTGTATCCTCCAGGCTGGGGGCCAGGCTGGAGGAGATGTCGCTGTCCCAAAGCAGCAATAGGCTGTCCCCAGCTCTGTCATCAGCAGGACCCGTAGAAACTCTAGACCTTTGCAGGAAAAATGAGAGCAAACCACATAAAACCCTAGGAGCTGCAGGGTGTGGGGGAGACGCTGTCTACCCTTCCCCCCCAGAGCAGGCTGGGAGTTCTCTACTGGAGTCTGGGGGTGGGGACACTGGAACTGCCAAGTTCACACAGAAGGGGGAACCCCATTTCCACTCCCCACTTCCCCAGGCCACACCTCCCAGGGCTCCTCCTGCAGGCTTGAGCTTTTGTCCTCCAGCTCCGCTCACTTGGCTTCAAGTGAGTAAAGGCCCAGATGGGGACGTGGCAGGGAGCCATCTGGTCTTCTCCCAAGACCCTCAACACCCCCTCTCCCAGGGCCTCAGTCCGCCTTCTCCCCAGGACCCTCCTCCCCTTCTCTGCCCTGAAGTCTTTAGGGCTGTTTGCTGTCTGTCAATGCCAGCTAGCCGAGCGTGTAGGTCCCTGCCTCCCCCAGCCCCCCACGCCTGGCTTTCCTGTGCGCCTGGGCTGGCGCTCGCGTGGGGAGGTGCGGCCTGCGTGTCTCGGGCCCTGCTTCCCAGGTGGATTCGGGGCTTGTTCACCTTTCCGGTTGGAGTGTTTCGGGTGTGTCAGGGGCTCCTCCCTGAGGCAGGGCCGGGCGCCCCGCTCAGGCCACCCTGACGCCCAGCCACGTAGAAGGAAGAGGGAGAGAAGGAATGAAAGTGGAAGAGGAAGGAGACAGAGAGGAGAGGTGCGGCAGGCAGGCATGGGTGGGGACGATGGGCGGGTCCCGGAAAGCGCCTCATGGACCCCTCCCTGGAGTGAGACAGGCTCAGGCCCTGGAAACCCACTTGCTTGATCCCCAGCCTCAACACGCAGGTAGATCTGCTGTGCTAGCCCCGCTTCCCAGCGGAGAAGCCTGAGCTCAGAGACGACATGAGCCCCAGCTCACACGACCCGTCGTCCATGGCAGAGCTTCCAGCTCCAAAGTTCAGTTGCTTCCTTGTGAGCCACAGCCAGGGCCTCCCTACTCTCTGGGGGCAGAGTCTGCCAGTGTGGATGGCAGCCCCTGCACACTCGTCCCCCAGGGCCCACTCACCAGGCTGGGCTCTGCGGGCCTGCAGGACACGTGGCCTGATCTCAGGCACCTGATCTCTTCTGGGAACGCCTGGCTCACCGCAGGGATCACGGGAGCAGCCCAACACCTTCCCAGGGCAGCAGGCAAGAGCCAGGGGGCCCTAGACAGGAAGAGGCATGGAGCAGATGAGGGGTGCAGGGGAGCTAAGTGGAGGTCACAAGTCCTCAGGTGACTTTTCTCAGAGACACAAGGGCACAAAGGGCTCAGGAGTCAGAAACACTTGCCTTGGAATCCTGACTTGCTGATTACAGTGGGGGCAAGCTGTTTAGGCTCCACTGCCTGCTGTGCCCACTCACACACAGTAAGCAGGGGACGCTGAGTGTGTGTGTGTGTGTGTGTGTGTGTGAGAGAGAGAGAGAGAGAGAGAGAGAGACAGAGACAGAGACAGAGACAGAGAGAGAGACACAGAGAGAGACACAGAGACAGAGACAGAGACACAGAGACAGAGACAGAGAGACAGAGAGACAGAGAGACAGAGAGACAGAGACAGAGAAAGTATAAGAGAATATAGGTACTGGGGCTTGGACTCAGGGCCTGGGCACTGCCCCTGAGCTTTTTGCTCAAGGCTGGCACTCTACCACTTGAGCCACAGCTCTACTCCCAGCTTTTCGGTGGTTTATTGGAGGTATGAGTCTTACAGATTTTCCTGCTGGGGCTCACTTAGAACCCTGATCCTCAGAGCTCAGCTTCTGGAGTAGCCTGGCTATGGTAGGCAGTTTGGGCACACTGCCTTCACCAATGCAGGTGCACCACGTGTGCTGGGAGACATGATCGTTCTCGTACTCCCCACCATTTGGCGACCATCTCCAGGGGCCACAATCATACTCCTGGGACCCAGGATGACATGGCAGTGGGGTCACAGGCAGGAGTTTCCCACCTGCTCATAACAGGGGGAGGGGGGTGGAAGGTGGCAGTGGGCTGTCTTTGCTTTGTTCACCACTGTCACATGTCCTGAGGGCTTACACCTGGACAGGTGGCCCTTGGAGATTCACCTCCAGATGTCGGCAGATCTGAAGGGAAGGTGTGCAGCCAGCAGGGTGTTCATGGGCTGGCTCCCTCCCAGAGTCTCCCTCTGTCCAAGTGCCAGGGAGTGGAATCCTGTCTCAAGCACATATTTCTCCAAGCTTGGCCAAAAGTGATCCAGAACCTCCTATAGGAGGTGGCCTTGCTTCCTGATAACTTACTATTTATTACTCAGAGGAGGTTGAGCAGAGAGAGAAGGGTGGAAGATCAAGTAGGGTGGGGTGGTGGCAACAACAGGCTTCAAACTCACAAGACACACCCAGGAAAAACTCGGGCTGTTGACTACATCTTCATCTTTGGCAAACCATTTGCTGCTAGAAGTGTCAATACCTACCCCAAGTATTTCATCATTCTGGTTTTTCAACCACAAATGCTATGTTTCCCTAAAAGGGATTCCAGTAAGCTGACCTCCATCTCTTCTGCCTTTACCACGGTGGTTTTACTGAGCTTCTAGACAAGACCCCTCACCAGTCACTCATCTACATCAGGGGTTGACAGTAACTCTGGACCCTCACACATGTGAACTAAGGAGAAATTCTCTGTGCAAAGAAATAGGCCTAGAACAGAGCCGCCAGTGGGAGAATTCTAGTGCGTTTTCTAGATATGAGCATCCGGCAGAATAAATAGTATTGGCCAAAGAATGTATCAGCAAAGTTGCTTTCAAGAGAATGGCCCAGCCAGTGCCAAGAAAGGAAGCAGGGGAAGGAGAGGTGGGAATTCACAGGCTTGCCCCACAGCCATGGGCAACTCAACCTGCCATCTCCCAAAGCTAGCCCTGCCCTAGGTCAGGTTCCATAGCCCAGCCAGCCACCTTCAGAGGAAGGCATCCAGGTGACAGTGGACGGGAGGAAGAGCAGTGGGGGAGAAATCTAGATTTGGAGGAGGACAGACACGGAGTTGGGCGGGTGGTTCCCTGGCCTTATCAGGTGCCCACAGTCTAGCACAGCACCCGGGCAGATGGGCTGTCCTATCTCCACCCTGCTGGACTTGGCTGGGTCCCCATAAGAGGGAGGGCTTTGCCTTATGCACCCTTGGGTTTCGTGTCATCATCCTGCTCAGTTGACCCCATTGGTCTCCATGCCACAGCCAGTTGGCTGGGGTAAAGGGACTGGGCAAATATAGCAAAGGCAGAGGCATTGGAGATGAAGCCAAAGAACAGCTCACACCTGTATGATCCCAGTGTGTGTAGGAACAAATTAAACAGCACTGCTAGAATCCATTCTACGTGGGAGTGTTAATCACATTTCTCCCTGGTGACAAAATGGCCTTGGCTTAGGTAAGTCAAGGTAGCCAATACTTAGCACAGCTGGGACCTCAGACTGACACTTACCGCTTGTGTGATACTGACACTGAGCCACTCCCTCCTCTTAAAGCCCCACTTTCCACATTTGAAAAATGGTGCTTTTATGAGATGCGATGTGATTATGCTTGTCAAATACTACAAGTTGGACCTAGAAAGAGCTCCCTACAATCCACCTTCTCTTCTTTCACTGTCTTTATAGTCTCCTGTGACTAGTTTCACCTCAGTGGACTTGATTTCAGACCCAATAAAACAATGAGATACCTAAATGTACATTCTTTTTAAGCATCTGCATTTTGGAGTCACTTGTTACCTAGCAATAGGTAATGAATACAGGTCATATCACCTTCCAACAATATTTTGAATTTGCATCTAGGTGAAGGCAAAGCTGTTACAAAATGGAAAGCTAGTTAGCGCAAGATTTGCAAGTTGAGAGTGAAGTAATAAATAGTTGAGAGGGGAACCTGACCAGAAAACCTAGCATAGTTGTGAGCCCTCTGGAAGTCAGGGCAAAAATAGGAAGGAATGTGATGGGCCATACAACCTGTTTTTGGGGTGTGTGTGTGTGTGTGTGTGTGTGTGTGTGTGTGTGTGTAGCTCTGCACAGGGACAGACACTTGACAATGTGGGCCTGTAGATAAAGAGAGTCACATAGTATGGTGGATGGTATCTTGTAGACAGACATTCTGCCTAGTGTGGGCCAGACTGGGCATGTGTAGAAAGGTAACCGCAGCCTTACACAAGGCTGGCTTATAACGATGCACCTCCTGACCGTTTTCAGGACTTGTAGTATTATAACAATGTAAGCATGCCCTGCATTAAAGTTGTTAAGCTTTTAACATAGATTCTAGATAAGAAACCAAGTTCAAAGGGCTTTCGTGAAGGCTCCATGTCATCCACGGGCTGGTTCTCTTTCCTTGTCTCCTAACCCTGTGTGATTGACTTCTACAATACCTTTCCAGTGATATTCTGTATGCATAAAAGCAAATAACAAGCTTGTTTCCCACTTTGTTATGCTACAGGGAATTTCTTTGCACCATCCAATTTTTATTCAATATTGATTTTAAGACATCTTCCTTTATGGCTCATTATTTTTAAGTTTTTGATTTTTTTTTTTAGTATTAGGGATTTGGCCTAGGTCCTTACACATGCTGGCCAAGAACTTTACTGTTTGAGTCATAACCTCCAGACTGTATTTTGTTTTTGAGAATAAGGTCTTGTTAACTTTGCCTGGGCTGGCCTTGAGTTCGAAATCTTGCCTCTGCCTTCCAAGTTGCTCTGATTGCAGGCATGTGTCACCAAGCCTGGCTCATAATTTTTTGTTTTCTGAATTTCTAGCATTTCATTGTTCAGCATGAGTCAAGTAAATTAAAAACACTTGTAATACCACCACCACCAAGAAATCACCATTGTTAAATACAGGCTGTTTGGATATGTTTATTTCTTGCCTTTCCTTTGTAAGTGTGGCTGTGTATAATATGATTAATTCTTCAAAATAAAATTGGCACTGAACTGTAGAAAGAAGTTTATATTCTTTTCTTCCCACTTACTTTTACATACTCCACTCATGCCTGTATCCATTATATTGTGAGTATACCAAAACTTTTCTTAAGAAGCATATTTATTTTCTGAGGGTCCTGCACAGCCCAGGATGGATACTGAATCCTTCTGCCTTCTAGCTGAGAACATTTTGCACAAACCTCTATCACCAGTGCATGCCCAAAATGGACCCCTGAAATCATGAAGCATCATTTAAGATTTTCTTAGATTCCTAGGGCAAAAGTCTGGGTCACTAAGTCCCCTGATGTCTAATGCCTATGGGACAATGCCCAGCCTTCTATAAGGCAAAGAGCCAGGACATCAGTCCTCTCCATCATGAGCCCCAAGGTGGCCCCATGGGAAGAAGCTTGCCAAGCCTCCATGACGCCATGAAGGCCTCTGATGGGAAGCATCTCAGGGCCTCCACCCCACCTCCCGCACCCCCTACCTTGTTCCTTTGGAGCAGTCTTGGGGAGGAGGCCGCATGAACCATTGTCTCGTCCACTACCTACCCCAGGCACACACCAAACCTCTTAACAAGGAAAAGGCAACTTGCAGCAACTGCACTCATCTTCTGTCCTTTTCCGAAGACAGGGGAACTGGTCACAGTTGTACGAGTACTTTTAGAAAGAATAGGAATGATAGCATTACCAACAGGCCATAGCAAAAATGATGAGCCACCCACAGTTTCATTTTTTTTTTTCCTGGCAGATCAAAGCGGGAAAACAATACCAATGCCAAGGGCTGTGGAGATGGCGCCCTGCCGAGTTTTGTGTATATTATCATTTTGCTTAATCCTCATGGCTGCTCTAAAAAGTTAGTACAATTATAAGCATTTTCTAGAAAAGTGAAGGGCAAGGAATTAATGCTCAGATCTGTAGGACTCCAGATAGTAAAGTCTTAACTGTTAGACTATGATGATGCGTTAGTATTGACCAAAGGAAAAATGGTGCAATAATTTCAAATGTGGAGAATTCAGGCTATTATTGGTAAAACTTCTTGACAATAAGTAGTATTCCAGGTGCCATGGTTAGAGCATCCTAGCACCAAGTTGACTGAGTAGGGGAGAAAACTTGAACTCAGTATAATGGGATGCTTCATTCGGTTGAAGTCAGCCATCCCAGAAATCTATGGTGAATGAAGGTGATAAGTAAGATAGCCAAAATTCTAGAGAACCAAGGACAGTATAAGGATAAGTTCACGTTCTAGTGCTTGGCTTTGCTACTTACTAAACTGTGTTTCCTTGGATGACTTCTCTTAAGGTTCAATTTTCTCATCCAAAACATGAGCCGTAGTAGCAGCTCTGTCGGAGAGCAGCTCTGTCGGAGGTTTGTTGTGTTGAACTTGTACATCCATTTAAGGTACGAGGTGCTCAGTATTAATGCTAGCTACCACATTTGATCCACAGAGTCACAGTAGGCTAATGATCACAACCGATGGGAGTAGCCCTTGGTTAAACCACTAGTCAAGATCCAATTAAGACAGTGTATGAGTAAAAAACCCACAGTGAGAATCAGGACGCAGCCCGCACGGCACTGTTCTGTGCTAGGCTCAAGACCAGTATCCAATCTTCTATCCTCTGCACACTTCCAAGTTGTCTTTGGCTAGTGGAAACTACATTGTATTCTTGGTGGATAATCTCTCCACTCTGGAGGAGTGAATGGCAGTGAGGTGCCCAGGCAAGTGTTTGTTTACCCACCTAGGAGCCAAGGGAGGAAGAGGGAGGCAGGGGAGCTTTGATATCGCTACATTAGAATGCCTGCTAGTGGGAAGGAAGAGTGCCCTGAGTGAATAACCTGTCAGGAAACAAGATACATATTTGAACCCTGGACCTACCACTTTCTGATGGTGAATACAGACAAGTTTCTTAGCCTTTCTCTGAACCTCAGTTTCCCTTCAGTGGAAGGGAAGTATTAAATGAGACCACATAAGTAAAACAGTACAGTGCCTACTTGTGGTGGCACTTGATAAACTGTAGCCTGACTAGTGGCTATTCCTGTCATGAGCCATGAAAGCGCTAAGTCTATTTTTGGTCAAGGATGGTTGAGGGTAAAGGATGGACAAGGTGCAGTCACTGCTTTCCCAGTGTGTGCCATCACGGAGAGGAAGCACAATCAATAATGCTAAGAGTGGTTTGAAGTGTTGTTGGAGGTTGGCAAAGGATGCCATTTTAATGGAAGGAAAAATCCCTCACAAGTCAGGTCAGGTGGAAAAGGGAGCTGGAGGGCTGGGAAGGAGCACATGGGTTATTGGAAGTCCTGCTCGCCAAGGGGAGGCTCTGTTTTGGGCAACCAGTTGATGGTGAGGGCTTGGAGCTCGTCCAAGTACCATTGGCAGGGGCTGATTTCTAGTCAGGCGGGACGAGGGAGGGGAGGGGGACATTGTTTGGGCAAACACAGCAGGACAGTTCAGAAGCCTGACTCAGCAGCGAAGGCTGTCATCACCACCAGGGGGTCGTGGAAGCCAAATCATATGGAATCTAAGCTGTTTTGGCTAGGGTAAAACCACAGGCCCATCCCATCTAGGGAGAGAGGCTCATACTCTGATCTGCTATTCAACCAGTGTTCTTTAGGTGATATGCAGTGCTCTGGCCTGGGGCTGCAGGGCAGAGCCGTCACTAGAGCTACACTTCTCTATGGGAAGCTGCCTGAAATCAGGCTGCAGGAGTTTGTAAGGAGTGAAGGACTTGCCTCTTGCCCATACATCGTTGCTCTTGCTCCTAAGTAGGCAGCCCTGTAGCACTGTTGCATGGTTGGTTCTTATCACATAAGCTGCTTCCATTGTGAAAGGCAGGGCTGCCGCTTCCTGACTTTGCAGAACTCTTCTTCTCCAATAGCTTGACCACTTGACCTGCTCACCTGACCATGATCTCTGGGACCACTCCTGAGTGGTTGTAAGACCTAAGGCACATCTAACTTCTGGCCCTAGGACTCACATCAAGCCAAGCCTGTCAGGGCTTTGCTAGGCCCCTGAACTCTGCCTTCTGTTTCCTAGTTTCTCAGCAGTACTGGGTACCTCAGTTCTGATGTCAGGATCCCCATTTGCCACATTCTTCACATGTGAATCCTGTCTGGAAGAACTGCTAACGAGACTGAGGTCCTGTAAGCCTGAGGTGCTGCCTTGATCTTGCCATTAGCCCACAGGAAGTGGAGGAAATGCTGCACTTGAAGCTTGGTCTGTGGCTGGGGCTTCTCCACATCCTACATGAATCCTACCTGGCTTCTTCAGTCCAGCTTTCCTGTTCTCATTTCTCCTCGGGACTCAAGCTTCCCCTCTCCACAGACTGCTTTATTGGACTGTTTTCTGTTGACCTGCATCTTCTCTGGGTTCCATGCTTGGTTCACTTGAGCCACTAGCCTCTTCAGCGAATGCAGCTAACACCTGACTTTGCTCAGTGAGTGGGAAGAATTTCAGAGTTTGCCCCACCCAACGTGCCCTCTCTCTGCAGTTAACTGAGCCATGTTCATCCCGCTTTGGCAAGTATATGTGCATGGACTCTTCCTCAATATTAATCTGAAAGGTCAAAGTGGGCAAGAGTCATATGCATAATGCTTTCTTATACATAGGGCTAAAGTAGACAGCCATTTAAGGGATTTTAAAACAAAGCAATGTATTTCTAAAGGAATTAATTTTAAACTGAAAAAAAAAAATCCTCAAACGCTTACCCATAGGACATGCCACATAGAGCACATGCTCCGGGGCTTCGTCCCCCCAAACACCCCCCACCTCCCATATATTTGGGATGCCCTGTTGGGTGTCTTAGCCTCAAATGACCTTCACTGCTGTTGGAACTATTGAAGCCAGCCTTTCCAAAATAGAAACCACGTCGGAAGTAATGTTTAACCTTCCTTGTTAGTCTAGTAAACACCTTTGGGAAAGTTCTCCTGCGCCTGCCAACAAGTTGTCTAGATCCACATGTTCTCTCCTAAAACTGAGGCAGTCATGTATTCTGAAGTCAAAATCTATCACGCCAGTCACCGCGGCAACCCCCCTCCCCATCCCCAGCATTACTCAACAGGAAAGGCTGAGCTATTGCACGCAACAACTACTTCCTCCATAGCTCCTGCTTGGTGAGAACCTTCCCAAACGATTGCTGTGGGGAAAAAAATAGTGGCCGGCCAGATCCTTACCAACTTGAAAAGAATATACTATTTCCAGTAAGCATACTTGACTGGCAGGTCACTGAAAAGGGCCTAGCAGAACTGTCGCTACAGGGTGGGGACTGTCACTTTTTTTTTTTTCTTTCTTAAAGCCAGAAAAGATAATTAAGTTAAGAGTACCCAAGGGAAATCCTCAGAGTCTACCTCTTAACTCCTGTATTTTATAACATACCTCCTCCTCATTTCCATCCCCATCTGCCGGGGTATCTGTTACAGCTGCTTTGGGAAATACAAGATTTTTTTTTTTTTCTTGAAAATTTCACATTATCAACCTGAGGGGACTGTTTGGTCCAAGAAATTCAACTTTTAATGCTCCAAAGTGTATGTATGTGTTGTTTTCTTCCCATATGGCTCACATATTTACTGGCTTTCTTGGCCTTTTGAGGGAAAGAGTCTAATAACAAGCAGAATCTACATAGCTTTGCATTTGATGCTACAGGTCGTATGCAAACACAGGTTCTTGCCATTTCAAAAACACATTTAACAAATCATAGAATGATTTCATTGAAAGTTGGTATTCACTGGCATATATCCAATTCAAGAACTAAAACCAAAGCTATCAATTTTTTTTTTTTTTTTTGTGGGTCATGGGGCTTGAACTGGGCCTGGGCACTGTCCCGGAACTCTTTGGCTCAAAGTTACCAGCCTACCTCTGGGCCTGGGCATTGCCCCTGAGCTCTTCAGCTCAAGGATACCACCCTACCTTTGAGCCAAGCCCCACTTCCAGTTTTCTAGAGGTTAATTGGAGATAAGAGTCTCAGGTCCTTTTGTGCCCAGGCTGGCTTTGAACCTTGATCTTCAGATCTCAGCCTTCTGAGTAGCTAGGATTACAGGGGTGAGCCACCACGCCTGGCAACGTGATTGATTTTTAAGACATAGTATTCTGCCTAGTGATAGTTCATCATCTGGGACTGAAAAGGGATTTTCCTATGAGCAAGGTCAAGGCCGGCTCTGAAGAATGACACAATCTAGGATTTTGTATGAGAATAAAACCTAGAAGCAAAACTGTCTTAATAACCTGTTGCAGCTTCAGTATTGACTTGACAGGAAATTATACAGGGCTTAAAAAGTAATTGTGGATGGGCTATATATCATTGTTTTATTTTCCTGTCAGGAGAAGATATTTTTTTAGGAACTGGAAGAAATATCAAAATTTGTCAGTTCATCATTTGAGGCATAAATGCCATTAAAAAATTTTAAGTTCTAGCCAGATGTGGTGGCTCACGCCTATAATCCTTAGCTAATCAGGAGGCTGAGACCTTAGGATCTTGGTTCAAAACCAGCCCAGGCACTAAAGACCTTGAGACTCTTATCTCCAGTGAACCACTAGAAAACCAGAAGTGGGCTGTGGTGGCTCAAGGGATAGGGTGGTAGCCTTGAGTTGAAGCTCTCAGGGACAGCACGCAGGCCCAGAGTTCAAGCCCCATTACCGACAAAAAAAAAAAAACACAAAAAAAACCCCAAGAGTAAAGAAATGATCATTATGATTCACTTCAAAAATATTCAATTACTAATAATATTCAGGCTTATTCTTATAATGAGTTTCTTTCCTATCTTCTCATTGCAAAGTTCAAAGTATTCATTTGCAGGAAAACAACTAATACTTAGAAAACTGTGTTTACTTATTCTAGGTTGTGATCTAGTGGACTGCCAAGAGACACAACAGTGCGGTAGGAAAGTGTACAATAACTGCATTCTGGCTCAGTTCCCACTATCTACTGGGCGATTCATCCTCTCTAAAAAGATTGTTCACAAGTGGGAACAAATGGGAACATTTGCTCTAAGGACCAAATAAAAGAATTTAGTTTCAGGCCAACCCTGGCAGAGATATCTTTGAAACACCATCTCCACAGAGGTATTAGGATGCAGTAGCATGCACCTGTCATTCCAGCAATGATGGGAAACCTAGGAAGAGGCTTGTACCTGGGCAGGAGGTAAGACCCTTTCCCCCATCTCACAAAAGAAACAGCAAAACAAGCAGGACTGGAAGGGTAACTCCTGCTTAGCAATTGCAAGGCCCCAGGTTTGAATTCTAGTACTTTAAAAACAATATTCAACTCTCAACTTTAGACTGCACCTAACAGTGCATCATGGAATAAAGTTCTAAATCCAAACTTGGTTATGTTGAAGGAAGTTTTCTCAATTAACTAAAATTAAATGTGCATCCACTATTGCCCCCTACTGGTCATTTCTTAGAAATAAAACCACTTTTGGAAATGTTTATAATTTTTTTCTACTTGAAGTTATTCCAAACTTATTCTTGTTCTGAACAACGTGCTCATTCTAGTCTATTCTTTTGGTTTGTCTCCAAGAACAACCACTCTAATTGCATTCATTAAATAAGATAGCTTCAGCCACTTTTAAAATTTATTTTTATTTTTTTTTTGTGGGTCACGGGGCTTGACATCTGGGCCTGGGTGCTGTCCCTGAGCCATAGCGCCACTTCCAGTGTTCTAGTGGTTAGTTGAAGAGTCTCCCATTCTTTAGTGCCTGGGATGGCTCTGAACCTTGATCCTCAGATCTCAGCCTCCTGAGTAGCTAGGATTACAGGCGTGAGCCACTGTGCCCAGTTCTTTTTTAAAACTACCTGTATGACTAGACAGGGTAAATGGCTGCCTTTTCACACTTTAAACATTTTCCTTTGGATGTCTCCCTTACTTCTAATATGGGAAGTCAAAAAGACAAACAGCTTCTTCCAGAGTCTTTGTTGTCTCTTTAAGCAAGGGCACAAATACCTTGCTCTCCAGATGTATGGCGGTCAAGAGCTCATTCCAACCATAAAGACTTATTCTGCCACTACTGCTTATCATGGCTTCTCTTAAACTTCTGTTGTGATTTCTTGGGGCACAATCTTTCAACTCAAACTCAATGCTTTACTCCAGATACATGTTTATGAAAATGTTAATTCACCATGGCTAGACAAATTTGGGGAACTGAGTCCTCCCTCATTCCCCCCTCCCAAACAAAACAAAACAATGCATACTGGAACCATCCTGAGACTAGTATGGATTGACAATAGTAATTTTGGAATCTATGGGTAGAACATCAGCACTTTCTTTTCATCTTCTACAAACATCAGTTGCATCATTTACAAAATAGGGACAATATTATCTACTTTGTTGGGATGATAGGAATGCCAAATGAGTCCATGTATGGGAAGTACTTAGCATAATCTCCATTATAGAAACCATCAAAAAAGATAGTCACTACCAACTCCTCAGTCACAAAGAAGGGAAAGAGGTCTTTCATTACCACTCATAGGCATGGAACTTCTATGCAATCAGGTTAATCAGTTTCTGAGACCACACCTCAAAAATGTTCACTGCATATCTACAGGGGATATTTACTATGGAAATGGATCCACGAGAACCACAAAGAACAGAACAGTCTATAGTGAAGAGAATGAGCAACAAATAAAATGTCTTTCACCTTCTGGTTATTTCACAAAAATACAACCTACAGTCTAAGAAATGAATACAAGTACTGGAAACACTCTAGATTATTAGTCTCTCATGCCCTCTAGTGGCTATAAGACATTTTGTAAAGTCCAGTTTGTATATATATATCTTCTCTGAGTTTAAAAAAATTAACCACTTTGCTTTCATGTGTTTTCAGCCTACATTAAAAAGAGAGAAAGAGATGCTGTCATAATTTTGTACATTTAGTTCTCTGTATTTCCTGTTGAGTACTGATCAATCAAGAAAAAGGTACTTTTCAAGCTATATTAACTCTCAAGTGAGAACTTGGGACAGCAGTCACTGTTGCTTTAGAGAAGGGTTTCAAATGAGGATCTTTCTGACATAACAATTTTTTTCAACCACAGGCTCATTTACAAGACAAGGTAACGATTAATGATGTACAAACCTATGGAATCTATTCTTTTCTGCCCAAGTTGTTTTTTGTTTGTTTTATTGCCAGTCCTAAGGCTTGAACTCAGGGTCTGGGTGCTGTCCTTGAGCTTTCGCAAGGTTATCACTTTACTACTTAAGCCACAGCACCATTTCTGTCTTTTTATGTGTATGTGGTAGTCAAGAAATTGAACCCAGGGCTTCATGCATGCTAGGTAAGCGTTCTACCGCTAGGCCAAACTTCTCACCACCTTCAATTTTTTTTATAATAGATAACTGTAGTAAAGAGAAAAAAAAAAGCTAACAAGATATGAGAAGGGATATCAATATTTGTGAAGCAATGCACTTTCTATCTGGTGAATATAATGTAACCTTTCTATTAATTACAATAAAAATATATGGAAAAAAAAGCTGATTTACCAGAACCCTCAATCAACATGATTTCTTCTTCTTATACTCTAGCAATCTATTTTTAAGACAAAATGAAAAAAAAAAAAACAAGACAGTATTCATGTGAAGGAGTTAATTTGAAAATGTCCTGAGTTATCTTAAGTATAAAGAATAGAATATAAATTATATTCACATCATGACAATCAACATTTAGAAAATATATAAGTAATCAGACAAGACCTAAAAAGGAATAAGATACCTGAAATGTTAATGTGGTAGAATGGTGAACTGTTTTTGATTCTACTGTAATTTGTTAATAAACTTAAACTAAAAGAGGGGACAGTTCATATCTTGACCAGAAGCCCACATCCTATCAAGAGACAGAGAAAAATGGTTCTATTAGAAAGTACTTCTTCCACTATGAACTGAACAAGAAAGGTTTCATTATACACACGTATTTTGCATGCTGTATTTTGATACATGATTTTTAGTGAACCTGAAAACACATTTACAAAAATATTTCTTGTTTAGTAGCAATAGTCTTACTGTAAGATGTACATTTCATCTTACTGAGATATAAAACAAAGCATAGGCTAAAGAATCACACCAAGGGGCCGGGAGTTTGGCCTAATAGGTAGAGTGCTTGCCTAGCATGCACAAAGACCCGGGTTCAATTCTTTGGTACCACATACATAGAAAAAAGCCAGAAGTGGTGCTGAGGCTCAAGTGGTAGAGCTCTAGCCTTGAGAAAGTCCAAGGACAGTACTCAGACCCTGAGCTCAAGCCCAGGACTGGCAAAAAAAGAAAAAGAATCACACCTAAATGGAAACTACAGAATACTAATTCCATATATTTAAAATACTGTTTATTTGTGATTTAACATTAATTAGCATAACATCTAAGAGCAATATCTGATAACATTTATACATTTCTTTTCCACAGGACACAAAGATTCATTGGCTCATTCATTATGCCAAAGCAAGTAAATAGAGGCATTAGCAAAAGGTGCAATAGTTTACTGTTGCATTTAAAAAATATTTATGCACATTGCATTCATTTAAGATATATATATATTTTAAAAGTTACGGAAAAGCATAGTTCACAGGTTACTGTTTCTACATATGTTGTAACACAACATAAATGATGTAGAACACAAAGCAATTCTCAAATACACAGTTAAGCAACTGAAAGTTTCCACTAGAGAATAAAACACCAATTCCAGTAGTTAGTGAGATCTAGACAGACATTTCCAGGTTCTATTTCAACTCTGTATCATATACACACACAGTCAAACAGACCCAGGCTGGAAGACACTGCAATTAATGTAATTTTCTGCATGCTAACTCACTCTCCAGAACACTTTGGATGATTTTTCCCCACTGCCATTTTCAATCACTGATTTTACATTGATTTGTGACATCACTTGGGAAAAGGAAAGTAACTATATTAAGTCTAAGTTTAAATTTGTATTTACATTAGAAAGAAAGTTAACAGAAAATATTAAAAAACTCTGTAAGAATCAAGAAGTGGTAGTTTTCTCACTTGGTGGAATTCGATCTATTGATTTCTTTTAGTGCTGACTTATAAAAATACACAAGTGGAAGGATTTGACCCTTTAAAAACTCAAGAGCAACTAAGACACTAATTTTGGCAGAGAAGCAGGATTTTGGAAATCTGGGACATGTTTTCAGTAAGACACACTATATATCCTATCGTATCAAACTAGAATTCTTTCCACATCTCATCTTTTGTTCCCTTAATTACTCCCTCTTTCTTTCAATCTTTTCCTTTTCCTTATGAGATGTTCTTCACTCATTAGCAATACTAAGAGAAAAATACACTGTAAGTTTCAAATATTAATCTAGATATGCTTCAAATATGTTCTATTCTTTAATGATTGGCTAATATGCACATAACACTTTTATACTGAATGGTATACAAACATCTCAACATACAAAAGTTGTTTTGCCAGAGTTAAACTAAATAACCTATGTTATGTGTACAAAATCCCCTCTGTGAAAAATAAGGGGCATTCTAAACTAATTAAAAAAGGAAGTTTTCAAAAATTATAGTTTATTAAAATGACTTTTCTTGGCAAATAAAAGTTACTTCAGGTGAGGGAATTTTATACTATGAATAAAATTCCAAACAAATCTTTTCTTAAAACTTTTTAAAAAATTATGTGCCAGTGTATACTAATGCTATAGATTGACTTAGATGCTTTTAAAGCATTCTGTTAATAACCCACTGAAACAATGGGAATCCAAAGGATACAGTCAAATATCATGGTAAAAAATTACAATCTGATTACCAAGCGAGGCAGGTGTTGAGAAATAATAATTCTCAGTTGTTTATTGGCAATTTCTTTCCAGCAGATATTATGGAGAAGGCCTGAAGTAATTCAGACAGACATCTGCTAGTGGTGAACTATATTATATTTTATGAAGATAGAGCTAACTAAAACTAGAAAACTTTTTAAAATTCAAAGCCAGTTTGGATAATAAAAAAAAATGAGAGATGAATTTGAAGTTTTTTTTCATGCTTTTCTTTTAGTAAAACTTCTTTCCAGTTCTTGAAGTCCAGTTTGCTACATACCCCAAATTTGATCTACCACTGTATATTAATAATCAACTTAAATGTGCAATGTCACATTGTAGAATAATTACAAAAAAAACCCTTTAGGCTTCAACTTTCTCCTTTTTTTTGTTCTTTTTCAGAAAAGAAGGAGTGCGGAATTTCTTCTTTTTCTTAGATGGTGATTTTGATGGGGAACCATCAGGTGACAGAACTTCCTCAATCTTTTCTGGTGACTTAATGGTGATCTCAATGTTCTCTATGGTCGTGCTCGTAGTTAACCTACTCACTCGCTGAGCAAGCTCATCTTCAACATCATGCAGATCATCCTTGCCGTTTACTACCATGACAGGCACATCCACACAGATGAAGCTCTTGGAAAAGAGCTCGTGGTTTTCTACAAAAGCGGGGTGGGGGCATTATTTTACATGGTTAACATTTTTTTTTGCTTATTTTAAAAACAAAAAGGGTTTTAGCAATGTACCAAGACATTGCTTTTATTCTAATGGAGATAAAACATTAATAAACAACCTATTAGTATGAAGCTAGCTTTCTTAAATGATATCAAACAGAAGAAAACAAAGCAGCTAAGTCAAGGAGTCAAGGCCAGATAATTCTGGTTTGATGGCATGACAATTTCACTGTACATCAAGTCACTGTAAGTAAAAAAGGCAGTATCTACATTTCTTTAGTTTTGGGCTCATTTGCAATCAAAACTGGAAACAATTTCATGCTACTGACTAAAAGATGCATGTCATGACCCATTAATTTTAATTCCACAAATTCTTATGAACTTTGGAACAGTATCATTTTTTTTTTTTTGCCAGTCCTGGGCTTAAGCTCAGGGTCTGAGCACTGTCCTTGGATTTTTCTCAAGGCTAGAGCTCTACCACTTGAGCCTCAGCACCACTTTCAGCTTTTTCTAAGTATGTGGTACCATACTTACGGAATCGAACCTGGGTCTTCGTGCATGCTAGGCAAGCACTCTACCACTAGGCCAAACTCCCGGACCCGAGTATCATTGTTTTTGTAACTGTCATGTTGAATTGAAAACCCTCTGTACACCTATATAAATACTAATTTTAAAAACTATTGGTTGATGAAATCCAGATTAAGTCTATAAATGTTGAGAAGTAGCACCACATTAATAAAATGTAAGATTTCTGAAAGGGTTAAGTAAAATTCATAGTACGCTTACCAGGAACAAGCATTTAGTATCTTATATAAAAACTAATAATGGGACAGGCTCTCAAAAACACTGAATTCGACAGAAATTCCATTGAATACCTTCAAAATTTTCAGGGGCATTTTGCGGTGACTGACTCTGAGACTGAATTTGTGAAATAGATGAAGCGTCATCTGAGAGTAATTCCTGCTCAGCGTCTGTTGGATAAGAGTTTAGTTAAAAGCCATGCAAAACAAAAGAAGTATGAGATTTCAGGGAGGTTAGTGAACATATCAAATGACTATATACAGAGACGATAAATTCTTCAGCTATGATTAGAACATGTTAATAGTTATTCCATAGGCCAATAATTATACATCAAAAGGAGATTAGTGTATTAAGACTGCTGGCTGTCAATAATCATTATATGCATACAGAGTTACAAAGGAAGGACAGCTGTTGGCAGCCAGGCAAATACTTTGTGTGTATTTAGGTAGTGTTAGGAAACCAAAATTGACTGAGCAGTCAGAAGAAGAGAATTCTGAGGCCTCACTAGTGCTGCCATATTAACAAGGCAGAATGTTTCACTAAAATTTTGAAGATATCAAGTTAATAATCGCTGTTAGAGCAATCTTAGTGAGTTAATTCAGGAGGTGAGTAAATATAAAACAAAACTACTTATAGAGTACAATATTTGTTTTACCTGGCATCATTAGGCTTTCAAAAAGTAAAGGTTAAAAAGGGACATTTAACAAAATACCAAGAGGGGGGGAGGGAAATGGGTACCAAGACATGTGAAAGGGTATCAATGTATGTGAGTTAATGCACCTTCTATCTGGCAAATATCATGTAACCCTTTTACTAATTACAATAAAAAAAAAAGAAAAAAAAACAAAATACCAAGAAACAGAAAGCTTCCTATTTTATATCAGAAAACAAGTTCAATAAGCCACTCAGAACGTTTAGTGTAAGTACATTAATTCATTAGGATGACTTTTTAAAAAAACTTTTGGTTGGCTGTGGGGTCTGAACTCTAGAGGGTCCTGGGCGCTGTCCCTGTGCTCTTCAGCTCAAGGCTACCGCTGTGCCCTTGAACACAAACACTTTTCAATGACTTGTTTTGTGACAAAGGAATTAACACATGGATAAACATTCTTTAATGGCTTTTGCTTCATTCTGCATAAAACTGATAACTGTATATTGTAGATGAGCTAAAGCAAAAGTGCTCAATCTCTTTTTAGGGTTATGAACTTAACCCTCCTCTCTCTAAAGCCCTCATTTCTACATGCATATCATATACAATTCATCCTATACTTTTCAGGTGATTCATGGACTGTCTGAAACTTATTGAGGATCAGTGAAATGAACTCTAGGATATAGAATAGCTTGATTTTGTGTTTGTCCCCCTACCCTCTTTTCTTTTTGTTGTTTTTGTTTGGTTTCTCCTTGTGGTTTATCTCATGTTGTCATTGTATCTCACTTTGGTACCTGATATAGTGTATATATGTTTATTTGAAATAGGGAAGGGAAGGGGGAAAACAAGATGATTGGGAGGGGGTGGGAGGGTAGAAACTAGGAGAAAAACGTCAGAAGAGGTATCAATGTACAAGAAGTAATGTACCCACCACCTGACGAATCTAACTGTAACCCCTCTTTACATCAACAATAAAATACAATTTTTTTTAAAAAGGTATGTTTAAAAACCATGAATCCCTTTTATCACCCAACTTGTCTTCTAATGTTATCAGTGTGGTTATCCAGGCTTACTCTAAAAATCAACTAACCTTCCAGACCTTGCTGTTTCCTCTCGACTGTCTTCTTATACTCTTCAAGTTCTCCTTCTGTGAGATGACTGAATGGGTTAGGAGGAGCTGGCGGGCCATGATCATCATCTTCAAACTGCATGGTCTTACAACGAATAAAACTAGATCCATTATTCTGTTTTCCACCCATCTGTCCACCGACCCATGCCTCCATCCATGCCAATACTCATACAGAGCTCTACACATGCAGAAATGACTACGTGATGTCTGTGACTCCCCACTTCAAAGCAATGATAAGAAATGACAAAACAACTCATTGGACTACTGATCCAATGAACTAAAATTCTAAAATTGTTACTAAAGTCTTACTATAAAGGTGAAGAGGAAAGTTTTATTCCCCCTCCCCTCTCTCTCTTTTTTTTTTTTTTTTTTGCCAGTTCTGGGGCTTGAACTCTGGGCCTGGGGTCTATCCCTGAGCTTCTTTGTTCACAGCCAGTATGCTACCACTTGAGCTATCGCACTACTTCCAGCTTTTCTGAGTAGTTTTTTTTTTTTTTTTTTTTGCCAATCCTGGGCTTGGGCTCAGGGCTTGAGCACTGTCCTTGGACTTTCTCAAGGCTAGCACTCTACCACTTGAGCCTCAGCACTACTTCTGGCTTTTTGCTATGTATGTGGTACCAAGGAATCAAACCCGGGTCTTCGTGCATGCTAGGCAAGCACTCTACCACTAGGCCAAACTCCTGGCCCTTTTTCTGAGTAGTTTAATGGAGATAAGAGTCTCAGACTTTTCTCCCCAGGCTGGCTTGAGCCTCTTTGTGCTCAAGGCTAGTGTTCTACCACTTGAGCCATATCACTACTTCCAGCCTTTTCTGTTTATGTGATACTGAAGAATCAAACCTGGAGTTTCATGCATGCTAGGCAAGCACCCTACCACAAAGCCACATTCTAAGCCCATATATATATATATATATATATATATATATATATATATATATATATATTTTTTTTTTTTGCTGGCTCCTAGGGCTTGAATTCATGGCCTGGGTTCTGTCCTCATTGAGCTTCTGCTGCTCCTGCTCAAGGCTATAACTTGAGCCATAGCACCACTTTTGGCCTTTTCGGAGTAGCTTATTACAGTCTCATGGACTTTCCTGCCTGGGCTGGCTTTGAACCATGATCCTCAGATCTCAGCCTGCTAGGATTATAGGCAAGAACCACTTGCCTGGCTTTAATTTTGAAATAGACCCTCACATTTTCTTATTTTTGAAATTGAAAATCAACTTGTAATTTATGGCTTCCTACAAAATAATTGGCAATGTTTTTTTTTTCTTTTAGTGATATATAAAGTAATGACACTGGTGAGGTCTGAAGTTGATAAATAACAAGAAAATGCTGTGTGTGTTTGTGTGTGTGAGGAGAGAGGAAAGACAGAGAGAGAGGGAAATGGGGAGAGAGAGATGGGGGAAGAGATAGAATGAGTCAGAGACAGAGAGTGAGAGAGACAGGAACAGAATGAACACCTTACAATAGCACTATGAATATTCGGTATAACCAACCAGGTTATACCTAGTTGGAGGTATAAACCTACATAACAAGGATCTTATTATGTAGCTCTGGCTGGCCACAAACTTGCAACCCTCCTGCCTTAGCCTCCAAAGTAGCTGAGATTATAAGTGTGCATGCCCATCTAATAAATGTGTTATATAGAAACATGAAGACCAATGTTAGAAGCATTCTAAAAAAAAGTGGAAACTTCTTACCCCTAGAAATTGGGGGTGGCATTCGAAGTTTTCTGGACTTTTCACTTGGGTTATATTAACTTAGCTCACTAACTTTAAAGTTAAAAATATTCCTACTTAGGGCAGAGAGTTTGGCCTAATGGTAAAGTGCTTGCCTAGCGTGCATGAAGACCCGGGTTCGATTCCTCGGTACCACATACATAGAAAAAAAAAAAGCTGGAAGTGGTGCTGAGTGGTGGTAGAGCTCTAGCCTTGAGAAAGTCCAAGGACAGTGGTCAGGCCCTGAGTTCAAGCCCAGGACTGGCAAAAAAAAAATTCCTATTTAAAAAGCAAGGTTCGCAGGGAAGTGGATGAATCTAGAGCAAATCATTGAGTGAGACAAGTCAAGACCAAAGGAACAAAAGGCGCATGGTATCCTTAATATGTGGCTATTAGATCCAAATAGTACAAGAGAGAGGACTCAATATTTGCGTACCCAATGCTATGGACATGGTATTGGAAATATAAACATAATTACATAGACATAAAAACCTATGACTTTATAGACATAATGTTTTATTTCATAAATTAATATGTATCTATGGTATACAAACCCTTAGCCTAATTTTGATTATGTTCTAAAAACTAAGTGCCAGTGATTATAGAGATTCCCTTCTTGAATATTAGTTTGTTAAACATGTCATTTGAAATATGATGTAAAAATCAATGTTAATAAATTCTTTAATAAAAAAAGCAAAGTTATGTGGCAAATAAAAAAGATTATGTTGCTTCATACTTACAGAAGGAGGTTTATCCACAACAATTCCAGCAAGCAACTGAGACTGTGGTCCAGCTGTTTTCAAATCATATCTGTTTTGTTCTCGAATCTGAATTGAAACACAGTAGTGACAATTTCTTGGGGAAAACTGTATAGATAACTTTTGCTTCCTTTTTGCCTGAAAGCTTATTATTGGACATTTCCAAATAAGAATCTAATCAACTTACACCTTTATAAAGACCCCTTTCACCATCTACAACACTCCCATAAATCTCCATCCTTCTTGGTATGTAATTTGCTATTGTCTTCCACTGTTAGTAACACTCTTTAAGGCAAAATGATGTTTAATACTTTATCTTATGTAGCTTGTTCACCAAGGAAGAGAGTAGAATTATTTGATATATGCCAATATTACCAAATAAGTTTTTCTGTATTTAAACTTCTAAGCTTGTTATTTATCATATTCTATCACGAGTGATTTAAACAAAAAAGAGAATGTCTCATTTGGCCACAGAGACATTGCCTTACCTTATTTCTCTTTTCTAGCACCTCATTCGGGTTTGTATTTAAAGGAACAAATTGATTGGGATCTTCAATTTTGATAGGTGTTCCGCTACTAACTTTAGAAGAGTCCTCTGCTTTCATCCACTGAAGAATAAAAATTTTTTTAGAATGAAGTTTTTCATCAAGGAAATATTATTAGGTATTGAGGAACTATAATCTCCAGGGGGAACATACCCTGACAATCTTTCAAAGAATTTCACTTAGCAATATCTTGCCGGTCAATTTGTATCTCACAATTGTTAGACAACGCATTACAAAAGCATTCACTCAAAAAATTATCAAATGCGGGCCAGGAGTTTGGCTTAGTGATAGAATGCTTGCCTAGTATGCACAAAGACCTGAGTTTAATTCCTTGGTACCACATACATAGAAAAAAAGCTGGAAGTGGTGTAGTGGCTCAAGTGGTAGAGCTACAGACTTGAGAAAGCCCAAGGACAGTTCTCAGGCCCTGAGTTCAAGCCCCAGGACTAGCAAAAAAATATCTATATCTATATCAAATGGTATTATAGTTCTCTTGAACACTCAGTCACACTATTATTTAAACTTTCTCCTCTTGATAACTTGAAAAGATGACAAGGAAATAATTTCAAATACAGCCTGATCTTGTATGCACTCACATCCAGAGTTTTGCTTTCTGTATTGAATTATATCAAATGATGGTCAAGAAGTCAATGAAAATGATTCAACTGTATCAGGACACAGTTTTCTAGAATATTTTTTGTAACTTATTTACTCTATACTACAACCCTTAGAGAAGGGGAACATTTAGATTAAGGAAAAACATTTTGACGCCTAAAGCATTCCTACTGATGTTACTGATTTAGGATAATCTAATTTTGAGTATCTAGAGAATATCTGGTATTGTACTCTAAAACCAAACTAAACATGAAACAAAATTCTAAAAGGTAAAATAACCTATTTCATCTTTACAGATCTTATATTTTATCTTGTAACTTTGGTACAACTTAGTATTGATAGTTTTTACAGTTTTACTGTTGCAAAAAACTATATTGTAATATCATGTAGTAAACAACAACTAGGCTTGAGTTAGATTATTGGCATTCAAAGTCTGACTATCATCAGAAATGATTAGTTAGCTCTCTTGCCTTTTCTTTTCTTTTTCTTTTTTGCCAGTCCTGGGGCTTGAACTCAGGGTCTGAGCACTATCCTTGGGCTTTCTCTGTGGCTTTACCACTTGAGCCACAGCATCACTTCCAGCTTCTTCTATGTATATGGTACTGAGGAACTGAACCAGGGTCTTCATGCATGCCAGGCAAGCACTCTACCACTAGGCCAAACTCCCGGTCATGTTTTCTCATTGGTAAAGTAGGGAGAAAATAGCATCTATTTTATTTTAGGAGAACTAAGGATGCTAATTCATACATAACACTTAGAACAGTGGCATAAACAGTGGCTATTACACAGTGGCTTTACTACCTTGTAAATGATATACTACCTTGTAAATGATACTAATATTATTCATAATGCTATTTTCTACTTTCTCAATAATTGAGTCACAGAATATTCAGTTCAAGAGTAACTACACAAAATACTTAGAAATGGCAAATAATGTAAAACAGTGGCATACTGTGATTTTGGTTCTGGGACTGGTTTCCCCGTTCCGAGACTCCTCAGGCACATTCACTTTCATGTAAGTATTTGGGGAATTCAGCCACCTCGTTTTTTCACGCTGCTGTCTCTGTGCCATGTATTTGAGAGGAGAGAGTGGCATTGTATCATCTTCAAAGGAAAAAGCAGTCACAGTTGCTGGGATTTCCACATCGCTTTTGTGTCTGGGCTTCTCTCGAATGAGAGGATGCCTGTAAGCATAGCCTGTTCTATATCCCTAAGGAGAGAGAAATGACATTTGAAACAATCAAACCTGGACTAATACAGCATTTAGAGATTATTTCTTTAAACAACAAATGATGTTTTCATTGAACAGCAAAGGCGAAAACATTTTCCTAAACCTCACATATCTCTATATAATACTGAAGTTAAAATTAAGCAAATTTCAAGATCTAATTAAAACTGATTCCAGATGGCACGGCAGCTTCCAATCATACTACTGTGTCCCTGACAAAAGCAATTTCTAAACTTCTGGCCAGAAACATTTCCTTCCTATAAAATGGTTTTGAGAAACCAAATCTCAGTGCTCATTTATGACCTTATTTCTGGTCTGAGGGCTATTTGCCCTCTGACCTTCTTCCATGTAAGAGTATAAAATCTATGATGACATTTGCCATACCATATATCTGATGATAAGGGCAAATGGCCTGAATAAACATTTCTTTAAAGTTAACACTCCAATGGCTAACAGGTATAGGAGAAAAACATTCACTATCACCACTGTATCAGAAAATACAAGTTAAGGGGCCGGGAGTTTGGACTAGTGGTAGTGCTTGCTTAGCATGCACCAAGACCCGGGTTCAATTCCTCGGTACCTCATACATAGAAAAAAGCCGAAAGTGGTACTGAGGCTCAAGTGGTAGAGCTCTAGCCTTGAGAAAGTCCAAGGACAGTGCTCAGGCCCTGAGCTCAAGCCCAGGATTGGTACAAAAAAATACAAGTTAAGAGTATCTTTTACGGTATCTATTACTAAGACATGAAGAGATAGGGTTGGAAAAGTGAAGACAAAGGGAATCCTTGTGCCCAACTATTATGGAATTCAGCATAGACTTTCCTCATAAAATTAAATATAGAACTAGTATATAACCAGTAATTCTATTACTGGATATGCATCCAAAGAGATGAAATCACTATGCTGAAAAGATATATTGCATAATCAGTCACAATGGCTAAGAAAGGGAATCAACTTAAGTCTATCAGTAGATGAATGGATAAAAAATGTGGTACATATACACAATGAACTATTAAATAACCTTGAAATGGATAGAATTCTGACACTTGTGACCCTATGGATGAGCATGGAAGTGAAAAAAATAAGACACTGAAAGACAAACACCATATAAACTCACTTATATGTAGAATCTAAAAAATGCTAATCTCATATAAGCTGAATGTAGTTGATAGCTGCCAGAGGGTAGGGTGGAAAAAAGCTGACTAAGGGATATAAGCTTTTGTTAAATAAGAGTATTTCATGAGATACCTTGCACAATGTAGTGAATATAATTAATGACAGCATTGTATTCCTGTAGAGAAAAAAAAAAGATGACATCTGCACCTGTTACTGTGATTTGGGGGATGGGTGGAGGTCACTCATGGGCTCAGGCCCTGAGCACTACAGTTGAGCTCATTTTGCTCAATGGAGCCACAGCTCCATTTCCAGTATTCCAGTAGTTAACTGGAGATAAGATTCTCACAGATTTTCCTGCCTCGGATGTCTATGAACCATGATTCCTCAGAGCTCAGCCTCCAGAGGAGCTAGGCTTACAGGCCTGAGATCCTAGAGCCCAGCTTCACTGACTCTTAAACAAGTGTTCACATTATATCAAAATGTCTTCCTAGGGTCAATCTCTAGTCTTGAAAGAGTAAGGAACATGTTCTAAAACTAAAAGGAGACACACATAATGTCTCTTAAATATGAAGACATATATAACGAGTTTATGATTAATTTTTTTACCTACCAAATTGTCCAGAGTCCTCATCAGCCCTTCAAACTCAATCTCTCCAACCTTCCACTTCTGATGGGAACCCATATTAACACCTCCTCCTCCCGCTGCTGCGATATTATGAGTGAAAGCTTTATACTTCTGAAGATCCAGTATAAGAAGATTATCTACTCCACCTGCCCCCGCTATTGCCCGTACCTGTAACCAATGGTAAAAATACATAATAAAGATTGTCAGGAGTACTTTACTATCAAAAAGGCACAATCTCAATTTGGCAAATACGCATAATGCTTGTGGGCTATTATCAACAAAAAGAAAGTAACACTACTGTGCAAACAGGTAGCCAAGTGTTTTTTTGTCACTCAATCCTCGAGCTGCTTTCTAGAATTCTGATCCTCTTTTTGGAAAACATATTCAGACTGATATCTTAACATATTTCAAACAACAAAAAAAGCTAAAACAGCTAAAAATTCAGGATTTTTTTTCTTTTTCTTTGCTCATTCAAATAAATTAACATTTGCTTCAAGAGACACTGGTTGATTTTTTTTTTTTTGTGGGTCATCGGCCTTGAACTTGGCCTGGGAGCTGTTCCTGAGTTCTTCAGCTCAAGGCTACCATCCTACCCTTGAGGCAAGTCCAATTTTCTAGAGGTTAATTGGAGATCAAGAGTCTCACGTCCTTTTGTGTTGGGGCTGGCTTTGAACCTTTATCCTCAGATCTCAGCCTCCTGAGCAGCTAGAATTACAGGTGTGAGCCACCACGCCTGGTGACAATGCTTGATTTTAAAAGGTAAATTATAGTCTCAGCTTCTCTGAGGAAAAAATAATAAGCAACCAAGCTATTATAATAAAAATACCAAGGAACTGGTGGGCACTCTGAATTCATAAAACTTAACGACATTAGCTGGGTACCAGTGGCTCATGCCTATAATTCTAGCTACTCAGGAGGCTGAGATCTAAGGATCGTGGTTTGAAGCAGGAAAGTTTGAGATTCTTATTACCAAAGAAAAGTCCAGAAGTGAAGCAGTGGCTGAAATGGTAGAGTGCTAGCCTTGACCAGGAAAGTTTAGGAACAGTACTCAAGCCATGAGTTCAAGCATACAGGACCAGCGCAAAAAAAAAAAATCAAATACACTTATGAAATTAATCTTAATTTAAAAAATGGCTACGTGGGGGAGGGAAAGTGGGAGAAAACCGTGGAAAGGGTTTTCCCAATATTCAAGAACTAACTTACTCACTACCTTACAAATGTAACTGTAACTCCTCTGTACATCACCATGACAAAAAAAGAAAATTAAAAAAATTCAGCCAGGTGTGGTGGCTCACACCTGTAATCTTAGCTACTTAGGAGGCTGAGATCTGAGAATCGTGGTTCAAAGCCATCTAGGGCACTAAAGACCTTGAGACTCTTATCTCCAATTAATGATTAGAAATAGGGAAGTAGGGCTGTGGCTCAAGGGTAGGGGAGTAGCCTTGAGCTGAAGAGCTCAGAAACAGCACCTAGGCCCAGAGTTCAAGCCCCACGACTCCCCCCTCCACCCCGCCCCAAGCTACAAAACATATGATTTTTTATGATTTGCAGCTGCTTTTTATCAATTAGTACCAATAGTACAGTGAGAAAATGGAGAAAGTAGGATTAGTGGGAAAACTGCAGTTATAAGGTTTCTGGTGTGGTGTGATGTGGTGGTGGTGTGTGTGTGTATGCATACATGCCAGTTTTAATTTCTTATTTTCAGTGCAAGAGCTGATGTCCCTTTTTACTTGGATAAACTAGAACTTTTCAAACAAAATGTGACTTAGACAATAGAGCTTTGGAAATAAACAGAAAATCAAACTAAATAAGCAAATAATAAAGCAATAAGAAAGGGAGAATTGTTTCTCCTACCTGAATCTCACAGGCCATTTGTACACTAAAAATATAATGAAAAGCTTCTTCAATTGTTTCTCCAAGCGCTACCACTCCATGATTTCTGAGTACCAGCACCTAAAATAGAATCCCCAGGGCCGTCACTTTAAATAACTGGCATAGTTCTCATACTGTTTTCATCACCAGTAGCAGCAACAAAAGACTTCTGACACAGGGAATTTACTCGATACCTTACAACTTGGACCCAGAACTTTCTGCAGTTGAATTCTCTCCTCCTGCTCATCAAGTGATCCTTGGTAGTCATAATAAGCCACATCTCCCAGGATAAGGGACTCCTGAGAAATTGGAAGGATCCCACACTTCATCGAGGATACCTGTTTGATTAGGAACATACCAAAGATAACACATTTAGCTACTGCATACACTTTTGTAGGAAGCTGATTCAGCTCAGGGAGCACTGACCTGAGGTGGGGGGGTGGGGGAACCTAGGGTATACAACACAATTTAAATGCTGTGCTAAGTATTATAAAAACAAAAACTCTGCCCTAAAAAAAATTTCAATAATCCAATTATCAAACAGATTAGTTTTTAAAATACAAATGCTATTTCTTTAGTTGTTTCCATGAACAGCAGCATTTGGTCCCCAGAGCATTTTACTTCATAGGTATGCAGCAAATTTCAAACAATTTTGAATGGCAAGGTCTAAAGGAGTGCAGATAAATGCTCTGAAAAGTCTTTTCCAGAATCTTTATTGATTCTAGTTCTCTGTTGACTTACAGCTGCTGTAGCAAGGGTGTGGATGTGTATCACACATTTAACATCAGGGCGTGTTGAATAGATTGCAGCATGGGGACTGAATCCGGTATGGTCAATGTTCAAATTAGTACTTCCCTGGTCAACCACTTCTCCTATTATGTTGACTTTCACCTGGAAAAATAAAACATACTTAATTGGTTCACATGTATAGATGTTTTTTGTGTGTGTGTTCTACAAGCCAATCCACAGAATGGTAAACACGTGGTGCAAAAGGCCATATAGTAAATATTTTAAACACAACTATTCAATTCACAATTATAGTAAAAAGGTAGCCAAACACAATTTGTAAAAGAAAAGGTATGCCTCTAATCCCATAAAACTATTTACAAAATAGGTAATCTATGATAAAAATAGTTAGCAAGAAGTAGTTTCTAAGGAAGAGGATAACTTAAAGCTCTCATGGGAGGTGTGGACAATTCTAGTACTTATTAAAATTACCAGAAAACCTTAACTTGCTATCTTAACTTGTATCTCTAGCTATTCTATGACACGATGACTGGCTAGGAATAGTTATTGCAAAAAGGAAATAGTATGTCAGATCCTATGCTCCATACCAAACTACAAAGTGTACATAGATGGTATGTGCATGTTTAAAAAATGTTTTAGTGTGTACAGGATAGAAATAATTTTGAATGTTCCTTTCAAAACATAAATAGGAAGCTAGATGCTGGTGGCTCATGCCTCTAATTCTAGCTGAGAAGGGTGTTATTTAGAAGATCATGGTTAGAGGTTAGCCTCAGAAAGAAACTCCATGAAACTCAGAGCCCATCTCCAAAATAACCAGCACAAAGTGAAGCCCTAAGTTCAAACCTCAGTACTGAAAAAGAAATTCCAAAAAACAAAAACAAAAAAACCCCCCAAAATCCAACTATGAATAGATTAACTGGTAATTTCAAATCTTTATTAGCCTCTTCAATCATCTTACTTTTCTTGAATTTTAAGTTTTCTTAAAAAGAAATATTAGAGGATGGGAGTTTGACCTAGTGGTAGAGTGCTTGCCTAGCATGCATGAATTCCTGGGTTCAATTCCTCAGTACCACATACAAAGAAATGCCAAAAGTGGTGCTGTGGCTCAAGTGGTAGAGTGCTAACCTTGAGGAAAGCCCAAGGACAGTGCTCAGGCCTCGAGTTCAAGTCCCAGGACTGATAAAACAAAAAAAATATTTTCTAAATCTAATTATTTTTTCTTAGTATATGTTTTTCTGTATATGATTTTTTTTCTTGTTCCATCCTGTGCTAAAAGCTGAAAACTGAAGCTGGGCGCCATTTGCTTATGCCTATAATCCTAGTTATTCAGAAGGCTGAGATCTAAGGATCGAGGTTCAAAGCCAGCTTGGGCAGAAAAGTCACTGTGAGATTCTTATTGCCAATTAACTACTCAAAAACTGGAAGTGGAGTTGTGACTCAAAGTGGAAGAGTGCTAGCCTTGAGCAAAAGAACTCAGGAACAGGGCCCAGGCCCTGTTCAAATCCCAGGCTTCAAATCCCACTACCAACAAAACAATGCCCCCTGCCCCCCAGGGAAATACGAGGGAGCTCAGGATGAAAATTATACCAAACTGGAGGCTGTGGCTTCAGAAAAGGATAGGCCTCTGGGAATTATTATAATGTGATCTTGTTCTTTACTTATTCTTACCTGGAAGAAAAAAAACAACAGGAATTTAAGACATTCATATTTGCAACATAAATATACTACAAATACTATATTATACATGAACCATTTTAGGGCGTTTGGGGAAAAAAAAAAAACCAAGGAAAAATTCCAGGTCTACAGTGTGAAACTGTCTTTGAAAGTTTCTTCTGACTCCTAAGTACTTGCAAAAAATTTGACATTATTTTCCCATCTATTGTACTTACATAAAGTGCTATTTTAGGATTCTATGGCTGCTTTAGGGTCAGCTACATTCATGAAAAACAAATGCCAATATCATTCAGTTCAACACGGCAATGAAATTAATGGGAATTGACAGGAAAGGGAACAACATCTCTTCTTAGGAAGGAACTTAGGTGAAGATGTAAAAGAAAACTTAAGAAACTGAAAATAAAGGAAGACTGCTGATACACTACACCATGTGTCTATGCCATTATCACACAGTATTTTAATACTTTTTTCATTTCAAATAGTATCTTGGTTCCAAGTGTAGAAAGGCAAAAACAAGATGGTAAACAGAAAAGGAGTATTTAAAAGATAAAAACCAGGGAGGAAATTTCCCTGACCCTCTTATTTTTCTAGTCCTAAATGCTTTTTAATGGCATTGTTGCTCAGAAATATTTAAGATGGAGAGAATTTTGCTCTACATTTCTTCCAGTATAGCTTCTATAACTGTTTTACATCATAAGAACAACTCAAGATAGTAAAGGGAGTAGAAAGCTGGGGGAAATTGTAGCCTCTTTCTTGGAGAAAAGATGAAAATTAGCAAGGATCCTAGATGCCTGATTCAAGGAATGAAGTCTGAAAACTGAACTTTCAAGAAATGGTAAGAGCACAGTTGTCAGTTGGAATTTTAGTAAGGAATGAGAAGCTACAGAACTCACTGAGATGTACGTATTTGCTAGGTGTGCCCATCCAAACAAATCTGCAATTCTGTACAGGCTGGCAACTTTACAACGAGTAAGTTTTTCTCCCTTCACATAGGAGGATGTATCTGCACCATGAAGGTCATTAATCGGTGTGACCATGCCAAGACCTAAGAGGAAAAATTGTACAGAGAAATCCAAATCAAGCAGTCTTACACCTGGAGAGTAGCTAGCAGGAAATAAGTAGTTTATATCTGAAAGTATCCCAGCCTTGTAATAGTATGATTTGAAATTTCTTAATACATATTATGTTTTATTAGCTTATCTTCTTCCAGAAAAGTTTAATGAGAGTAAAAGTAAGTTTAGCTCCCCACCTTTACACTTGCTTCTTCCTTCCTTCAGGCTCTCTTTCCCCTCCTTTCTCCAACTGGAGCTCCCTCCAAAGCTCAGGCCTTTGCTGTGTTTGTCATTTCACTTTTCTCCATGAAAATAGTATGTATTCTCAAAGTCTCCTCACTGTAATTTTGTGTTAATTACATATGCTCTTTAATTTTGAACCCACATTCTTCAATCTGCAATTTGTCATCATGGTCTATCACTTTTTCCCCTTCAAGGTCTCTCATTTTTCTACTTCAGTTCAGGACTATCTCATATGTCAACCTCTGCAATACGCCCTCTCATTCTGGACTCTTGTCAGTCTTCTATGAAGATCCATCTGCATGAAGCCATCAGGTTAAGTTCGTTAAAGCACTATTTAACGAGCCCAGTAAGAACTTTTAAGTGTGAGATTTTCTTATCTGAAATGTTACAAACTAATTTCAAAGGTATAGTTTTAATTAAGTGCAAGTCTCACAAAGAAGTATACCTTCTAACAAAAGAATCAGTCATTACCCCTTTTCTTACACTCCTTTACCCTTCTAGCTTTCTTCTCCCTCACCTCTACCACCACATAAATGGTCCAGGGAGAGTGATCAATTTCTACTTTCTGACCCCTGAACACTGAGACATAGCTTTTCTCCTGTCACTCTGTATAAATTCCTGCAGCTTCACATTCTTGTCCTGGAATCTAGGACACTCACAGGACAGCATCCCTTATTGTTTTCTTTGACACAACTTCTAGAAATGTTCTTTGGACTCTTTCTTCTCTGCCTATGCCTTCTCATGTAACTATTTAATCAATGCCCACTGCTTCACACAGTTCTTCTGTATATCCATTTGCCAAGTTCCTCTCTTAAGTACTCAGGGTGCACTGCCAACTACTGCAAAGACTTGGAAACTCAAAGGGAGGAAGCTGAACTTCTTTTTTTTTTTTTTTTTGCCAGTCCTGAGGCTTGAACTCAGGGCCTGGGCACTGTCTCTGAACCAATCTGTGCTCAAGGCTAGCGCTCTATCAGTTGAGCCACAGCACTTCTGGCTTTTTGTGTATATGGTACCAAGGAATCAAACCTGCTAGGCAAGCACTCTACCACTAGGTCACTCCTGGCCCCTTCCTCCATTTCTTAAGTCAACTATATTCCTAACTCTGGACTTTCTAATTTCTTCAATTTTTTTTGGTGCCAGTGGGCCCTGAATTCTTTTGTTCAAGGCTAGCACTCTACCAGGTGAGTCACAGCTCCACTTCCATTTTTCTGGTGGTTAATAGATCAGAGTCTCAGACTTTCCTGCTCTGACTGGCTTTTAATTGTGAACTTCCTCCTGAGTAGCTAAGACTATAGGCATAAGCCACCGGCACTAGGCTTCAGTTTTCTTAATTTGGTAGGATATACATTGAATTCTTTTTTGTTTTTGCCAATCCTGGGTCTTGAACTCAGGGCCTGAGCATTGTCCTTGGGCTTTCTCAAGGTTAGCGCTCTATCACTTGAGCCCTGCACCACTTCACTTTTTTTTTAAACGTATGGGGAATTTGTGCATGCTAGGCAACTACTCTAGGCAAAACTCCTGGCCCCATACATTGAATTCATGACTGCATTCTCCTTTACCATCTTCTCTTCATTGGTCTATACTCTCTCTCCTTGACCCTACCCCACCCATTTTAAGTATACATTTCCTGACCTCTGACTTTGCTTTCCTAAAGGATCATATTATTTGAGTTCTCCCTTGAATCTACTACATTTCAGTTAATATACCTGCATACACTTGCATATCACCCAAGGTATTTCTATTTAAGACTTCTACCTCAGGACTCAGATGTACCAACATGATGTACATCTTGCATGTTCCTACCATCATGTCTCAAGTACTTGGAAACTACTTAAATTCATTAAAATCCTACTTACAAATGGGTAAAAAAGGGCAACAAATGAAAAAAGAAAAAAAAGGAACAAAAAAAGCCTTTATCCTTTGAATGTGGCCTAAAATCGTCTCTGGCATTTTGATCTGTCTCTGCATACAGTGATTTCTGTGTATTTCTCATAGCAGAAAGGTACTACAATGGAGTTTAAGTATTTAGGATCGGGCTGGGAGTTTGGCCTACTGGTAGAGTGCTTGCCTAGCATGCACGAAGACCTGGGTTCGATTCCTCGGTACCACATACATAGAAAAAAAAAGCTGGAAGTGGTGCTGAGGCTCAAGTGGTAGAGCTCTAACCTTGAGAAAGTCCAAGGACAGTGCTCAGGCCCTGAGCTCAAGCCCAGGACTGGCAAAAAAAAAAAAAAAAAGAATTTAGGATCTTGGTATGTGTAGAATGTCCAACTTTATTTGATGTATTCACAAAAAACTGTTGACTAATGTCCAAACCCATGTTTTTTAACAAGCTCTAATTATTCCATCCTTCAAAAACTATGTTTTCTCAGTATACTTCTGGACTATAATCCACTTCAATTCTAAGCTCTATGAATGGTCATTAGAAAATTTCTTGTGAACTGTATTGAGACATTTTTCTCCACAGTTATCTCCTAGGATTAATTAAAATACATTTATCTGAGTCTGGGACCATGCTATATAAAATTTTATAATCCATCAAGGTCTAGTAAATGCCTGATTGTATGAAAAAGAAATGATAATACTATGCTACTATGTTAAGTATTCGATGTTATAACCTTAAGGACTGAATTTAAGCAAAATATGCTGCCAGAGAGTACAGTATTCCAAAGTAGAAGACACAAATAATTTAAAAGTTCTCCCAAACCGACATACTGAGGGGAGGGGAGGAAAAGCCTGAGAAAGAATTGGCCATGATGTAATCCGCAATCTGTTGTAATGCTAATAATCCAGTTGGGTTATGGCCTTTCTTCATCTGTTCTTGAATAAGACATTCCAAGTCTTCCCGAAAGGCCTGCAATACAACAAAGATAACCAATGAACATGTGTATTTCACCTGGAGTAGAAGGGATAAAACTTACTCTGATGTAATCATTTTCTTTTTCTTTTTTTTTTTCCCCCCAGTCCTGGAACTTGAACTCATGGCCTGGTTAGCATCCTGAGACACTTTTTACTCAAGGCTAGAGCCCTGCCATCTGAGCCACAGAACCACTTCTGGCTTTTTCCGAGTATGTGGTACCAAAGGAATTGAACCCAGGGCTTCATGCATGGTAGATGAGCACTCTACTACTAGGCCAAACTCCCAGCCCTTCTTCTTTTTTTTTTTTTGGCTAGTCCTGGGGTTTGAATTCAGGGCCTGGACACTGTCCTTGAGCTTTCTCAAGGCTAGAGTGAAGTGGTGCAGGGCTCTACTTTCTCAAGGCTAGAGCACCACTTCTGGTCTTTTCTGTGTATGCGGTATTGAGTAATCGAACTCGGGTCTTTGCACATGCTAGGCAAGCACTCTCCACTAGGCTATGCTCCTGGCCTGTAACATTTTCTAAACCTCTTGTGAATGTTTTACCTATATTATTTACAAATATAAAACACAAAGTAAAAATAGTTGGTTATCTTTCTAGCACATATGACCACCATTATTTTTATTAAATTTATCATTTGTTCTCTTGATCATGTCATTTTTGTTTTGTTTTATTCTTTTATCTATTTTTGGTTCTGGTACAAGGGCTTGAACTCAGGGCCTTGTGCTCAGCTTTCTTGCTTGCAGATATTGCTCTACCACTTAAGCCATCCATGCCTGCACTAGCCAAATTTTATTTACTTTAAATACAAAGGTGCTTGTATAGTCAAGGTTCTTGTTCTTCCATTTGAAATTATATATCAGAATTATAGGAATTAAATTGAAATTTCCCCCTTTGACCCGAAAAGGGAGAAAGAAGAAAAATATTCTGAAATCGCTACTGGCAAGAGATGTAGGTATGAACACAATGGAAATCTCTGGAGAAACCTCGTTAAGAAAAGAGAATCTCTTTTGAGGTAATGACAGTACTCTTCTGTACTGTGGTCCTTATTTACATGTACTTGTAACATGCCAGAGGTCTAGGACTTACTTTGTTTGATAATGGCATAGGATCCCTGGATGGTAAGGGAAATATGGTCAAGGATAGAGACAGATGTTAGGATCAGACCTGACTCAAAGCTTGTGCTCCTCTTAGCACACAGTTGAGTGGTACCTGTGACTGACAATGAATGAAGACTGGGTGCAAGCAGCTACCAGATTCCATGGAACTGAGCTTAACAAAGGAAGGTCGTCCTTCCCGATACACTATGGTGGCCTGCACCATGAGGCAGGAAAGTACAATGGTATAGATAGGTTGAAGTCTGTCTCTCTCTGTCTCTGTCTCTGTCTCTCTCTCAGCTGGTTCTAGGGCTTGAACTCTGGGCCTGGGAGATATTCCTGAGCTTCTTTTGAGAGAATGCTCTACCACTTGAGCCACAGTGCTACTTCACCAGTTCTTTAGAGTAGTTATTAGAGATAAGAGTCCCACAGTATTTCCTGTCTGGGCTGGCTGCAATCTCCAGTCTTCGGTCTCCAGATTCCTCAGTAGCTAAGATTACAGGCATAAGCCACTGGCATGTAGTGTATCTCTTTGTTACAAACACAGGTGCTATGTACACAGACCATATATCACTCCTTAGATATGAAAGTCACTGATAAACTCTTAGGAAATGTATAAGCTTCTAGAGTTTTGAGGACTATTCAGGGAAAGAAGGACATTCAAAAGGAAGATGTTATACTTTCTACTGACAAGGCAGGTGGATATTTGAGTGATTATAAAAAGTACAACTTGTTACCATATTTGAATTCTGAGCTCATGAGAAGTTTATACTAGTTATAATTTTTGTTTTCAAAATTTAAAGTATGTTATATGTAATTCATTAAAAATCTAATTCCTGGAATTATATCTAAGTAATTTAAATATATGACTGAAATAGAGAAATTGTACCATAAAATACTCCTACAAAGACATATTACAATTATCACAAAATTCCACTAATACTTGGATCCTAGGAACATAAAATGGTTGAAAGTTGTGTGTAAGATGAAGAGATGCCTTCATGTTACAGATGAGTAACAAGGATATCTTACTATGATCAAAGCTGAAAGGAGAAGAATATCCAGATATCTTCATTTATTTGTATACAGAGAAAAATTTCTGACTATATGACAACATATAGTCAGAATATACTGTTAGAAGCTTTATTTTTCCTTTAAAACCAAACTATTTAAATTTTCTTCAATTCAAAGAGTCTATAATCACAATCAATGATATCTGCTATATATAACATTCAGCATTATCTATTTTATTAAATGCCCTTGGTTTATGTTGTTCTTCCTAGAAGAACAAGAATTTAAGGCAGTTCCTTTAGGGTTAAATGCTTTAAAAATAAAAAGAATAAATCAAACTTAGGAGAAAAATAAGCAGGAGGTAAACTAGAGGCAGAAAAATACTGAATGACATGAATACCTACTTGCAAGAGATGTACTGTGATCTTAATCTTCAAGCCAACATGAATTAAGACCACCTATGTAGTGTGCTAATTTTCAATGGCTTTATGATTCAAAAGCAACTTGTGCCTAAGAGAATCAATTACTTCCTTAGGGTGAATGACAAAGCTAAATAAGCAAAATCTGAAAATCTGTTTTAAGGTTACTATAGCAAATGCTACAGGTAAGGATACAGGTAGATTTTTTTTTTTGGTTAGGAAAAAATATTTTCACTTTTATATACTCCATAATATATATAGTAAGGACTACCTTGAAGCTTTGAAATTTTTTTTTGCCTGACAGCGATACAAGAAAGCCTATCTGAAATCAATTATGAACACCTTCTTTAAGACTATTAGATAGCCTCTGTGCAGAAATAAAAAATAATTTTTAAAGTAAATGAAATTTCTCCAGTCCTTTAAGATGGTGCTTTAACAGTTAATAATCGTCATAATGCAAGAGGTTTAATTTTTTTCATGAACACCTGTAACTCAAATTTTGTTTCACATGTTTTTGAAATATTGTTCAAGTAAGTACCCTAAGCATCAGTAAGAATTTAAATTACTACTAATATAATCTCATTTAGATGACTTAAAATCTGTCAGTAAATTAATAAGCTTTAAAACTATTAATAAACAGGGGCTGGGAGTTTGGACTAGTGGTAGAGTGCTTGCCTAACATGCACGAAGACCCGGGTTCGATTCCTCGATACCCCACATACATAGCAAAAAGCCAGAAGTGGTGCTGAGGCTCAAGTGGTAGAGTGCTAGCCTTGAGAAAGTCCAAGGACAGTGCTTAAGCCCTGAGCTCAAGCCCAGGACTGGCAAAAACAAAACAAAAAAACTATTAATAAACAATTTATCTTTGTGGATAAATGATCACATTTCTATAAAAATCCAATGTTAACACTTTGTGATTGATTCATCTGGATCTCACAATGAAGTCTTGAAACAGGCAGTAACTTATTAAAGGCTGCAAAGCTAATAAGTAAATGGAATAAAGATTCTAATCCGGCTTTCAATTGTGCACGAATTTTTCTCTATTTTATGAATTGAAATTAAATGTAAGGCAGTAGGTTTGTTGTGATTAGAAATGTTGAGTAAAGTCCTTGGCTACATTAAAGCATTTGGTTGTTTGGTAGGTAAAACAAAATTACACAGCAGCAGATTATGGTTAAATATTCAGCAGGATAAATATGTGCCTTCTTGACGGGTGCCAGTGGCTTATGATTATATTTCTACCTACTCATGAGAATGATACCTGAGGATCATAGTTCCAAGCCAGCTGGGGCAGAAAAGTCTGTGACTCTTATCTCCACCAAACTACTTAGAAAAAGCCAGAAATGGCGCTGCGGCTCAAGTGGTAGAGTGCTAGCCTTGAGGACAAAGAGGTTCAGGTACAGCGCCAGGGCCTGAGTTCAAGCTCCAGCTTGGGGTAAGGGAGTAGGGGGGAGGGGAGAGAACACTAAGAATTAAGAATTCATCAGAGCATTATGAGAAGTATTTTATGAATGGGATGGTAAAATCACATGCTGGGAATCTGAAGCTGGATTAGCCAATAGTTTTCTGGAGTCTCTATTATAGTAGGATCAGGTTAAAAGATACACAAACACCATAAAAAAATCATGTCTTCCTTCTCTGAGAGAGAAGAGCAAGTACAGGAGGTTGTCATGAATAGCACGACAAGCAGTGTGCTGCTGGGATGACATGTTCTTTAAAAAGCAAAGTATAATCTATGGAATCACATTTTTAATCTTCAAAGTATTGTCACAAAAACATATACTTTTTTTGTTGTTGTTGGTTTTATGGCTTCAACTCAGGGTCTGGGTGCTGGCCCTAAACTTTTTCATTCAGATCTCAGCTTCCTGAGTTGCTAGGATTACAGGTATGAACCACTGCTGCCTGGTGGCTAAATATCTAAATTAGCAATTTAGATTACAATTCTAGTAGTTGCCTACTGTGTGCTAGTTACTACATTACATGGTTTTATGTGATTTCATTTTATTCCCACAAGAGTGTGAAGCAATTTTCCCATCTTACAACTAAGAAACTTATGTGCAACATACGTATATTTCCTAATGTCAAGGGGCTAGTAAGTGGTGAATGAGGCAAGATTTGAACTGATATTCAAAACAAGTTTTGTATATAAATGTGGATTAAAACTTTTTGTGTGAACTGGATTTGAACACAAGTCCTGGGGCTATTCCTAAATTCTTTTGCTCAAGGCTAGCACTCTACCCCTTGAGCCACAACTGTTTCCAGGTTTTTGCTGATCAATGGGAGGTGTCACATGGACTTTCCTGCTGGTTAGCTCTGAGTCACAATCCTTAGATCTCAGCTTCCAGAGTAGTTAGAATTACAGGTGTGAGCCAATGGTACCTGGCTCTAAAGTTCTCTCTTTTTTTATTTTTTTGGCTGGTCTTGGGATTTGAACTCAGGACCTGAGTGCTGTCCCTGAGATTCTTTGTGCTCAAGGCTAGTGATTTATCACTTGAGCCACAGGGCTACTTTTGTCATTTTCTGAGTAGTTTATTGGAGATAAAAGTCTCATGGACTTTTCTGCCCAGGCTGGCTTTAAAACTGTGTTTCTCAGATGTCAGTCTCCTGAGTAGCTTACAGTAGGATTACAGGTGACAGCCACCAGTGCTGGCTTCAAATTTTTTTTTTTTTTCCAGTCCTGGGCTTGAGCTCAGGGCCTGAGCACCGTCCTTGGACTTTCTCAAGGCTAGAGCTCTACCACTTGAACCTCAGCACCACTTCTGGCTTTTTTCTATGTATGTGGTACCGAGGAATCGAATGCGGGTCTTCGTGCATTCTAGGCAAGCACTTTAACCACTAGGCCAAACTCCCAGCCCTGGCTTCAAATTTTTTAAATACAGAATTTAAACTGAAAATGGTGAGAAAATGTGTTGACTCTTAATTTAGATCAAAATAGTTTAGCACTACAGGGTCTATTATCACCTTTATTACATAATTTTGAAGTATTACCATCATTACTACACTACCACATGCTACCACAAAATCATCCAGCATTCTTTTTTTTTTCTTTTCTTTTCTTTTTTGTCAGTTATGGGATGTGCACTCAGCACCTGAGCACTGTCCCTGACTGAGCTGTTTTTGCTCTACTACTGTGAACCCCAACATTACTTCTGATTTCTGGTGTTAGTTGGAGATAAGAGTCTCACAGACTTTCCTGTCTGGGCTGGCTTTCAACAATGATCCTCAGATCTCAGCATTAAAAGCATGAGTCACCAGCACCTGGCACACACAGCAATCTTTAATCACAACCTGTAATTCTCTCTGCTTGCTCTTTCCATTTCATACAATATAGGCAATGCTTCAACTGTTTTCCTTCCTTCTTTTATTTTAACACCTGCCTTAAATACAACTTCTTTTTTTTTTTTTGCCAGTTCTGGGCTTGATGACTGACTTTATACCTTTTACATTTCTAAATCCTTCTTCATTGTATACTTAAATTCAATTAATGAAATGATTTGTTGTTCCTTTTCTTTTTATTTTCCTAGATATAAAGAAAGTAAAATAATCTGGTTGTAATCTTGACTGATAAAAAATTCATTCTGTCAGTTGTTAGAAAACAGTCTTGTAAGTGCATGAAGAATGTGAATGAAGAATTTCTTATACAATAAATAAGCAACAACTGTCCATCATTTATAGGGAGAAATTATTTTATAAATAAAATCATATTCATTATGTTATAAAAATTAGTTATTTAATGTTTCAACTCAAAAAACTTATTTGAAAACTTAGCTTGATCTCAGTGTATTACAATTTAAATAAAGTTCTCCCATAAGACATAATACAATTATAATAATGCAATATATAATAAAAATTCAGTATGTGAAAAAATATCTTAGTTTGGAGATGAGATGCCTTAAAAGCCTTAACTGAATCTTTCATCCTTTCATTTTATATATTTTTGTTCAGTGTTGAATGAGTGAGGGTTTCAACTTTGAATTCATAAGGTATGATAGACTTAAGAGTCTTAAGGCTCTGTATGTAAGATAAAAATTTTTAGGCGAGTGGAAATGGATGAAATATTTTTTAAGTCACAGAAAGAGGGCCAATTGTATAAAAAGAAGCTGATGTGATAAAAATGATTCCAGACAATAAAATTAAAATAATCATAGTCATATTTTAATGTCCACCATAGGAAACCTGAGTAATAAAATACTGACCATTATCGGAGATAAATTTTAGGTATAACATCTAGATGCTCTACTTCATAATAATTACTAGAGAAGAAAATAGGGGCAAAAAAAAAAGATTATAAGCCCACTGCTCCCAAGGAACTCTGCAATAATGTTATTAGATATCTCCTAAAGTGGGATTAGGAGCATAACAAACTTACTTAGAATATCTCCATTAAGAAATGTATTCATTTGGAAATAATTAGGACTGGCCCTGTTGAAAGGAGAAAAAACAAATAAACCAATTTTTCTTTTGGATGGTCTTTCTTCTATATTTAAATCTAAATATGAAGCTAAAGGTTAGAAGAGTAACTTTCCCTGAAGCTGGCATGTAATAAAATAAAAACAAAGTTAAAAAAGAATATTTATATCTTAAACTGTAAATAGCTAAATAAATCATGTTGATTTTCATTAATTTTTTAATTAAGGTATCTAACATTTAGGCCTTAATTACAACTATATACTAAAATATTTATAACTTGAAGTCTCTCTTACTTTTGAAATAAGTTTGTAGCATTTGTTCCGGTACTTAAAAATACTAGTATGTCAAGTAGTTGAAGAATACTTCCTGTGTTTATATATTTCTGTTGCCTTCTTCTTTCCAATACATCGCAGATGTATCAACAGGGACAGATCATTTTCTACTGTGTAAGGTGTAAGAAATCCACTATTTTCCATTTGAAGCAGACAAATTCAGTCCAAGCTTGAATCACACTAGAATGCTTGAAAACTCAAAGTCCACTTAGCTATTCACATATCTGTCTATGTATTTAGAATTTACTAAACATCTACTGTGTTCAATATTTGCTTCCACTTATATACATTTTTAACTTTATTTAACCATAACATAATTCCAACAGTTTGTCCTAAGTACTTCATTTAGAGAAAAGGGGTAAGTTATAATCTAGGATCTCCACAGGCATTAGAATAGAGGAATACAATGATCAAAGAGAATCTTTGAATTCTGTCTACTGAATCCATAATCTTAAACTAGACTGGCTTATCCAAGAGTACTTGATTTCTAAGACAATTCTTTTATAAAAATCTTAATATGAGCTGGGCGTGGTGGCTCATGCCTGTAATCCTAGCTACTCCAGAGGCTGAGATCTGAGGATCTAGGTTTAAAGCCTGCCCAGGCACAGAAGGACCCGAGACTCTTATCTCAATTAACCTCTAGAAAATGGGAAGTGGGGCTTGGCTCAAGGGTAGGGTGGTAGCAGGAACAGCACCCAGGACGAGTTCAAGCCCCATGACCCATTAAAAGAAAAATCTTAATATGAAAAGAACTGTGATTGCCTAGAAAGAAGTAATATTTCTTGGGGGTTAGAATAAAACAAATCCATTTTTACTTTTATTTTTAAGGTCAAAGTATTTTTTGTTATCCAAATTAGCATTGAAATCAAAATATCTTGTGACTAGAAACTCTTCCTGGGTTCTGTTGAATTAACTTAAGCAACAGAATTTGATGATAAATGTAAACTTTTTTCACTGTTAGTGAATGATGGAAGTGATTAAGAATGTGTGTTCTGGAGTTAAAATTCTAACCCTATCATTTAACAAAGCTGCAAAACATTTAGTAAGTTATTTAATGTGTCTAAGGTTCAGTTTATTCATCTGTAAAATAGGGATCACCATACATACTTAATAAGTACCTGACACACAGTAACTGTTTACTAAAACAATGGACTTTGCTTTACTAGTTCCTGATTTCCCTTCTTTTCAAATAATTGAGACTTTTAAAATAGATGGCCTAAATTTACAGCTTATGAATATGACTAGAATATTTTCCTATTAATCTTTATTGGTTACAGATTTGTCTAATAAAGTAGCTCCAAAATTTACAGCAGATCTATAAAATTTTAAAGAGAGTTTTATTGACAGGCACACTGCAAACCTGGACTGAAAAGAACAAAGTCATCACAAAAGCAAAAAGAGGACTGTGGACTTCTAAAACTCTCTATAAGAAGGCAGTACATTGGGGCCGGGAGTTTGGCCTAGTGGTAGAGTGTTTGCCTAGCATGGACGAAGACCCTGGTTCGATTCCTTGGTACCACATACATAGCAAAAAGCCGGAAGTCGTGCTAAGGCTCAAGTGGTAGAGTGCTAGCCTTGAGAAAGTCCAAGGACGGTGCTCAGGCCCTGAGCTCAAGTCCAGGACTGGCAAAAAAAAAAAAAAAAAAAGAAGGCAGTAGGCAGAGAGAATTGCAGAGAAAGTCTGAAAACAGACTACCTGCAGGGAATTGATGGCTCATGCCTGTAATCCTTACTGCTCAGGAGGCTGAGATCTGAGGATCATGGTTCAAAGCCTGTGCGATGTTTATCTCCAATTCATCACCAGAAAACTGGAAGTGGCACTGTGGCTCAAAGTGTTAGAGGGCTAGCCTTGAGATACTGACTAGGGACAGCACCCAGGCCCTGAGTTCAAGCCCTGTGACTGACAAAAACAAACAAAAAACCCTTTAGGAAAAGGAAGGGTAATTCAAGCAGTGAAACTTAGAACCCAATGGCACAGAGACATTTCTGGTAAACAGTAGGACTGAGCCCCAATCAAGAAACTGCCAAAATATTTGCCCAAACAGATTTCATAATTGCTTTGAATAACTGACTTTCTGGTACTTCTACTAACTACAAAATTTTCTGGTTTTGAACAGAAATAGCAGTTACCCAAAACCTGTCCTACCACAGTTTGATTCAGGTTTATGTGCAAGTAACTTGGCTCCCTACAGTCAACAGATTGAGAGGAATTGTACCTGAGGATCTGTATTTAAGGAACTAAATACAGAAGGATAATTTGCCCCTGGACCATATACAGATTATGAGATACTGAACTTAAAGTTAATTTTGTAATTGAAATGAGATTTTAGGGCATGTAAGGAGATGGATGAGTGTTAGTTTGTATTTTGAGGAAGAAAACAAAAAGCTAAAGAGCAGTGCTTTTCAAAATAAATTGTAATCAGAAAATTGACAATTATCTCCTAAATAGGTGATTGAACTTTCCCTTTGAGTAAGGACTGGAGTTAGTGATTCACTTCTATCAAATATGGTGGAAATTATGTTTATGTGATAGTTGAGATTAAAAATAGACTTTCATGCTAGGCTAGCTTTGAACCATGATCTCAGATCTCAGATCTCAGCCTTCTGAGTAGCTAGGATTACAGGCATCAGCCACCCGTGCCTGACTCAAAATCTTTGTCTTTCTAAGCTTTTCAGTGTATAAAGCTACTCAAAGAAAGAAAACATGTGCATGGAATATACGTTAGTTCTTGGTTCCTATGTTTTGAGTTATGCTTTTCTTTCGTATTTAATCTGAACTGGGCATCCTTAAATTCAGTGAAACTATTCTTCTTCAATGAAACATCACATCCAGAAAACACACAAAGATGAATATTATCTAATGTGATTTGTTATACATCTCCACAAATCAAATATATAAATTAGCTATCAATTTCTAATAGTTGTTCATTTTTATCTATTTTAATCCATGTAGTTGAAGGTAGTAGCTACTACTTTAGAGTTTCCATAGAAAAATTATAGGTTTATAATTATTTCAACTCACAGGACTCTGGAGAATCTGAGTAACTCGTTTCCTCTGCTCCATCATATTGAAGTCTTGTCGTAGATCAGGAGACATGTTTCTCTCTCGTATGTATTCTGGGTCATTTTCATTAATTCTATCAAAGTATCTCTCCTTGTGAGGCATACTGGGAGGAGGAGGAGTAGTGATCACACCTTGACTGGTATCTGAACTCATGTTTCAAGTCTGTAGATTCTCCTTATTCTCTACATATAAACACAAAAACAGGAGGATATTCATTACTAAATTCAAATCTCACAGAAGTCATGAAGAATTTTTTTTAAATTTGCTTATCAGAGAAACACGTGTAATTATCTTTATAAATAAGTACCTTCTGAGCCAGGTGCAGGGCTCATACCCCCTAATCCTACATACTTAGGAAGTTGAGATCTAAGAATTGTGGTTCAATGCCAGCCTATGTTAGGAACATCTGTGACCCTCTATCTCTGATTAACTAGCAAAAGGCTGGAAATAGAACTCTGGCTCAAGTGATAGAGGGCCAGTGGAAAAGCTAAGGGAAGCACCTAGGCCCAAGCTCCAGAACTGGCACATACATGTACACACACACACACACACACACACACACACACACACACACACACACACACACACACACGGCGCTGGCTCACACCTGTGATCCTAACTATTCAGGAGGCTAAAATCTGAGGATCACAGTTGGAAGTTTCCTGGGCAGGAAAGTCTATGAGATAACCTCTCTAGTTAACTATCCCCACTCCCACCCTAGCCACAAATGGAGCTGTAGCTCAAGTGGTAGAATGCTAGCCTTGAGCAAAAGAAGCTCAGGGACAGTGCTCAGGCTAGCTCCCCAATCCTCACCCCAAACTCACCACTAAAGAGTATAGTTTAAATGGAAAATAGTATGGTGTGTGAGTTACATCTCAATAAAGCTGCTGTTTTACAAATCCTACATGAGAAACTCCCGAGCACCTGTAACATCTGGAAATGGAGATCTTTTGTGTAATCCCCACAATGGCTGGGTGTTCCTTAAGTGAAATCAACCTAGTTTATATTATCACTACATTAAAAATGTTATAAGCAATCTTTTGAAAAGTTATTGCTTATAAACTGTTATTTCAAACTCAACATTTCAAAATTCTTGGCAGTTTTAATAGTTTTCTCTAGAATAAGCAAAGACATAATTGTACTTTTTTTTTTTTTTTTTTTTTTGTGGTTCATGGGGCTTGAACTCCATCTGGATGCTGTCCCTGAGCTCTTCAGCTCAAGAAGCTACAGCCCTACTCCTGGGCCTGGATGTTGTCCCTGAGCTCTTCAGTTCAAGGCTACTGCCCTACCCCTTGAGCCACAGTACCACTTCCCCTTTTCTGGTGGTTAGAGATAAGGGTCTCACGGCTTTTAGTGCCTGGGCTGGCTTTGAACCTTGATCCTCATATCTCAGCCTCCTGAGTAGCTAGGATTATAGGTGTGAGCCATTGCGCCTGGCTTCAAGTATTTCTACAGTGAAGTTAATATGAACTTGAATGAAACCTAAGGCTTGACATTCAGAAATTTCACTATCAAACCAATAATAAATTAAAAAACCCCTTGTTACTGATTAAATCATCTATACAATATAATCTGAAGTATTAATGACAAATTCCAAGCTTTTAGAAAAGTGAAAGGACGCTTCTGGATGGCTGTTGTTCATCCTGAATATTAACTGCCTTACAGGCTTGTTGCTTCATTTAAAGAGCTCTGAAAAATAGGATTTCATTTTGAAAAGTGAGGTTTAGTTGACCTGAGTAAGAATTTTGAAACATGTGCTTATGTTTTGGTATTTGGTGATACCGAGTTAATTCACTTATGAGAAAAAGGATTGAAATTCTTTTCTGATATGTAGATATAGTAAGGAAACCAGAAATAAGTAGATAAAAAATGAAAATTCAAAATTTTAACCAATGTTTGTGAGTTTTAAATAAGAAAATTCAAAAGAAGATCTAAACAGTATAATATTTTTTTAAATTTTTATTGTAATTAGTAAAAGGGTTACATGATATTTGCCAGATAGAAGGTGCATTAATTCACATACACTGATACCCTTTCACATGTCTTGGTACCCATTACCCTCCCCCCCACCCCCCCAACCCGTCTTGGTTTTCCCCCCTTCCCTATCAAATTTCAAATAACCAAATACAAATAAATTCAATATATTAGATAACAAAGTGAGATACTGTAACAATATGAGATAACCAAGAGACAGCAAAGGAGATGAGAGACAACATAGTATATTAAGGACAACAATCATTCGTTATATGGCTTTTGTTTCAATATCCTGGAGGTCCTTTCAATTAGCTTCATACTATATGGCCTTATTAAACAGTATAATATTAAATTCAAAAGAAGAAAGCACTAAATGGATTCATCCTTTAATTTGTAGAAACGTTTATAAAAGCAACAGAAAGATTCTGAAAGTACAAAGAATATAACATTTATATCTTAGGAATAATGAAAAAAAACATAACTGATGAAAAATACAGATAATACCTAATTACAATAGAAAGGAAAAGAATATCCTTACATATAGGAATTCTTCATGCTATCTTCACAACTCTTCTATAAATTCAAAACTGTTCTAAAAAGTAGTCTGTCTAAAAAGAGAGAACATCCTTGGATTTAGAGATATTGTAGTGATGTATTGTACTTGGTCATTTTCCATATGATGAAACATTCTGAGAGAGGATGTACCTTGCCCCAGCCACTCAATTTATCTTACTCTATAAGATATACTCTATATCTTACTTTCACATGATCTAGATGTACAGAATGCGGAATGTATGCTGTATGACTTGTCAATATAAGAAAGATCTAAATTAGAACTGCACTAAAAATACTTCCTTTAATGAAAGATTTTTGTAATAAATTCATTTTTAGAAGTATAGCAAATAAAGTGTCAAAGTTTCTTGAAAATCAAGTTAATTTCTCAAGTTTCAATTTCTTGATTTTAAGGGATTTGTATGTATTTAGGGCTAATAACACATTAACAATTACAGGGGAGCAGAAGTTTGGCCTAGTGGTAGAGTGCTTGCCTAGCATGCACAAAGACCCAGGTTCGATTCCATGGTACCACATATATAGAAAAAAGCCGGAAGTGGTGCTGTGGCTCAGGTGGTAGAACTCTAGCCTTGAGAAAACAATGCTCAGGCCCTGAGTTCAAGTTTCGGGACTGGCAAACAAAAAAACTATAACAGGGTGTTTTCACAGGAATTTAAATTAATGTATAACATTTTAAATAATGAGAATGGTTTTCTTGCAAGCTTTCCAGGTGATTTATGAGAAATGACTGAGCATTTTTCTGCCTACTCATACATGCTTGAAGAGTTCACTTAAATTGCTTGCTACATTTTAAATTCAGGCATGAAGTAGGATTTTTGTTCTTCTAATGCTCACAAAGACTATACTCACAGCTTAGTTCTACAGTGCCTATTTAGCCTGACTTAAAGCCTATACCAAGTACTTTATTATCAAATGTAATCTTCATAGTTAAGAAACTTAAGTAACTGTCTAGAGTTTGGCAAATCTTTTCAATGTACTCAGTAGCTATTGTCAAGGAATAGTTCTACAGCCTTGCAAAGAGCTGAAAAGGGTTATTTATTTAATTTTGTCTTTTGTAGGGCTTAAATTCCAATCCCTGGCACTGTTACTGAGATTTTGTGGTCAAGGCTAGCATTCTACCACTTGAGTCACAGTTCCACTTCAGATTTTGAGGTGGTTAACTGGAGGTGAGAGTCTCACAGACTTTCCTGCCTAGGCTGGCTTCAAATTGCAATCCTCAGAACTCAGTTTCCTGAGCAGCTAAACTTACAGGCAGAAGCTATCAGTGCTTAGTTTGAAAGGGTTATTTTAAACATCTAAAAGACAGGATAAGTGCTACAAATCTGGGGCCTTTGGTTGTAATTCAGAAGCGCATAGACTCAACAATTTTGACCTCTATTTGAAATGCTAAAAAACAAAACACAAAAACAAAAAAGGCTAAGAAAATACTTATGAAAAAGGGTGCAGGTACAAAAAGAATAAATAAATCTATACTTACTGCTATGTTCTGAGGCCAGATACAAATAATACTACAAAATACAGTCTTCCAAATCCCTAAACACTCTGATTTAACTAGCAAACATTAAGTTGTCAGAGAAAGAGTATAAAGAAACATGGGGCACAAGTCCAGTTTTTTTTTTTTTTTAAACCATAAGGACTTTCTAATTTAATCATGTAGAAAACTAGGACCTGCCCATTTGAAAAAGTTACTGGCAGTAGAAAGCAGTTTATGACAACTGCCAAAAGATAGTATGTGTAATCAGACACACCCAAAGACAATGATATCCAATAGTTGAGGATAACTAATAAAAAGAGTTTTGGACTAAGATAGCGAAGAAAATTACAAAGGTAAAATGTGAATTTCTTCACATATAAAGTAAGATTTGGGCACATGATCTCTAGTGTTTCCTTTCAGCTCTGAAATTTTATTATACTCTTATCACATACAACATTACTTTGGCATTCTACTTTATAGTTCTATGAAAATAACACAGCTTTAAAAGTTATCCATCCCAATAAACAGTATTACCCAATATATTTTAAAATATAAATACCCCAAACTGAATATGGCAGTTCACAAAAGTGTTTAATATTTCAAAGAGAACCTTATTTGTAAGCGTTTTTCTTTATATAAAGTTCATGGAATGGTTCTCAGTGCTCAAAATAGGATTTAAATGAACATTTTTTTTTGTACCTCAAAGATGTGCTTGAAACAATGCATAATGTCTCTATGCACAGGAAGTGGATAGAGAAAGGCTGCCAACGTTCTATACTTTTCTCTCCACCCTTTTAAATTGTAATGGTTTTTATATCTAGCAGCTACTGATAGTCCAATGTATTCTCTGAAGCCCAACCAAAACTTTTTTTTGGAGTAATATTCAAAACAAAGCAAATATTGGCTTAGTTATGACACTTGTTGTTCTAAAACGTTAATAGCCCATTGTTCACTGTCGTTGCCTCAACAAGATAATACATTGAAAATCAGCATTTCCTGATAGGAAATGAATTCCCACTGTGTGTCACAGGACTAACCAAACAGAGCTACAAAGCAGAAAAAGCAATTCCTTTTGGGAATGTGCAAGAGATCAGAGTAATGTGGAGATAGTCCCCTTCCCCCCTTGCTGTCATTTAAAATAGCTTTTTCCTTCAACTCAACCTACAATTTGCCTGATTTTGCTATCACAGGACTGTTTTCCTAAAATGGCTTCAAATGCTTCAAAGTTTGTTCAACATCCTGTAGATAGCAGTATCCTGTATATTCTTATTGTAAATGCTACAATAGATGGGGTAGTTTGACAAAGAAACTATGGGGAGGTACCATCAAAACAATGTAAGATCATTTCCAAGCTCAGTTTCATAAAACAACTGTTGAAAAAGTACCACTATATAAAGCACAATAATTGTAACAGGCTTTTATATCTCACAATTTAGTAGGCAAAAAGTAAAGCTCAATTACTTCCAGTATGATAACATTTTTTAATTAATAAAAAAGTCATTAGCAGATTTATAAACAGAAAAGCCTTCAATAGTTGATAGCTATCTCAACAGGACATTAAAACTTTCATTAAAACACTGAAAGTTTACATTGTTTTTTCTTATTTTTTTCAGACTCGAATTTAAAGAACTTTTCCTTCTCATTTCCACTCACTAGTGGATATTAGAAAATTCCAAAAAATGAAAAAAAATTAGTAAGTTACTTTAAGAAATTCCAATGATAATTTCTCAGTCACTTAGATACTCTTATTCATTTAATGCTTAATTTCTAAGGCTATGCTAAATGGAACCATGTGTCAAATAATTTGTATATAAAGTAACATTAAATGTCACTAATTATCTAATATTATTTAAAAATAATCTTGGATTTTTAAAAAGTATTCTTATTTAAGGTCAATTAAATCTTCTGTCAAGAAACTAAGATAACCAGAACACAAAAACACAGATATTACCTACCTTCAGACCAAGAAAATGTTTTTTATATGCTAGTTATAATCACAAAATTCAAATGATGAGGTTTTCATGCCACTTGCTTTTAGGATAGATGTCATTTGACTAAATTTTGAGATTATAATTGTGAAATGGGCTATGCCAAACATGCAATCTATGATTCAGCAGAAATTCCTTCTTTTGTTACTTTATAACTTTGCTATGTAACTTTATAACACTGCTGGCAGGATAAAGGGTACAATTCATTTCTAAGGCCGTTTGGCCTTCAGCAACCAAGTCAGAAAATGTCATCTATGTCAAGTAATGTCAATTTCATCATTCAAGGAAACAAGAAAATTGATTAGAAAGGTAAAATATGAAAACATTTTAAACACAAAAGTTACAGTAAAATTTCAAAGCATTAGAATTAGCATGAAATAGCTTGGACTCTGAAAATTGCAAAGGTCCATCTAAAAAGCAAACATCACTTCACAGTTTTTTCCCAAGTATTTAAGCCTGAATAAACATCTGCCTTTATTTCATGGAATGTTTTATACTGCTGTGTATTATTTTTTTTTGAAAAGGACAGTTTCTGTAAAACAAAGGTTCAAATGGTTTAAGATATATAGTAGGCAGTTAAATAAATTATAGACCATGCCATATGTTCTTAACTTAAATAATATAAATTTCATATAATTTGGATTACATAGCTTAAATCAATATTTCAACAAAATACTATGCAAATATTCAGCTGAAAAGAACATTAGAATTCATCTATTTCAAAATCATGCTATAGATAGTAAAACTGCTCACAAATATCATTTCACATAACTCAAGTTGCCTGATGTGAATCTAACTTTCTTTCACTACTGTACTGAGCAATATTCCCTTCCAGAGAAGTTCTTATCCACTAACCATGGCTATAACACTGAGGCCTGCTGTGCATGGCCTAATCAGATAAAGACAAGGAAGTGAGGGACCTCCATCTCCACACAGTACTATCATCCCTTCACAAGGGCCTTTGCCTCCTGGGTTCTGTCCCACAATGGGATTGAAAGCAAAAGCAGATTTCGTAGAAGGATCATGGAAATAAACTTGGAAATAATCCAGATAGATGTCAAAAGAGCAATGATCGATTTATATGACAGAAATCCATATTTACTGAAGTTCTGTTTAGTATTAAACATTCTCTTAGAATGAGGTAGGCCTGGGCCAGAAGTGTGGCTTAGTGGTAGAGTGCCTGCCTAGCATGCATGAAGTCCTGGGTTTGATTCCTGAGCACCACACACACAGAGAAAAGGCCAGAAGTGCTGCTGTGGCTCAAGGAGAAGAGCACTAGCCTGAGTTCAAGTACCAGGACTGACCAAAAAAAAAAAAAAGATGAGGTAGGCCTTCTGGGTAAAATGACAAGATTAGAAACTTCTTTTGTGTTACTGTAGATGGGAAGTTTGGGAAACAAAAGACATAAACAGACTCATGCAGCTTCAGCCACTTGATTCTTGACAAGGTACTGAAACATACAGAAGAGAAAAGACAGCCTCTTCAACAAATGGTTCTAGAAAGACCAGCTATCCACATGTAGAAGGCTGAAGCTAGATGCTTATCTACTACTTACCATGTAAGCCAATTCAAAAAAGATTAAAAAATTTAACGTAAGACATAAAACTTTGAAACTACTAAAATGAAGAATAGGGAAAACATATGCATACATGACTTTCTGAACAGGACCATAATAGCTTAGGAAACACAAGCAAGAACTGACAGATCCAAATAAAAAGCTTTTGCAAAGGAAAATACTTATCAAAGTAAACAGGACAGCCCATGGAATGGAACAAATTGCTAACAGGGGATTCATATACAGAATATTTTTTAAAAAACTAAAAAATTTAACACCAAAAGAAATAATTCAATAAACGCACAAATGAATTGAACAAACATTTTTTTTTAAAGAAGTCCAAATAAATCAAAACATGAAAAAAGGTCCAATTCCTTTAGCCACTACAGGATTGCAAATCAAAACCTCCTCATTTCCAATTGTAGCAGAAACTATAATTTCATCTCACATCAGTCAGAATGGCTACCTGAAAGACTATCAAGAAGCAGTCAATAATGTCAAAATTCCTAGAGCTGATAAGCACCTTCAACGAAATAGAAGGATATGAAATCAACACACAAAAACCAGTAGCTTTTCTGGAATACCCCAATAGGCAGATGGAGGGGTAAAGTAGAATTGTTCCTTTCAGGTTCAAAACAAAAACAGAATAAAAAACAGTAAGGAGGGCCTTGTAGGGCTGAGGGGGATGGTGAAGAAAGATGAAAGGAATGACATCAATCAAGATGCATTGTATTCATAAATGGATCTGTTGAATGGTAACTCCTTCGTACAACTAAAGACGGTAAAAAGCTCAGGGGCAATACCAGGCCCTAAAACAATATAAAACAAACAAAAATCAAATAAAAATGAGAGGCTGGGAGCATGGCCTAGTGGTAGAGTATTTGCCTAGCATGCATGAAGCCCTGGGTTTGATTCCTCTGTACCACTTATATTGAAAAAGCCAGAAGTGGTACTGTGGCTCAAGTGGTAGAACACTAGCCTTGAGAAAGCCCAGGATCAGTGCCCAGGCTGTGAGTTCAAGCCCCAGGATTGGCCAAAAAGAAAAAAACAAAAATCTAAGAAATCCCTAGGAATCAACCTTAACTAACACATGAATGACTGCTACAACGAAGAGAGAAGATAGAAACATCTCCCAAGTTCATTAATTGGCAGAATAACATGAAAATGGAACTGTTCTACCAAAGGTGAGCTACAAATTAAATGCAATATTATTCATCAAAATAACAATGTAATTCTCCACAGAGATAAATCAATTTAAAAACTCATATGGAAGAACAAAAGAACTTGAATAGCCAAAGCAATTCTGAGTACAACACAGAACAAAAACCCCAAACAATGCAGGCAGTATCACAATTCCAGCCTTCAAACTAAACTATACTACAAAGTAATAATAACAAAAACTACTTGGTACTGACATAAAATCAGATCTTCAAACCAAGAACAGACAAGAAAATCTAGAAATAAACCTCTAGCTATCTGATTTTTTTAATTTTTTTTTTTTACAAAGGAGCCAAGAATATACGTTGGAACAAAGAATAGCCTCTTCAACAAATGGTGCTGGGAAAAATATGTACCTATAGATGACTGAAATTGGATTCCTAATTCTCATCTTGCACTAATTCATTTATTCAAAGTAGATCAAAGACTTCAAGTTAAGACCTAAAACTCTGCAACTAGTATAGGAAATAGTAGAGAAAACATTAGCATAGGCAGAAACTTCCTGAATAAAATTCCAGAGGCTCAGCAAATAGAAGAGAGAAGTTGACAGATAGGATTACATCAAGTTAAAATGCTTCTGCACCATGAGGAATATAGTTACACTATGCTCAAGACACCCTACAGAAGAGATCTTTGCTAGCTACATACCAACAAAGGGTCTAACAACCAGAACAGACAAGGAGCTAAAATATTAAAATCCTATAAGAATCATTAACTCAATTAATAAATGGGCTTAAAAGAGCTAAACAGACACTTCTTAGAAGTACAAAGGGCCAAAGGCCAAAAAGCATGTGAAGAAATGCTCAACATCCCTGGCCATAAAGAAAATCTAAATTAAAAAAAACACACTATTCTATTCATTCTAGTTAGAATGGCCATCTACAAACAACAAACACTGGTAGAGATACAAGGGAAATGGAATCCTAATACACTGCTGGTGGGAATGTTACTAGAGCAATCACAATGAGAGGCAGTATTTAGATACATTAAAAAAAAAAGGGGGGGCCCAGGTTCTGAGTTCAAGCCCTATGACAGACCCCCGCCCCCTAAAAAAATGGGTACATAAATTCCTTGCTAGGCATCAGTGGCTCACTTACATCTGTAATTCTAGTTACTTAGGAGGCTGAGATATAAGGACTGTGGTTCAAAGCAAGCCTCGGTAGAAAAGTCTATGAGACTCTTATCTCCAATGAACTACCAGAAAACTACAAGTAGCACTGAGGCTCAAAGTAACAGAGTACTGGCCTTGAGCGAAAAAGCTTAGAGACAGTACCCAAGTGCTGAGTCCAAGCCCCATAACCAACAAAAACAAAACAAAACTAAACTAAAAAGAAGTTTACACTCTGATCTGTAATGCCAGTCTTGTGAATTTAATCAAAAGACTACAAATCAGGATATAATAAAGATACCTGCAGACCCTTGTTCATGTGGCATTATTTACAACAGTCAAATTATGGAAATAGCCCAGAAACCCTAAAACCAATGAATAACTTTCAAAAATGTGTTTATATATACATTATATATAGTGGAATTTTATTCATCCACTGGAAGAGTATTTTGTTATTTGTAGGGAGATGGATGGACCTGGAAAAAAATGTACTGAATGAAGTAAATCAGGCTCTGAGAGAAAAAGGGTTCATGTTTTCTCTTCATGTGAAAGATTAATATACACATACATGAAAACATACAGGCCATATGTATACATATATGATCAAAGTGACATATGCAGGGGTAGGTTTCCATTTAGTAACTCCTTTGAACAATGAAAAGAGTTGAACAGAGCCAGGTGCAGTGGCTCACTCCTGTAATCCTAGCTACTCAGGAGGCTGAGATCTAAGGATCATGGTTCAAAGCCAGCCCTAAAGAAGATAAGACTCTTATCTCCAATTAATCACTAGAAAAGGGGAAGTAGGGCTGTGGCTCAAGGGGGTAGGGCAGTAGCCTTGAGCTGAAGAGCTTAGGGATGGCACCCAGGCCCAGAGTTCAAGCCCCATGACCCATTTAAAAAAAAAAAAAAAGAGTTGAACAAAATGACTATCAGGACGCTGAGACAGGTCTTCTGGTCTGTTTTCTGTCTTCTGACAGAACTTGTTTCTGAGACTCGGTGGTACATGACTGTATCGGATCTTGATATAACATGTATTATATTGGGAAAAAGTCTGAAAGCCTCTTCCAAAGCTAAGAAATTTTAAAACTACATTGAGCAAGCAATGGAAGGTAAACATCTCCACTGTTGTTAGAAGCTGGCTGTGGGGTGAGAGATAATAGCCAGATATATTCCTCAAATATTAAAAAACAAAATTCCTCAGAAACACAACTTATTTAAACTTGAAGCTTTAATTTTTATATCATTTGTAAGAATTAATTCTGAATTATCATCTAAACTTTTTTCTCAGTCCCAAAAACATTCCCTTTAAAGTTTTGAAAAAAATGTATAGTTTCTTGAAGAGGTTTAGGGCATTCTAAATTGGAAAACATCTTGGAAATAGTTTGAACTTTAGCTTAGCACAAAGAAGTGAATCAGTCTCTTGATTCCCTGGCTAGTGTTTTTCTCTGTGATCCTAGGTTTGTACTTCATTCTTACCTCCTTTGAAGTTATAAGATTACTAAGTAACATTATAACTAAGTTACAAAGAGAAAACCAAAGCAAGCTAGCCATGTCAGGAAATCTCAGCCAGAAAAGGATAAAACAAATGTCACCTGGCAAGCATTATAGAAACCTGCCATTTTCAACATTCAGATTTGAGTGCAAGTCAACTTGCGTAATTCATTGCACTGCATGGGTATATCTACTCTTTTAAAAGAGTGTCCAATAAACACAAAGAAGAGGGAGACAACATTCAATACAAACGTCACAAAGCTCAGCCTTCTCTGTACATGCCCATTTCGGTACTGAATAATCAAACACTTCACAGGCATTTAAACCTCAGTTACAGCCCAGTATGTGAGAAGGGAAAGTCAGACTCCTTTGCAAAGAAAAAAAAAAATCAACCTCACTGAACAATAATTCTCCTATAGTTCGGCTTACCATTCATGTCACAAACTCTAGAGAGAAAACAGTCACGCAACTGCAGAACTGCCGAGGCATGGAACAGAACTTTGGGCTACAGCCTGCTCCAACTCTTCTGACAAATACTCAACAGCAACAGGACAAAGCATCATTATGACAGAAATAAAGGCTCTTTAGATGCTGCTTTTTTTTAATTCAATGAACCCACTCTTACACACAAAGTTCATGCCACGATGTCTCGAAATGCAGTAGTACCAGATTATGTTATAAAAGGGTCCAAAAAACTCAGTGCAAAACACTACCTCAAACACTTTTATGATAAACAATTAGTAGTTGTGAGACTACTAGTATTTTCCTTCTTGTAAACTGTTAATGCCATCACCAAACTGTTAAAAATAATTTTAAGGAAGGAAAAACCCTAGACAATTAAAGAAAATAATGGAATAAGAAAGCCACAGGTTTCTTCCAAAGAAAAATACTGCAGGTTACTAATAGCTGGCACAAAATTAACCATCTATCTTATCCATGCTTCTCTCCAAACTGTGAGCTATCAGTAACACAATAGACAATCCATTACTTACAGAAAAAAAATGAAACTGCTGTACATTTCTTAAGCTGGTTTTTGTGTGGCAATTCTGATGCAATGCTGCCCCAAAAGTGAACTTTGTTTTAAACAGCAAGATATCCTCACTGGTGTGGTTGGAGCAAGGGTGGAGCCCGCTCTGGGGGAAACAACACACCCAGGCAGATTTCAGTGAGTATGAACTACACATCAACATCACTCTAACATTGTCCAAGGCCTCAGAGTAAAAATTAATTGGTTAATCCTGCTTAAAGAAACAGGGCAAGTTCTTGTTTGTCCATCAGCTTTCCTGCTTATGGATACATACAAGATAAAATACAAGATAATTCTGCAATTCAACCAACACAAAGTTAGGTGGAAGTAGATTATTATAAAGGAAGTACCAACTTCTAAGTTTAGTAACAGCAGTTTTTACATTACTCAAGGTGTCAGAAATAGTTCATTCTGTACATTCTTTAGCCTCTTTTGGGGACAAATGTGAAGACAAATCACCTACTTTTATCTTCATTAATGTTCTGCATCTAGTAATGACATAAATGGTAAGTTGAACTACAGAATTATTGTTTGATGAAGTTCACGTTTAATGATTTTATTATGAAACATCAATTGCCACTGCCTTTAAACACAGGGCTGTTGACCTACAGGCTTTCAATAAAAAGCACTAATATACATATTATATTAAAAAAAATTTTTTTTGGTGGGTCGTCAGGCTTGAACTCTGGGCCTGGATGCTGTCCCTGAGCTCTTTAGCTCAAGGCTACCACCCTACCCCTGGGCATGGGTGCTGTCCCTGAACTTTTCAGCTCATGGCTACCACTTTACCCTTAGAGCCTCTGCCTCACTTTCTGTTTTCTAGTGGTTAATTAGAGATAAGAGTCTCACCTTCTTTAGTTCCCAGGCTGGTTCTGAACCATGATCCTCAGATCTCAGCCTCCTGAGTAAGTAGGATTACAGGCATGAACCACCATGCTGGGCTATACTTTAAATTTTTAAATAAATATATTTTCAGATTTGATAAGAATCTTAAAGTTTTATAACTTACAAATAAAATATTTATAGATTATAGGCATAATGATTATCTAAAAAATCTTTGTCAGTATCAAAGCTATCATAAAGTGATTTTAATCATTACCACTTTATGTATATGTACATACAGAGAAATATTTTTCAGTCAATTCATAAAATAAATAAAAGATAAGGTTCTCTAATTACAATATCCAAACATGTACAAAGAGAAATGTAATTATTTTACAGGGGATTTGAAACAAGTAACGGAAAAGGTTTTGGGAGAAAACCAATAAAATATTGTTTTTAGAGGAGAATATTGTTGCATTTCCCTCACCAACTGTTATTCCCTCATACAGAAAGAATAAATCAGCCTGCATTATTTTTGATAAAAGCCTAGAATACCCTCTTTCAGGGCCCTAGGGAAGGAGTGCTGATTGATCTAGTCTTTGTTGAATTATGAGGCCACTCTTATCGTGTGATTAATTAACCATTCAAAAATATTCCTTTCATTGTCCGAGTACTTACTTTTTTCTAACCATATACATAATCATACACATAATCATAATACATATACATAATCACAAATCATCTGCCATTTTTTGCTCCTTCTCATTTCACTTTAATCTGAACAACTCTAAGGCACTAGTTGGACATTTATTAGAAGAATCTCATCTTCTGTATTTGCACTGTTGGAATGATTTGTTTTCAAGTCAAACTTTCACTTTTTCAGCTGGAAAGGAAATGACAAGAGAAGAAAAACACAGCCAATATATATCAGCAATTAATTCCATCCACAACTGTCCAGCTGTTTGTGCATGGAAGAGTCAGTCTGTTTCCTTTTGGGGCTTTCATCACTGAAAATTGATACTGAACATTCAGAGACATAAGCTGTTTGTCACATGTCAGGAATGTGCACAAGATCACACAGAGTTGAAGAGACAAAATGAAATCCAGATTCAGTTTTCTTGGGAATTTCCAGTATTATTTCAGAGCTTTACAAACTCATAAAAACACCCTGGGTCATGAGAGAAAAATACATTTAAAAATTCTCCCTTCTGAATATCATCCTTCCAATAAAGAGGAAAACCTACCAGTGACATCAGATTTAGTATCAAGAATAGTCACTCTGATATATCGACATAGGAGAGGTGTGACATTCTTGGGAATCCACATGCCCTCAGCATGTTAAATCCAACCAATACTTTGACCACACAGCTGCTTGTCCAATGTGTAGATTAGTACCTTTAAAAAAATCCTTATAAATATGTGTAGGTGGTTGGAAACCAATGCTTTCCTCTCAGTTATGTAGTATAGCAAATTTTTGTAGTGCAGACATTATTTGATATCCATATACCTGCCAGTTTCAGGTACTCAGATATTCACAGATAAAATCTTTTGAGGTAACTTTTCCTTCTTTCTCATTTATCATCAGGTTTGTGAATTTTGACTAAAAGTACTTTTCTTTTTATGAAGGTCCTGGGCCTTGAACTCAGGGCCTGAGTGCTGTTCCAAAGCTCTTTTGCTAAAGGCTAGTACCTATCTCTTGAGCAACACCTCCACTTTTGCTGGTTAATTGGAGATATGAGTCTGATGGACTTTTCCTGCCTGGGCTGGTTTTGAACAATGATCCTCAACTATCAGTTTCCTGAGAGAGTAGGCTTACAGTTGTGAGCCACTAGTGCCTGGCTTAAATATGCTTTCTAAGCGGGAGCCTGTGACTCATGCCTATAATCCTAACTACTTAGGAGGCTGAGATTTTAGGATTGAGCTGAAGAGCTCAGGGACAATGCCCAGGCCCAGAGTTCAAGCCCCAGAGACCCCCCCCCAAAAAAAAAGTACTTTTTTTTTTAAGCTTTTTTTAAAATTTTTTATTGTAATTAATAAAAGGGTTACATGATATTTGCCAGATAGAAGGTGCATTAATTCACATACATTGATACCCTTTCACATGTCTTGGTACCCATTACCCTCCCCCCCACTTCCCCCACACGTCTTGGTTTTTCCCCCCTTCCCTATCAAATTTCAAATAACCAAATACAAATAAATTCAATATACCAGATAACAAAGTGAGATACTGTAACAATTTCTAAATGAGCACCACAGGGCTTACCAATGATGGCATGAATTCATGCAACTCAAAAAGTATTCTATCTCTTTTACTGTCCACTAATTCCAAAGTAATTCTAATTCTATTTTAAACATTTCTTTCACTTAAATCTTATAAAATATTCATTTTGTTATACTTTATTTTTAGTATGTAAAATCACATACATCCACTTTCAATACATACAATGACATTACACTGTCACAAAAGTTAGAGAAAAAGAAGGAAAAGAAACTTGTTTTGAATACTGGTCCTGGAATTTGAACTCAGGGCTAGCACTCTACCACTTGAGCTATAGCTTCATTTCTGGAAAGGTAATATTTTTTAAAACAATTCCAAACAGGTGGTCTCTGGTGGCTCAAACCTGAAATCTTACCTATTTAGGAGGCTGAGATCTAAGGATCTTGGTTCAAAGAAAGGCAGGGTAGAAAAGTTTGTGAGATTTTTTTTTTTGTAGGTAATCCTGGCTTGAACTCTGGGCCTGGGTACTGTCCCTGACCTCTTGAGCTCAAGGCTAGAGCTCTACCACTTAAGCCACAGTGCCACTTCCAGTTTTCTGGTAGTTAACTGGAGAAAAGAGTCTCACAGGGGCCCGGGAGTTTGGCCTAGCGGTTAAAGTGCTTGCCTAGCATGCACAAGGACCCGGGTTCGATTCCTCGGTATCCCACATACACAACCAAGCCGGAAGTGGCAGAGACGAGACACAACCAAGCCGGAAGTGGCCAGGAGCGTGAGGGAGCGAGCCTGACCGGAGCGAGTGGGGCCGGAGCGAGCGGGGCCAGAAAAGAGAAGGGGGCCAAAAAAAAAAAAAAAAAAAAAAAAAGAGTCTCACAGACTTTCCTGCTAGGGTTGGCTTTGGATCTGAGTAGCTAGGATTACAGGTGTGTGCCACTGGCCCCCAGTGAATTTGTGAGACTCTTATCTGAAATTAATCACAAAAACCTGCAAGTGTAATGGCTCAAGTGGTAGAGTGTCAGTCTTGAGTGAAAAAGCTAAAGGACAGAGCCTACACTCTGAGTTCAAGTCCCAGGACCAAAATACATGTGTCTACACATACACATACACATACACAAATTTTGTTTTTCTTTTAAAATTAAACAGCAAAACAGGTATCTCTATCAGCTACTTAAGTTTATATATTCTCAAACACAACATGGATGTGACATAGATGTGCCACTGTGGGCACCTCTAGGGCCTAGGGCTTATTGAATATAAGATAAACTATTTGGAATTGAAGAAGGAAGAAGGAAAGTCCTCGAGTGGGAGGGAGAGAGGGAGACAGTGAGAAAGGGATTGGAAGAGAGAAGAGGAGGATGAGGAACAGAGACAAGAAAGAAGAAGAGGGGAGAGAAAGGGGAGGAGAGAGAGGGAGGGAAGGAAGGAAAAGAGATAGAAGAGTTATATAAACAGAGAATTCAATCCAGGATGATGATAAGTGGTTAGCATGAACACATACTGATACAATAGCTGGGAGTATCATGGCTTGGTGGGAAATATAAATAGGAGGATAACGGTCCAGGCTGGCCATGGCAGAATGTAAGACCCTATCTCAAAAATAATCAAAGCAGGGGCCAAGAGCATGGCCTAGCGGTAGAGTGCTTGCCTAGCATGCACAGAGACCTGGGTTCGATTCCTCATGTACCACACACACAGAAAAAGCCAGAAGTGGTGCTGTGGCTCAAGTGATAGAGCACAAACCTTGAGGAATGCCCAAGGACAGTATTCAGGCCCTGAGTTCAAGCCCCAGGACTGGCAAAAACAAAACAAAAATAACCAAAGCAGCTGGGAGTTTGGCCTGGTGGTAGAATGATTGCCTAGCATGCACAAAAACCAGGGTTTGATTCCTTAGTACCATATATATAGGAAAAAAAGCTGAAAATGGTGCCATGGCTCAAGTAGTAGAACTCTAGCCTTGAGAAAGCCCCAGGATAGTGCTCATGTTCTGAGTTCAAGCTCCAGGAGGGGCAAAAAAAAAAAAAAACCCACAAACAACAAATAACCAAAGCAAGAAGAGGTAAAGACATGGCTCAAATGGTATGGTACTTGCCTAGTAAGTGCAACCCTGAATTCAAATCCTAGTACTGAAAAAAGAAGGATATGCATGTTAAATACCAAAATATATGTAGAATGAAAGCCAAGTACATCACCATAAAGGGCCTTTTCTTTTATAGCAATCATCATCTGGTGAAGAATATACCCAGGGAAGGGGAAGAAAAGTTTAATCTTTATCTGATGGTGTCATTATATCTAAGAGCATGGTAGAACCATCAATGACTAAAATAGCCACAGAGATGAGCTTGGCTTGGCAAGCTTCAATTCTGTGGGACATTCAGTCAAGCTTGAAATGTTTTCAGGAAGGAAATTCCTCATCTACATGACTAGTTAAGAAAAGAAGAGCTCTGTCTAAGCAGTTTAAATCGGACTGCTTGAACTCATGACAGTCTAAGCCTAGGCTGGTACTAACAAAAGACCCTTTAAGGAAACCTTTAGTATGAAATTTAAACATGAATTATCCATAATTTTAATAAGATATAAATTTGATTATAATTTCAAAACAAAAATTTGAAAGTTTTACAATAACTGTAATATTAAACATCACCTAGGTTTTAATACTGTTACAGTATACTCTTTGTTGTATTCTGAATTCACTTAACCCTCTATCCATCTATTAATCTATTCTTAGTATATTTTCAGGTAACAATAGATATCACCACACTCCTCCACCTAATATTTCAAACTCCTATACATACACAGAACAATAACTGCACCTCCATGAGTTCCTTCATGCCTTTCTCCAGGTCCCACAGTCCCACCTGCTGCAACCTCCTCACTAGAACATTTTCTGTTCTGTCATGTAACTTACACTTGATCACACACAATGACAACTGGGAGACATGAACAACAGGAGGAACTTGGGAAGGGATCATATAGCTAAAAGAAATATAAACTGTGCTACCTATACACTCAGTTTCTTAGATGAGAGAAATGAAATTCAGAAAGTTTTGGCTGCCTGTCACAATCACCCACCTAGCTGTTGTTTTGGCAGGGCCTAGTCTACCAGGATTCTTTGGCAAGAGAAGCTAGAGATATGCCAGCTCAGAACAAGAGCTCTTCTACTTACTGGCTATGGATGTTAAATATGTTCTCTGATTAGCTTCTAACTCTTTTGATACTCAAAATTTCCCAGCTGTGGAACAAAAGAAATCTCAAGTCATAAAATTGCATGGATTAAAAGAGAACATTTGCAAAGTGCCTGGCATTTAGTAAGTGATCAAAAGAAACATGGCATTGGGGGAAAAAAAAAAAAAACAACTGATGGCTAAGTTCAAGAATTAGTACAATTAACTTGTTCAACCACTATGGAAAGCAGTATGGCAGTTCCTGTTGCTCAAAAGGCTAAACATAGAGCTCCCCTATGACCCAGCAATTCCACCACTTGGCATTTACCCAATCTCCAGAAACAAGTACATACTAAAGCCACTAGCACCATGATGTTCATTGCGGCACTATTTACCATAGCAAAGATATGGAACCAACCCAGATACCCCTCAGTTGATGAGTGGATCAACAAGATGTGGTACTTATACACAATGGAATTCTATGCTGCTGTCAGAAACAATGACATCTCCCCATTTGTAAGGAAATGGAAAGACTTAGAAAAAACCATACTAAGTGAAGTAAGCCAGACTCAAAGGAACACAGGCTCAATGGTTTCCCTCATTTGTCATAACCAGTAGAAACCTTGGGCTCTCCTAGCAGAGATTTACAATAGAGCAAAACCTAGATACATAAGGCCATATAGTATGACACTAAATGAAAGGACCTCCAGGATATAGAAACAAAAGCTATATTATGAGTGATTGTTGTCCTTAATGTACTGTTATCTCTCATCTCTTTTGCTATCCCTTGGTTATCTCATATTGTTACAGTATTTTACCTTGTTATCTGATATACTGTATATAGGTTTATTTGGTTATTTGAAATAGGATAGGGAAGGGGGGAAAACAACATGAGGGGCAGGGGTGGGGGTGGGAAATGGGGACCAAGACATGAGAAAGGGTATCAATGTTTGTGAAGTAATTCACCTTCTATCTGGTGAATATAATGTAACCCTTCTAATAATTACAATAAAAAGTATATGAAAAAAAAGAATTAGTACAATTATAGCCGGGCATGGAGGGGGAAAAAATTTATGGTTAAGGTACTGTTCAAGAATTAGTACAATAATAGCCGGCTGGTGGCTCACGCCAGTAATCCTAGCTACTCAGAAGGCTGAGATTTGAGGATCAAGGTTCAAAGTCAGCCCTGGCGCAAAAGGACCTGAGACTCTTATTTCCAATTAACTCTAGAAAATAGGAAGTAGGGCTTGGCTTGAGGGTAGGGTGGTAGCCTTGAGCTGAAGAGCTCAGGGACAGTGCCCAGGCTGAGTTCAAGCCCCAAGACCCACCAAAAAAAGAATTAGTACAATTACATATTTCTTTCTATTATGCTACCCCTTGTTTGACTCAATGCATTCTGCATATGCAAGGAAAATAACAGCAAATTACATCTAGCTGTACCTCCATATTTTAGTCTATGATGGAAGGAACCATCTATGTCTGCTCTATGGGTATGTCTGGATAATAAGTATTCAGTTATAATCAAAGTAGGAAAAAAAAACCCCTAAGATGAACATTCATCAAAAAGAAAAGCAAATTTTAGAAAAATGGGGGATAAGGAGACTTTACTGCCCAAGTGGCTTTGAACTCTGATCCTCAGACTTCAGCTTTTTGAGCAGCTAGGATTACAGGCATGAACTACTCACACACAGCTTCATTTATTTTTATTAACAGTCATTTCACACATATTAAGTATTACAATGAGGCAGGTAGTAGACTGCAAGAAAGAGGATCCCTGGCTCCAAAATATTAGCAATTTGGTAGATTTTAGGAGGGGGTAAAGGAGAAACAACATATTGAATAATAATTACTGTGTTATAATAGATGTATTGCACATTCAGAGAAAAGAACCCATATGAAAAGTTGTGGGGAAGCTACTTTGGTGTTTGGTCTAAAAATGGTAAAAGAGAGGCACGGGGAAGGAAAAAGCAAGGTGAAGGTAACATGTTCAATAAAACTGTTTTTATCATATGGCTTTACTTTAAATTAAGATTATTAGATACTACAGCTGATCTAAAAAGTCAAAATAGTCACTGATTAACAATTTGTAAAATTTGTAGAATTTAACTTAAAGTCTATACTCTATGAGTAAACCACACAATTTTATGTCATGTGCTTTTGCTTTCACTGAAATCTTTTGACCAGCATACTAAGAAACAATGATATCTCTCCAGAGACAATGTTTCTGAGGTAACTAATGATTTAGAAGTAATTAAGGCCAATTATCTTAAAAGTCAGTCAAACTGTAATATGGCAAAATATCAACAAGGAAAAAGATCTAAGAATGTTCTAGGTTAATACCAAGGTCCCAAAACAAGGCAAGGTCATTGTGACAGATGTACACCAAACTACATGAGCTTAAATTCTTAAATGTATCAAGTATGTTAGATTTAACAACTGTTAGATTTAACAAGTATGTTAGATTTAGAAACCAGCCACAAACATTATTTAATAAGATTAAAGTTCACTAGCCCCTAAAGATGTCTTTTGTATGTTGATACAAAGAGAAAGGTGACTTTTGTGGATTGAAAAAAAGGGCTAAAATAGAGTTGAAACATGGTTCAGTGGTAAGTTACCTACAAAATGTGTGGAAAGGTCTTAATTTGATTTCTAGCACTGGCACACGCGCATGCACGCACACACACACACACACACAGGGAGAGAGAAAGAACTAAGTGATAAAAATATACACTTATGACATATTAAATTGCTGACAAGAGACCTCCCATGTTTATCAAGTCATTATAGATGTGAAAATTCTCTTATATTTGTTCATGCTCTGCAGTACAAACAGATCTCCTATGTTTATGTATTGGGACTACAAAGTCCATTTATAGAATATATTACCATAAAAATCTGAGAGAAGAAAACCTCCTAAAGCAGAGAAATTAAGACAGTATTACTCATATGAATTCTTTAAAGACAATGCCAGGTTCACGTAAATATTAATCTCTCCTGCAGTTAATTAACTAGGCTACAGCCAACTTTGGAGAACAACTACTTTACATAAAGCACCATATGTGATTTATATTCATTAATTCACACTTGTAATATCTAAGCTTTGACAAGGAGTAAACAACTGTCTTATCTTTCAGTGTGTTCATACTAGCTTAATTTTGAACCAGGAATTCGTCAATGAAATAAGTATCTTTGGACAATGTGCAAGTGACCTACTCAGAATATTTAGAAGGGAAATAAAATGCTCATAAAAACTTCTCAGACTTAAGAGCAATACAAAACACTAGCTGGGAAGGAAATAGGAGGAGCTAAGATGCAGCAGAGTAAGAAGCCCAGGGTGATGTGAGATAAGGAGATCAAGTAACTGTGGCCAGGACACACCCAGGCCACACCCACAACTATGTGGCTTATTTCTAGGGGGTGGAACAATGAGCAAGAAAACAATTTTGGTTTTGTTTAACTGAAAGGTTGCATAATCCTTCAAAAGGAGGAAGGAAAAAGAAAGGATGTTTTTCCAATATAGAAAAAGTGAATATAACAAATGGCTATCACTTTAAAATATTAAAGAATGAGAAATCAAAGAGATATGAAAAACTAAGGGAGAAAGACCATATGTATACCTTATGCGTGAAAATGAAAACAGTGAGAACTTTCAGGAATAGTGATATAAACTTCATGTAAACTCAGGGCATTATTTATTTCTAGTATGATAAAACTCTTTAATCCTATGGACCATGCCATTCTTCAAACAAAACACCTAAAAAGTATACTGACAATAATTTTAGAGCATATGAATCAGTGTAAATGTTTTTTTTTTATTTTGGGAGCTTATAGGAAAACATCCTTAAATGCTGGGCTTTCAAAATTTATTCAAAGATCAGCAGGACTTGATTTCCATGGACTCCTTCTAAAATGCCAAGACATTATTAATTTGCAACAGCTCTCAAACCCTTTAAACTGAATCTTGCTAGTCCAATATTAATATAATATGATGCTTTAAATAAAAAAGAGGGAAGCAAAGTCCAAGCTAGTATTAGGAAAATTGTTTCTAAAGGTTTACACTTACTGGTAAAATGCTTACTGAGCATGCAAGAGGGCCTGGGTTTGGTCGCCAATGAGAACATGAATCATATATAGCCACTACCACCAATAGCAACAAGAAATGTTTAGCTAGGAAACAAATATACACTTAGTGCTATATTTTTTCAATCATATGGCTACAACAAGCAGTTTGGAAAGGCCTTTAGAGGAAGATAATTCTTTTTTTTTTTTTTTTTGCCAATCTTGGGCTTGAGCTCAGTGCCTGAGCACTGTCCTTGGGTTTTATCAAGGCTAGAGCGCTACTACTTGAGCCTCATAACCATTTCTGGCTTTTTTTTTTTCTATGTATGTGGTACCGAGGAATCAAACCCAGGTCTTCGTGCATGCTAGGCAAGCACTCTACCACTAGGCCAAACTCCCGGCCCCAGGAAGATAATTCTTCAATCTCAAATATAATCTCAGAAATGAAAAGTTCATTGCAAGTGAACAATTTTGGTTTTATTTGACTAGTTTAAAAACACAAAAGTAATAGAAAGACTTGGAAAAAATATTAAGTGAAGTAAGCCAGACCCAAAGGAACACATGCTCCATGGTTTCCCTCATTTGTAATAATTAGTACACATCTAGGATTCTCCTAGCAGAGGATCACAATAGCTCAAAAGCTATGTACATATGGCCATACAGGATGAGACTAAGAGAAAACAACTCTAAGATATGAAAACAAGAGGTTCATCTTTGTGATTGATGTTCTTAATGTAATATGTGAAGTTCTTCCTTTCTTTCTTTCTTTCTTTGGCCAGTCCTGGGCTTGAGCTCAGGGCCTGAGCATTGTCCTTGGACTTTCTCAAGGCTACAGCTCTACCACTTGAGCCTCAGCACCACTTCCAGCTTTTTCTAAGTATGTGGTACCAAGGAATCAAACTCTGGTCTTCGTGTATGCTAGGCAAGCACGCTACCACTAGGCCAAAGTCCTGGCTCCTTTTCTTTTCTTTTCCCCCTTATGGTTTATCTCATGTTGTTACTATATCTGACTTTGTTACCTGGTATATTGTATATACATTTATTTTTTTATTTGAAATAGGGAAGGGAATGGGGAAAACAAGATGACTGGGGGGAGGGAAAGTGGGAGAAAAACACGAGAAGGGGTATCAATGTTCAAGACAAATGTAACTGTAACCTTCTATATGTTACCATGACAATAAAATACAATAATAATAATAATAATAATAAGTAATGTAGCTAGGGCACAAAAAAGAGTTTAAATATGTAAGTCTCTTTCAATATAGTCATTATACAGATGATAAAATTAATAGTACTCATGAAAATATTATAAAAATTCTAAGCTTAATTACATCTCAAAGCAGTATAAGCACCTTAAAACTTACAGAAGAATTTCTACATCATAGTTGATAATTTAAAAATCATGTTATCTTCAAGTCACAAGTTTGGGTTAAGTGGAAAGAAGGTTTTTCTATAAAGTAAGGAGTAGTTTAAAAGATTGTTAAATAAAGACAGAACCTGTATAGCAAAGGACATAGCTAGTAAACTAATTAGGAAGCCTACAGAGTGGGAGAAGATCTTCACCAACCATACAACAGACAAAGGCCTCATATCTAAAATATATCAACAACTCAAAAAATTGAATCACTCCAAAACTAATCTGCAAAGTAGCAACCATCCCATTAAAAGATGGGCCAAAGACTTAAAGAGAGTCTTCTCTGAAGAAGAAACAAAAATGGCCTATAGACACATGAAGACATGCTCAACATCTCTGGTCATAAAAGAAATGCAAATCAAAACAACGCTAAGATTCCACTTCACTCCAGTTAGAATGGCCAGGATCAAGGAAACTACTAACAACAGATGCTGGAGGGGATGTGGTCAGGAGGGATCACTACTACACTGTTGGTGGGAGTGCAAACTCGTTCAACCACTATGGAAAGCAGTATGGTAGTTCCTCAAAAGACTAAACATAGAACTCCCCTATGACCCAGCAATTCCACCACTTGGCATTTACCCAACCATCCAGAAACAAAGACATACTAAATCCACCAGCACAACAATGTTCACTGCAGCACTATTTACCATAGCAAAGATATGGAACCAACCTAGATGTCCCTCAGTTGATGAGTGGATCAACAAGATGTGATATTTGTACACAATGGAATTCTATGCTGCTGTCAGAAAGAATGACATTGCCCCATTTGTTAGGAAATGGAAAGACTTAGAAAAGATCATATTAAGTGAAGTAAGCCAGACTCAAAGGAACTTAGGCTCAATGGTTTCCCTCATTTGTCATAATCAGTAGAAACCTTGGGCTCTACTAGCAGAGATTTGCAGTAGAGCAAAACCTTGATACAAAAGGCCATAGTAGGACGCTAAATGAAAGGATCTCTACGATATAGAAACATAAGCCATATAATGAATGATTGTTGTTCTTAAGGTACTATGTTATCTCTCATCTCTTTTGCTGTCCCTTGGTTATCTCATATTTTTACAGTATCTCACTTTGTTACCTGATATATCGCATATATTTGTATTTGGTTATTTGAAATTGGATAGGGAAGGGGGGAAAATAGGATGAGGGGTGAGGGTGGGGGGAGGGAAATGGGGACCAAGACATGTGAAAGGGTATCAATGTATGGGAATTAATGCACCATCTATCTGGCAAATATCATGTAATCCTTCTGTTAATTACAATAAAAATATATGAAAAAAAATAAAGACAGAACCTTTAAGGGTTATAGCCTTAAAGGTACACAAAACATTTCGGATGCTGAATTGGAAGTATTCTAAGTACCAGCAATTTGAACTATACAGTAAAACCCTGCTCTAAAAACTAAATCACAGGGGCCAGGAACTTGGCCTAGTGGTTAAAGTGCTTGCCTAGCATGCACGAAGACCCGGGTTCCATTCCTTGGTACCACATATATAGAAAAAGCTGGAAGTGGTGCTGAGGCTCAAGTGGTAGAGTTCTATCCTTGAGAAAGTCCAAGGACAGTGCTCAGGCCCTGAGCTCAAGCCCAGGACTGGCAAAAAAACAACAACAACAAAAAAAACAACTAAATCACAGACAAATACAGACAAAAACATAATCTGTTCATTATCAAAGAGAATTAAAAACAAAATGGAGTCCCTATCTCAGAATAAAAGGATTAGAGGCATGACTCAATGGTACAATAACTGTCTAGTAAATGCAAAGCTCTGAGTTCAAAACCCCAGAACCACCCAAAAAAAACCCAACAGCAATAATAGCAAACTGAAAAGTTTTATGCCTTTCCAAAATGCTAATTAGGAAAAAGAAAATTTCTAGATAGTTTTAAAGAACAGGTCTATTCTTACAAGGAGGACTTAGACGGGAATTTATATGGTCAAAAAAATTCTAAGCCAAGAGAACCTGAAGTGGTCTTAGGCTTGTAGTAACTTGAGACATCTGGACAAAAGGAACCATAAACCTTATGCAGAAAAAGATACCTGCAAGACCAACTGCTTCATACCTCTGGGGGCAAAAACTGCCTATTATGGATGAGGCCCTGAGTTCCATTCCTGGCAAGGAGAAAACACACAGACATAGACACAAACAAAGACACAGACACAGGAACAGGCACAGGCATAGACAGACACACAAATTAAAAAAGAAACTCCACAGATTTTAAGGATTCCAAGGGATAAAATTCTATCAACTCATAGGCAGGCACTAGTGACTCACACCTGAAATCCTAGCTACTCAAGATGCTGAGACCTGAAGGACCATGGTTCAAAGACAGTCTGGGTAGGAAAGTTGTGAGACTCTTATCTCCAACTGACCACCAGAAAACTGTAAGTAGAGCTGCGGCTCAAAGTGGTAGAGTGCTAATCTTGAGCAAAAAAGTTCAGGGGCAGTGTCTAGGCCCTGAGTTCAAGGCACTAGATTCTGAGATGTGGGAAGAGGAGAAATACTGAAGAATAAATTTCATTCCTCATGTTCTAGAAAATATGGGACAAACTAAAGCACATAGAAAAACCTGGGGAAACGTGAAAAAGTATTGCTGTCCACTTCACTGAAAGCATAATATATTCCCACATGTGAGCAGGTATTTTATACTAGTAAACAAATTGCTATTTGAAAAACATGAGATGAATTATAAAGTAAACCACAGCCAAATAAATAATTTCCTTACATACTATTTTCTTATTATGAAAAAATAGTCATGTGGTCGATCAATCTTCTTGGGTAAACTTGACAGAGGATTAACCACCTGACAGACATTAAGGAAAACAAATCTTAAGAATTTCAATAAGAAGGGGCCGGGAGTTTGGCCTAGTGGTTAAAGTGCTTGCCTAGCATGCATGAAGACCCGGGTTCGATTCCTCGGTGCCACATATAGCAAAAAGCCGGAAGTGGTGCTGAGGCTCAAGTGGTAGACCTCTAGCCTTGAGAAAGTCCAAGGATAGTGCTCAGGCCCTGAGCTCAAGCCCAGGACTGGCAAAAAAAAAAAAAAAAAAAAAAAAAAGAATTTCAATAAGAAAAGACAGTTATTAAGGATGCAGCTCCCTGAAGTAAAATGCAGAAATTCATGTCACTCTTTTCCATAAGCATTAGTTTTGGTTTTACTACAGGTTTAATCACTGCAATAACATTTTGCAGAAAGCAAGGACACTTGCAGGGAAAGTTCCCTGCACTTGCTTGAGGACGGGCAGGATGGAGAACATTTCCATCAAGTTTCTACCTATTTGGAAAACAATCTGATTCCTGTCAAAGAATCCTTTTTTCCCCTGTCCCTGCCCAATGGTAAGTGCCTCATCTGACCTTGTGGTTCTGGAATTAGACAAGCAGGAACGATCATGTGCCAGGAACTTTTTTTTTACATTTTTTAAAGCAGTTGTAGGGCTTGTACTCTGGGCCTGCGCGCTGTCCCTGAGTTTTTCAGCTCAAGGCTAGTGCACTACCACTTGGAGCTATAGCTCCACTTCTGGTTCCCTGGTGGTTAACTGGAGGTAAGAGTCTCTTAGACTTTTGTGCCTGGGCTGGCTTTGAACCTGGATCCTCAAATCTCAGCCTCCTGAGTAGCTAGGGCTTGTGCCAGGAACTTAATCTTATCTAATCCTTACAAAAATCCAAGAAAGTAGGGAGAATCAGAAACATAAGAGGGAGGAAAGTGTATGAGAATGGTTTTACTGTTAAGAGGTCAGTTACTGGGCAAGGTGGCTCACGCTCATAATCCTAGATACTCAGGACTGCAGTTCAAGGCTAGCCTTGGGAAAAAGCTAGCAAGATCTCGTCTCAACAAAACATGGTTTCCTTACTTTTCACTTTTCATTTTGTTAAGAGTGGGCCTTCTGGAGCAACAGGAACTAGAATAATAAGAGAACTGCTTTGCCCTAGCAGAAAGCTCAGGCTTAATGAATAAATAGAGCTGAAAGGGCCTTAAAAGACATCTAGTCCAGCTGGGTATGGTGGCTCAGGCCTAGCTACTCAGGAAGTTGAGGTCTGAGGATCAAGGTTCAAAGCCAGCCCAGGCACAAAAGGACCTGAGACTCTTATCTCCCAGAAAATGGGAAGTGGGGCTTGGCTCAAGGGTAGGGTGGTAGCCTTGAACTGAGAGCTCAAGGACAATACCCAGGCCCAGGGGTAGGGTGATAGCCTTGAACTAAAGAGCTCAGGGACAGTGCCCTGGCCTAGAGTTCAAGCCCCATGACCCACCAAAAAAAGTCATCTAGTCCAGTTCTTTTCCTGTGAGAATTCAGTGGTGCCCTGCATCACTATCTAAGGACACATAGACTATGCATCTCCAAACCTGTATTCTTCCCACCCACCCCCAACCCCATCAAAGATAAAACTCAAATTTAATTTTCCCTCCTTGGAACATGTCTGACATTCCACATCAACTGAGATACTAAAAGACCAACCTCTGTCAAAATGCTAAGAAGTAAATCTGTGTTGATTTGAACAATTTACTAGTGTATTAGGCTGAAACAGATATCAGGAGGTTGTTCTAAATATTTCAGAGATAATAAACTAGTGGGATAGTTACAATATAGACCAAGAATTTGATTCTTCATTAAAAATAACCTTAATATTCTAAGTAAACTGTGTGGTTTGTAAGAGAAATAGGACAACTTCTCCAGGTATAGTACTAGCCTAAAATATTCAAGTACTATTGGAACTTTCTTCTAAAATTCATTTGGGGGGGATTCTCTTTGTAATTCAAGTTTTGCAACATATATACCTCATATTTAATTCATTTGCTGCTTATAACTTAGTATTTAGCTATTGTTAAGATTCTCATCTAGACATAAATCCAACGTCTTGCTCCATGAAACACTAGAATGAATGTTCATATATTAGGAAAGTAGAAAAACTAAATGAACAGGAGGGAAAGTTAATATATCTTCACACAAAGTACAAGATGATACAGCTGTGATCTGTCAAGCTTACAGGACTCTTTTTAGCTTACAAGTTACAGGGCAATTTCCTCAGCCGAACAGGAAATAGCAATCTAAAAAATACAAATGTTTCCAAGCCCCAGCTTTTCTGCCTTCATTTCACATTTCCAGGACACATTTACCCTCTGTGACCAGGTCTGTATGACATACCCCTCCAAGCTGTCTTGATGAGGTGTCAGCAAGTCTATATGGATGACAAGTATTTTGGAAGTCCACAGAATAATCTTTAATCATGATGTTCCCAAGCAGAAAACTATTAGGAATTACAAATTGTATCAAGAGTGAAAAAAACTACCTTTGGCTCTTAGGAAATTCATATTTGTATAGATGATCTTATAGTTTCTGGAAGCTGATTCCATGCTATCAGAATATACTTTAAAATTCAGAATTTCTTTTTCTTATGCTCACAGACAAGGCACCTAACCCAGGCCTAAGGCAATGGAGGTGTAATGAAAGAATTTCACAATAGAATTAATAGATGATTTATAAATCATATATATCTTACAAACTGTAATTTAAAAGGATAAGTTAGTCAGGCAAAGAAGTAGCAAGATAGTGCTCTCAGCACTTGGAACAACATACATAAAAGCAATGGCATATTTTAGGATCAATGATAAGTGAACAAGACCATGGCAGATACTTCCTACCACTGCATTTTAGAATGAATGGGTTTATGGGGGCTGGGCATAGCTCAAGTATGTGCTTAACTTGCTTAGCAAACATTAGCTGCTCTGTTCAAACCCTAGTTAGTCCAAAAAAAAAAAAAGAATGGGCTTATATTGAAAATAAAAATCAGCTGTGAGTACTTAGACAACCAAGGTATATAAGCAGGAATTTTATATTCTAAATGCTGGTTTTATATACATAAGTAAGAAGGGCTTGAAACAGATGAAACAGTTACATAAATTATATGCTTAAATGAGTGAGTTTAGAAAAAGAGAGGAAGTGGTCAAAATTTTACAAAGAAAATGCTATAGAATTACTTTAAAAACAATGCCCCTTTCTTTTCAATTTGTTTTAATTTCCAAACTTACATTTTCCATCAGAGAAAAGCACATCAGTGTTGCCAGAGTCCTCACCAAGTACTAACACCATGGGTCTGATATACAAAACAGAGCTCATACTGAAACAGGAAGCCACTAACTTGTCATTTAGGTGAAACACAAGAAATGAAAATATCATCAGTATGGAAAAAGCGACAAAAGAACATATGGCAGAGAAATGTAACCTGGGATTTTGTTCTTTCCTATTGTAAACTCCACAATTTATGAACAGCTGGAAAATTTCCTTCTCTGCAAAGGAAAATAACTAGATAATTCACTTTAAAGTGGAAATGACAAGAACTAATTGTATCACATAGCAAAAAGGTGTTTCCTAAAGGAGGGAGGCAGAGTACTGACTCCCCTTTAAAAACCATGCACACTGTGTGTATGGGTGCCTTTGTAAGACATGAAAGAGAAAGTAACTACATCTAGACAATGTTGAGTTAGCGTCATTGTGATGATCATTTTTGTCCTAGTGGACTATCTTAAATTCAAAAAAAATTTAAGTTGGATAACCACATAATTCTACTTTATATTCATGTAAAAAAAAAACCCACAGCTTCAGCTTTTCCTTCTTTGTCTTGTGTCTTGTACTCTGTCCCTCCCCACATTTCCTTATAATTTTTATCACTAGTTCTTAAAATTACGATTATTTCAAAGAATTGAGGCTTAAGTGATTCATTCCTCTCCCTCTCCCCCCATCTGTGAGTCTTGAACTCTGGACCTGAGCGTTGTCCCTGAGCTCTTCAGCTCAAGGCTAGTGCTCTACCACTTGAGCCACAGTGCCACTTCTGGTTTTCTGGTGGTTAACTGGAGGTTAAGAGTCTCATGGACTTTCATGCCTGGGCTGGCTTTTTTTCTTTTTTTGGATAGTCCTGGGGCTTGAACTCAGGGCCTGGTCACTGTCCTTGGACACTTTTCCTCAAGACTAGCACCCTGCCACTTGAGCCACAGTGCCACTTCTGGCTTTTCCTGTGTATGTGGTACTGACGAATGGAGCCCAGGGCTTCATGCATGCTAGGGAGGCACTCTACCAGTAAGCCAAATTCCCAGCCCCCAGAGGAGGATTGAACTGCAATCCTCAGATCTCAGTCTCCTGAGCAGTGAGGATTACAGGTGTGAGCCACCAGCACACGGCTAAGTGGTTCATTTTTAAGTTTTACTGGTTCTAGGTATATTCCTTCAACAAAAATTATTCTATTTTATGTGTTTATGTCAGAAATATCTCTTTATTAGTGATAGTGCTTTCTAGATGAAGAATTCCCCTGAACAACTTAGGGAAATGTACTGGTAATCAGCAATATAATACATTTAATCTAGTAAAAGATTGGCTGCCACTGAATAGTTAATTTTAAGAATGTGGAGTGTGATTAAGAGACTGATTAGAATAGAACTGAGAATATAAGTATCACATTTTTTTTTTGCTTATTTTTTATTTTTTGCCAGTCCTGGGGCTTGAACTCAGGGCCTGAGCACAGTCCTTAGGCTTTCCTCATGGCTACCACTCTACCACTGGAGCCACAGCACCACTTTCGGCTTTTCTGTGTATGTGTTACCAAGGAATGGAACTCCAGTCTTTGTGCATGCTAGGCAAGCACTCTACCACTAGGTCAAACCCCTTCCCCTCACATTTTTTTTTAAAAGAGATGCACTCCACCTCTTAACAACAAAGGAATTAAAAAGATCCTGCAACAACAAAGGGACACTTGAGGAAATAATTGGAAACTGAACAATAACCTAACATTTTCTTCTACCACTGACCACAGAAATCCAAACAGAGCTGGGTGCTGGTAGCTCATGCCTGTAATCCTAGCTACTCAGGAGGCTGAGATCTAAGGATCTAGTTTGAAGCTAGCCTGGGTAAGAAAAGTCCGTGAGATTCTTATCGCCAATAAACTACTCAGAAAAAGCTGGAAGTGGCACTGTGGTTCAAGTGATAAGAGTGTTAGCCTTGAGTAAAAGAAGCTCAGGGATGGTGCCCAGGCCCAGAAACCACAGTACGCACAAATGATGATGATGATGATGATGACGATGATGATGATAAAGGCAGAGATTGGGAAAGAACCAAAAAATTAATTATAATTTCATCTTCCTGCTAATATAATCATGGCCCCATTGCTGTGAAGGCTGAGGAAGAACCACCAAAAGAACACGTTTTTTTAATTCTAGGTACGTGGTAAAGATATGTCTAAGAAAGTAGACTGCAAAGAATTTCATCATGTTTTACTGGGTAGAAGCTGGGGGCAAGGATCTTAGAAATTAAGTTTGCTCCAGTAGCTTCAAATCTAACTCTCTCAAGAATTTATTCAATGTTGATCAGAACCCACCAGACCCCCAAAATCTGATGTATATTCTTTCCATTTCCTTCTATTTATGCTTGGCTGAAATGAAATGCTAAACCAGGATACTAATTTGTCATTTTCTATCCTAAAATCTGTATAATTATTTTGCAAACCATTCACTTCCTTTTCTACTCACAATAGTAGATAATCAGAACTCTGAACTGTGTCTGTTTAAGTATTAAGTCTTCCCCTAAACCTTGGAGCAAGGAGGATGGCAGTGATACAGCTAATCTCAGTAAGAATGTTTGGAAGGGAGGCTAAAGTAGGAGGATGTAGAATTTGAGGCCAATCTAGGTGACAAAGCAAAACTGTCAAGAAGCAAACAACAATTAGCATTAATAACAAAAAACAAATTAAAAACAAAACCAACCACCTTGGAATTGTGAGGTGATTTTTGACCAATTCTTTGCAGACTTAGGAAAAAAATTTATTTGCGATTCAACAGCCTTAGTTTCTCTCTGCTTTTTTGTTACTACTTTGAAGAACTTATGGGAAGTAGAGCTGTGGCTCAAATGGTATACAGTGTTAGGCTAGAGCAAAAAAGCTCAGGAACAGTGCCTCGACCTTGAATTAAAGCTCCAGGATCAAACAGCATACACAAGAGCACACACACAAGAGGCACAGATAATCTTATACTGTAGCACTGACAAAATTCCAACTGCAGTATCATTCTGCAACCTCATCTGTCTAAAAGAAAGCACCTCTCACCTCAGGCAAACAGCATCAAACTTGTCAAGATGCAAATTACTAGTCTTTACTCCAGAGTAAAGGACTCAGATGCTTTGGGGGTGGGAGGGTTAATTTTAACAAGTACTCCCTGCTACCACTCACTGTAGAATGGAGAGAGGGTCAAAGGATAGATAGCAAACAGATCCCTGCAAATGAACCTTTTGTTTAGACAATCTTCAGTCTAGTTGGATATAAAGCTTTTGATCCCCCTTGTTGGGAGTTCTTTCCTAGAGGAGTCTGTTGTTAAACTAATCTTTAGATTTCTTCATAGAATAATGTTCCTCAAAATAAAAACTGTTCTAGTAAATGTCTAAAACACAGGATGCTGAAAGATGAACTGCAAATGGAGGTGGAAAGGTAGCATGGGCAAAGATACAGCAGCAACAAAGAGGCATTGAGTGCGGAAAGGATGGAAGAGATGATGACTTCAAGCCCACTAAAGTAACACTAAGGAAAAGTGTTTATCTTATGTTTAAGCATGAAGGAATTCCTTTCTCAAAATTTGACTTGATATTTGATGACTGAGTCAAAAATACTACTTACCATTAAACATAACACTTTTAGTTATTCAGCAAATGCTAAGCCAGAATTATATGATGTTTTCTAAATATTACTGAAAATAAAACATTATCTCATAATTTGGTTTGGTGGTTAATGGCAAGAAAACTATCTTTTTTCTGGTAGGTTATATTTACAATACCACACTCTTCAAAATCTGAAATATAGCAGTGGCTCATGCCTGTAATCATAGCTACTTGGGAGGCTGAGATCTGAGGATAACAGTTAAAAGCCAGCCTGAGCACTAAAGTCCATGAGGCTCTTATCTCCAATTAACCACCAGAAAACTACAAGTGGGGCTGTGGAGAGCTCAAGTACAGTGCCCAGGCCCATAGTTCAAGTCCCATCTCATTCTCTCTCTCTCTCTCTCTCTCTCTCTCTCTCTCTCTCTCTCTCTCTCTCTCTCTCTCACACACACACACACACACACACACTCACACACACACTCACACACACACACACACACCACAACACAGCTAGTTAAGCTTTTGGGGTTTAATTTACGTAACTTATGCACTTAGAAGCATATCTATTCTAAGGTTCTATTACTCACAAAATGGCGTAACTTCCAACCTAGGGATGACTTAGGGCCATTTTCTGTTGCAACACTTAAAAAGCACATTCTCAGATGATGTTTTTAAGGAATTCATGGAAAGCAAAGAAATGCTTAAAAATCCTTCATGTATACTCAGGTTCAAGTTAGACTAAATAGCAGGCTTTGGTATAATTTGAATGTTCTTAAAATATCATTATAGAATTTGAATGAAAACCCTCATTTAATATGACTATATATTTGGGATTATATATGAGATTATAGAAATATTTGGATTTATTTTCACAGCTCTTTATATTTATTTATTTAATTTATTTTTTTGTGGGTCATGGGCTTGAACTCGACCTGGGCACTGTCTCTGAGTTCTTTGGCAAAGGCTACCACCCTACCCCTTGAGCCAAGCCCCATTTCTCATTTTCTAGAGGTTAACTGGAGATAAGAGTCTCAGGTCCTTTCGTGCCCAGGCTATCTTTGAACATTGAACCTCAGATCTCAGCCTCCTGAGTAGCTAGGATTACAGGGGTGAGCAGCCACACCCGGCTTCACTTCTCTTTAATAGTTAAATTTAACTGTAGTATAGAGAATGGGAGGATTATGATCGGAGGCCAGTCTGGGCAAAAAAAATAGCAAGAACTCATCTTACCAAACAAGAAAGGTGTAGTGCATCATCCCTGTAATTAAAGCTATTAAGGAGGTATAGATTGAAGAATTATGATCCAGGGCTAATCAAAAAAATGAGACACAATCCAAAATGTCTAACTAGCACAACAGAAGATGTGGCACAAATGCTAGAACATCTGTCTAACAAACCTGAGGTTCTACGTCCAAAACCAATACCAAATATCACATATATATATATATACATACATACATGCAAAATTGCAGTTTATTCTTAAGAAAACATATAACTTAAGTTATAAAGTAGCTTGATAAAGAAATTATTTGGCCTATCAGATATAAATATAAGGTTTTTAAGCAAAATTATACATAAAGCATTAAAATGTTCCCAGATGATATACATGTGAATATTAATTCAAACATATATCCCATAGAATTAACATCTATATGTAAAATTACCTTATAAACACTAATTTTAAAATATAATCTTTAAGCAGGATATGACTCATACCTGTAACTTTAAGTGTGTAAAACACACTTAATATTACTAGAAAAAGTTATCTCTGTGATACAGTGATGTATGAAAGTGGAAACAACTAAATTTTAACCAAATGAAAAAAAAAATGGTAAGACCAGTACTTGACAGCAGTACTTTTTAGGGTTTAGTATGCTATAATGTATTAAGAATCTTTAAGAGGATTTAGAAGAAAGTTTCTCCATGTGAAAATACAATATGTTGCACTTACAGTATATGTTGTTAACCTCAAGATTAAAAAGGACCATGTATGTTCTTTGGGTCCAATCCTCATCTGTAATCCTTATCAGTTGTACTAAGAGGCTGTCTGACTACCCCAACCTACCTGCTTATCCTAGAAGAGTAAACAAAGATTTCTAAACCAAGATTACTGCCTATGCATTTTCTCAGGTTTAATTTTTGTTCAGAAAGATTAACAGAAGCAATTTGTCATCAAAACTCAACATAGAAGTAAAAACAATTGAATATAGTACAATAAATTTATTGTCCCTGTTATTTTATGTGTCCAACAGTAAAAACACATGTAAGCAAAAGTATTCCATTATATACATGCTTTTAGCATACACATTTTAATATAATTTCTAAATTAAAAATTAACAAATTTTAAAAGTAACTCTTGTTTAGGAACACTGCTCCCACTATGAAATCCTACTGCCAAAAATAGGCCCATCTGATTAACACAACTGATCTGCCAGCTGGATGCATTCCAAGTAAATGTGAAAGTACCACTTGGCAAATTTTCCCATGCCCAGCATTTTACATGGTACACAAACTAAAGACATATTCTAGGGTTGTCCTAAGAACCAAACACTTGAATAGTAATGATAATGTGTTGTATTTATCCTTCGTATAAAATATGATATATGAGCAGTTTAACACTTCTGCATACATCTTTTCTGTCGTCTTCTGGCATTCTAGCACTGGATTAGGAAAGCCTGCCATCTGGTATTTATAGCGACCCTTTATTAATTTGGAAACAGAAGACCAAGAAATGCCCAGTAATGCAAACTAAAATTATTACTATGAATGATCAAAATATTTTAAAAATAGCCATTTAATAGGGTTTTTTTTCACTTAAATACCATGCATACACATATATGTGTCAAGTCTTTTATTATTAAGTGGCTATACAGCTGGGTGCCAGTGGCTCTCATCTATAATCCTGGCCGGGTATTCAGAAGGCTGAGATCTGAGGATCATTGTTTGAAGCTAGCTCAGTCAGAAAAATCCGTGAGATTCATACTTTCAATTAACTAGCAAAAGAGGGGTAGGTGGAACTGTGGCTCAAGTGGTAGAGAACTAGCCTTGAGCAGCAAAAGCTCAGAGATAGTACATAGGCCTTGAGTTCAAGCCTCAGGACTGTCACAAAAAGAAAATTAAAAGAAATAGAAAAAAGAAAAAAGAAGAGTGGTTGTACAAAGAGTGCAATTCCATATGCCAAGTTATGAGTAAAACGAATCTTGATCAATGCCGTAACTACAATTGTTCTTCCCTTTTTTTCCCTCCCATCTCTACCCTTTAATGTACAGTTGCAATTTTCACATAATGTACAATGACTCCAATTGCTCACCCTTCCTTCCTCCTTTCAAGTGCCTCTTTCCCCACCCCACCCCAAGCATATGCAAGTCAATCCTTTAAAGGTGTTTAAGGAATGAATGACAAAATTAATTAAGTTCATATGGTCTGTCTCTGTTATAAAGCCTAGGAATGAGAACCAAATTGGCCCTGTTTAGGATGATTACTTGATTTAACTCTCATTTCTCATTTCTCTCGCAATGTAAATATTCTTGGGAATACAATTTTTTTCTTCTCAAAGTTTCAGGTAGACAATATTTAGATTAAATGACAGTACAAAAATAATAAAAGGCATATGAGCATAAACGAAATGTATTTAAGTTTGAGATTATAATATAAAGACAAAAACAGGAAAGACAATGATTATTTCAGATTCTATAATTTCCTTCTATGAAACAGTTATGATAACAATCAAAGAAGGAAAACTGAATTCATACTACCTAGTGAGAAATTTCATTTCACTTCTAGTACATCAGTTTTTGTTTTCCCTGAAATAACAGTCTTCTACAGTTTACATGGCTCTATTGTAAATATAACATACACTTATCATAGTATGGTGTGCTTTGGTTTTTCTCTTGCTATGTTATCTCGACTGACCCTAAAGTTGCTTACATGGCTCAGGTTAGCCTTGAATTCATAATCCTCCTGTCTCAGCCTACAGACTACTGGAATTCCAGATATCCATCATGAAAAATGATTTTTTGCTACGACTGCATGATGAAATTAGTAAGGATAAGTCTCTTCTAATTGTGTATGTGTGTGAGTGTGTGTGCATGTGTTGTGCATGCTAGGATTTGAACTTGAGGCCTATTACTACTTGAGCCATGTCCAGCTCCTCTTTTGTTTATAATAGCTTAGTTATAGAAACAGTCATTTTCCTCTGTAACCCTTTGTTTAAAGACATGTAACAGACAGATTTGGATACAGTGATTTTATAAATGTATGAAACAAAATATTGAATTTGACAGAATTTTGCTTAAAAATTAATTATTAAAGAATGTTTGAAACAACTTATTAAAAAGCAACTTGACAAAATTTTAAGAACATAAAATACAATGAGAAGAATAAAATCCAGAAGTATAAAAGACACTCTTAAGCCTTGTGGTTTAATTAAATACATAAGATCAATTTTTAAAGATATTTGAAATTAATATTTCCATATGCTTAATCTTTTTGGCAGTGCTAAGGCTTTATGTCTTGACTACACTAGTCCTTTTTGCTTTGTTTCTCAGTCTTGCACTTTTGTCCAATGCAGGCCTCACTCAGATGAAAATCCTCCTACCTCCACCTTCTATATATAAGCTGGGGTTACATTCATATATCACTTGTTTTTTCAAAATAGGGCCTTGCTAATAATGCCTGAATTGGTCTTAAACTGTAATGTTCCTATTTCTCCCTCCTATGTAGCTGGGATTAGAGATGCTCTGCTTCTTAGGTGCTTACTTTTGAAGTTTTGAGACAAATGAATACATTTTATTAAGGAGAAACTGAATTCAAGATGATACGCTAATTTCTTGCAATAATGATACACTTGAAAATGCAATACAAGTGCCTTCAATTATTTCTTTTTCTTCTACCACACAGAAGTTTAAAACCGCCAGGCGTGGTGGCTCACACCTGTAACCCTAGCTACTCAGGAGGCTGAGATCTGGGATTAATGTTCAAAGCCAACCCAACAGAAGTCCTGTGATTTTTTTTTTTTTTTTTTTTGCCAGTCCTGGGCTTGAGCTCAGGGCCTAAGCACTGTTCTTGGGTTTTTTCTCAAGGCTAGAGCTCTACCACCTGAGCCTCAGCACCACTTCCGGCTTTTTTCTATGTACGTGGTACCGAGGAATCGAACCTGGGTCTTCATGCATGCTAGGCAAGCACTTTAACCACTAGGCCAAACTCCCAGCCCCTGTGATTTTTTTTTTATTAAAGAATTTACTAACATTGATTTTTACATCATATTTCAAATGACATGTTTAACAAACAAGTGTTCAAGAAGGGAATTTCTATATACAATCACTGGCACTTAGTTTTTAGAACATAATCAAAATTAGGCTAAGGGTTTATATATCATAGATACATATTAATTTATGAAATAAAACATTATGTCTATAGAGTCATAGGTTTTTATGTTATGTAGTTATGTTTATATTTACAATACCATGTCTATAACATTGGGTATGCAAATATTGAGTCCTCGGAGTCTTGTGATTTTTATCTCCAATTAACCTCTAGAAAACGGGGAGTGGCCCTGTAGCTCCAGGGGTAGGGTGTAGCCTTGAGCTGAAGAGCTCAAGGACAGCGCCCAGGCCCAGAGTTCAAGCCCCATGACTGATCCAAAAAACAAGAACAAAACCACAACATAGGGATGCAGCTTTATCTGGAAGCAAAATGATTGTTCTTTAATCAAAATACTGACTACTTACCCGTTTCCAAACACACAAATGAAAACAAACCAGACTGGACAACTAGGTAATAACTGACAAGCACTAAAGTAGTTGAGTTTCTAAAAAATCTTAACATATGGAGGAAAAGACTTCAGACTTCCCAAATCTATCCAGTTTCTAGTAGTACTGACATTACCTTTTCTCAATCATAAATCAAAGTAATGAAGAAAGAATAAAATGAACATTTAAATTTTTACCCACAACAGCGTACAGAAAATGAGAGAAAAGGGGTAAGAACTAAGAGAGGGCCTGGGGGAAAGGTAGGGAAGAGAAGACATTGCATGAAAGGAAATGTACTAGTGGTGCTATGGCTCAAATGGTTGAGTGCTAGCCTTGAGAAAGACCCGACTCATGTAATTGTAATCCCTCTGTATATCACCTTTATAATAATTTTAATAAGGAGACAATAGGGGCCGGGAGTTTGGCCTAGTGGTAGAGTGCTTGCCTAGCATGCACGAAGACCCGGGTTCGATTCCTGGGTACCACATACATAGAAAAAAGCCAGAAATTGTGCTGAGGCTCAAGTGGTAGAGCTCTAACCTTGAGAAAGTCCAAGGACAGTGCTCAGGCCCTGAGCTCAAGCCCATGACTGGCAAAAAATAAATAAAAAATAAGGAGACAATAAATTTAAAAAGTATAGCAACAACAATCTTCAACCTCTCTTGCTCAGCAAGTTGTGGTGAGCTTTTGCCTTCAAAAGGTCCTATTCCTTCTGGTTGTAGCTATTCAAGCTGCTACAATATAATACAGGGGAGGAACAGACAGCCACAACATGTATGCTTCTTATCTGTACTGACAATCTTGTATGGCCCACAAGTGATATTATAAATATCCAAACAGTCCTTGGCAGAAAAATCCTTACCTCTGATCAGACAAGAGGGCTTACAAACTTCAAATACTTATTTCTCACAGTTCTGGGAAGTTCAAGATGAAGAAATCAATGGATTTTCTGACTGGTAGCCAGCTACCCTGTTTACAGCATGGCCATCTTGTCATTTAAGTACTCTAATGTAGGAACAGGGAAGGGCCCTTTCTGGTGTTTTGTTTTATTTTTATATAACACTAGTCCCACTTACGATGGCTCAGTCCAAAGGATCCCTCTCAAAATGTTCTCAAAGCAGGAAAGAGGGAGTAACAACATTAAGATTTTGGAAGGAGTTAACTGTTTAGTTTAGCATTCCCCTTCTATCCCAAAGTCATTGCCTTAGTTCATCTGCTTGTCTCTAAATGTATCCTACCTTGACTCTTTGACAATACTCATTCCCTTTATCAAAACATTTTCACTACCAAATCTCAGATACTTTTTGTTATGCCACTAATTAAAACAGGTGTCACAGAATAAAATTCTCTATTCTTAAAGAAGCACCCAGAGCCTGCACTATCTGGTACTCTTACTTAATCTACTGCTCCTACCACCTTTTTCACCACATTTACTCCTACAGACCTGTAGGACTTTGTGTAATATACTCTCCTGGCCTGTATTTCACCTTCATTGCCAACGTCTAAAATTCTGCTGGATGCTCTCAAATCAAATGCCACCTGCTTCCTCTTTTTTCCCCAACAGGACAAATATCCCCTCTGTGTGCCATCTGTAGTTCCTTTAAATTATTGTTATAGAGTAGTTCCTGAGTGGTGTCAGTGTCAGTTACATGTCCAACATTATGCTGTAATTCTTGTCAGGTTCACATATGCTCTTGAAATGCTAAAAACATTAAGTCAAGCACATTATAGCCATCAAATAATACGTACCTTTGCTTTTGATAGGTTTCCACTGTAATAAAGGAAAGATACTCTTAGAAATATAAACCTAGGGAGAAATTTTTATGCCATATGAATATCTCAATAAAATAGCATTAAGGGGCTGGGAGTTTGGCCTAGTGGTTAAAGTGCTTGCCTAGCATGCATGAAGACCCGGGTTCGATTCCTCGGTACCACATACATAGAAAAAAGCTGGAAGTGGTGCTGAGGCTCAAGTGGTAGAGCTCTAGCCTTGAGAAAGTCCAAGGACAGTGCTCAGGCCCTGAGCTCAAGCCCAAGACTGGCAAAAAAAAAAAAAAAAAAAAAAGAGTACAAAATAGCATTAAGGTAAATGGTATATAAAAACTAATCCAGGGGCCAGGAGTTTGGTCTATGATAGAGTGCTTGCCTACTGGGTTCGATTCCTCAATATCACATATATTTTAAAAAGCTGGAAGAGGCACTGTGGCTCTAATGGTAGAGCTCTAGCCTTGAGAAAGTCCAAAGACAGTACTCAGGCCCTGAGTTCAAGTCCAGGACTGACAAAAAACAAACAAAACCCAAACTAATACTCCTAAATAAGTAATTATCTGCGTTTTATTGGGGGGGGGCGGTCAGTCATGGGACTTGAACTCTAGGTGTGGGCACTGTCCCTGAGCTCTTCAGCTCAAGGCTACTGCTCTACCTCTTGAGCCCTAGCACCATTTCTGGTTTTCTGCTTAATTGGAGATGAGTCTTAAGGGACTTTCATGCCTGGGCTGGCTTTGAACTGTTATCCTGAGATCTCAGCCTCCTAAGTAGCTAAGATTACAACTATAAGTCACTTGGCACTGACCTAAACAGGTGATTTTTGATAGTAATATTTTAAGAAGATATTAACCTTTGGACTGGTGAATTTTTTTTACAAATTGCATATTCTGTATTTTAAAATTGTAGGTATGGAGAAAAACAGACCAATTTTACTAACTTAAGATATCAAAAATTTATATAAGCTGGTTCCTACTTTTTGAAACCCATAGAAATAATAAACATAGATCCTTCCTTAGTTCATCTAGTCATTCTCTAGAAAACAGATATTAAAAATATTAGATATATTCATAACTTGTCAAAGACAGGATCACAGGGCTAGGAGTTTGGCCTAGTGGTAGAGTGTTTGCTAGCATGCACAAAGACCCGGGTTCAATTCTTCAGTACCACATACATAGAAAAAAAGGCCAGAAATGGTGCTGTGGCTCAAGTGGTAGAACACTAGCCTTGAGGAAAAAGTCCAAGGACAGTGCTCAAGCCCTGAGCTCAAGGCCCAGGACTGGAAAAAAAAAAAAAAAAGATAGGATCACAATTATCTTCTAATTTATATCTGAGCAGGCTAAAAATCTTAACCTCTTTAAACAATGAAGTTAAATCAGATTGGGTGTGGTAATTTTAGCTTCATTTAACTTTCTCCTGGGAAAGAAGTTGTGTTTGAAATGTGGTATACCTTGATTTTCAGCTGTTCCTGTGTATTTATGACTTTGTATGTATACAATTTATTATTTTTTAAAAATGGAGACAATCCATGTATCTTTTTGAACTACACATTTTAGTACTTTTTAGTATCTTCAAAACTGTGAGCCTGGTGCCAATGGCTCATACCTGTAATCCTAGCTACTCAGGAGGCTGGGATCTGAGGATTGTGGTTTGAAGCCAGACTGGAAGGGAAAGTCCATGAGATTTTTTTTCCATATATTTTTTATTGTAATTAATAGAAGGGTTACATGATATTTGCCAGATAGATGGTGCATTAATTCCCATACATTGATACCCTTTCACATGTCTTGGTCCCCATTTCCCTCCACACCATGAGATTCTTATCTCCAATTAACTATCCCCCCAAAAAGCTGAAATGTGGTTATGACTCAAGTGGCAGAGTGCTAGATTTGAAGGGAAAAAGAAAAGACAAAAACAAAACCCCAAACTATTTCCAGAACCTTTTTGTCACTCAAAAACAAACAAACAAACAAAAAAAACCAACAATTCAGTAATCACTCAGATGGTGATTCCATATTCCTCTCTGTCCCAATTCTTGCCTTCCATTAATCTTATCGATTTGCCTACTCTACATTTTCCATTCATTATGTGCCCTTTTCAAAGTGTTTGATGTGATGGAGGATTGATCTGAAGTTAAACAAAAAGCCACAAACTGGCTATTAGAAGACTGTTTAGTGCAGAAATGTCCAGGCTGTAGAGGCCTGACTCCTCTCTCCAGTCTCACGGAGATAAACGTCCCTCTCTTCAGTGTATGGCTGCCCACCTCTGCTCTCCCAGATCCAGTGCCTGTGACTCTAGAGTACTTTATTCTCAATGTGGTGACAAGTCATTTCAGCAAGATACTGGATCATTTTGCTCTGTGTCATTTTTAACAGCAGAACTGCAGGAAGACCATTCCATGGTTCTAATCCCAGAAAGTGGCTAACTGATCATTTCTCCCTTAGAATGAGCCTCGGACTGGCTGGCACCAGCAACACCTATAATCCCACCAAAAAGTCCTCTCTAGTTTTGTTTTATGCTAAAAACCTCCACTTTTCAGATGGAGGCTGTAAAGATCTTACATTCTCTTTTTTTGTTGCTGTGTGTTTTATTGTTTTTCTATTTTTGTTTTTACCATCTTATTTTCTTTTGGGACTTTGTCAGCTCATATCTTCTTGAGGACACGTTTGATTATCTGTTTAATGTGGCTGTCACTATTCTTACCTGAAAATAATGTAGTTTACCATAAGTAAAGGGGCAACTTGGCTCTTTAAAAAAAAGTGTTTGGGGGCCTAGCGGTAGAGTGCTCGCCTAGCATGCATGAAGACCCAGGTTCGATCCTCGGTACCACATATATAGAAAAAAGCCAGAAGGGGTGCTGAGGCTCAAGTGGGAGAGCTCTGACCTTGAGAAAGCCCAAGGACAGTGCTCAGGCCCTGAGCTCAAGCCCAGGACTGGCAAAAAAAAAAAAAAAAAGTGTTTGATTGCTATCACTTAACATAATGTGTAGTTTTACCAGTACTTCATTACCTTTTTATGACTGAATAATATTTCATTTTATGAGTATACCACACTTATCCATTTGTCAGGTACTACACAGATGGGCAGTTTCTATTTTTTTGGCTATTATGAATAATGCTGCTATGAGCACTGGTTTACAAGTCTAGATGGGAACATACAATTGTAGGATTATAAAGATAACTCTATGATACTATTTTTGCCATGCTAATCCAGACTATTTCATCTACAGTATAAACATTTTTAAAGTACAGTTATCTTGCTATTTTTTAATTTTCACATTTAAAAGCATAGTGTTTTAATCTCAAAGGAAAATACTTCCTTTAGGACAACTGTCTAATAAGCTGCCTGATGAAATCTGCTCTCTGTGCCTGTCATTTAGCAGTAATCACACAGTAGCAAATATAACCTCTTTTGTATTATTGTCTTAGCTGTTGCCATCCTTTCTGGTGTTTGACAAGATTATCAAACTTCCAAGAAGTTATGTATTTTATTTCCTATGGAAGTTTTTTGGAAACAACTTGGTAAAGTATAATCCCCTAAAAGGCTAGAAGAAGACTTGAGTGACTGGCTTAGAATATACTTCATAAACCAGGCAACGGTGGCTCATGTCTGTAACCCTAGCTACAGGAATCTGAGATCTGAGGCTTTAAGCTAATCCAGGCAGAAAAGTCCTTGAGATTCTCACCTCCAATGAACTTCCAAAAATTCAGAAGTGGAGCTATAGCTCAAGAAGTAGAGCAAAACGGGGGGAGGGAATATTTAGCGTTACTGTCCCTGAACTATAATTTCAGAAGCTTTCAGTTAGGACATCAAAACTATTCCCAGCCCTCTAAACCAATAAGGATGTCATTTAAAATAAAAGTATGTTTAAATAAAAATAAACAAGGACATCACTCAATAGTAGCTCTTGATTTAATCTCTTGATTAAAAAGATACATGAATTCAATAAGATATCAATATATATGAGCTATGGTATACCATATGTTAGACACAGCATACTTAGTATGTACAAGAAGTTGAGGTTCCCCCAGGAACACAGCCTCGCATATAGATAAACTTTATTTTTGCTGTAGACGTGGATTATTCTGGCCTTACTATAGTACTATCATCTAAAATATTTAAGAGTGAGCAGAAAATACTTGAACTAACTCAACCTTTCCTCCCAGGAAGTAGTGTATTTTAAGCATAATACCTATGGTTTGTCAGACAATTAACTCAGCTCATGGGTCAGTAATTTTTTTCTTATGGTTTTAAATCGGTAAGACAGCAACAAGAACAAATAAATTTACAGTATGTGAAAACAAATAAAACATGAAATTCCAGCCTTGAGTATTTCCTGATTCTAGTGAAATTTTAATCCTGTCTATTCATTTATTCACCTTAAAAAAAGCAATTTTCATATCTGTGCAGTCATTAACAAGAATTAATTAGCTTAAATAGATCAGCAAAACAGCATAGTGCTTGGGACAAGAGCTCTGAGCTCAAATCTTGATTCTGTCATTTATCAACTATGTGATCTTGGGCAAGTTTCTTCATTAAACTGTAGCGCGTTTTAAGGACTTACATTACTAATTAATAATAGGTATATAACAACAACCAAGATACTCTTACTTTCACAATTTCAATGCTTTTTTTCAATTCTTATTGTTAAAGTTCCCTTTTATCTGGCTCTGACAGGCCGATTCTAGGTACTTTAAACTTCTACTGAGCTGTAACAAAGGGTAATACTACATACGTATAGTCCAGAAGACAAGAAAAAGAAAAAAAACAGGTACTGGGAGTTTGGCCTAGTGGTAGAGTGCTTGCCTAGCATGCACGAAGGGCCAGGTTCGATTCTTTGGTACCACATACATAGAAAAGGCTGGAAGTGGTATTGTGGCTTACATTTCTTGCCAGGTGTGGGGGCTCACACCTGTAATCCTAGCTACTAAGGAGGCTGAGATCTGAGGATCATGGTTCAAAGCCAGCCTGGCACGAAAGACTGAGAGACTCTTATCTCCAACTAACCACTAGAAGGAAAACAAAAAAATGGGAAGTGGTGCAGAGGCTCAAGGGGTAAGACTTGAGCTGAAGAGCTCAGGGACAATGCCCAGGCCCCACGACTGACAAAAGAAATAAAGAAATAAAGGAAGGAAGGAAGGAAGGAAGGAAGGAAGGAAGGAAGGAAGGAAGGAAGGAAGGAAGGGAGGGCAGGAAAAGAAAAGAAAAGATGGAAGACAAATTCATCAAAACAAAATTCTCCTTAAGTGAATTCACTCAAGTAGAGATCACTGCCTCAGAAACTGAGAAAAAGCAAAAAAAATAAAGCATTCGAGTACTGTCTGCTGGAGCCATCAGCAACCAGACCTACTGATTTTTTTTAAAAAGCCTCATTAAAGTAATTGTCTTAACTTAATAATTATTTCATCATTGCTAAGACTTTTTAATGTAAGTCCCAACTTCTTAAGGTTTCTCCTTTCCCATGCATTCCAGTAAGTACAGAATTGGTTCTCTACCAAGCATTTAGGCCTCCTGCTGGGAAACATAATTAAAATTAAGCAGGCAGCAATTCCACTTGGTACTAAGATCCTTTCAAACCCTCAAAATGAGGCAGGGCTTGTTTTTCTAGGAATTGTCTGAAAGTTCTGCAAGGAAAACTGAGAAGCTGCTGCTCAATTTGATACTGGCCATTCAGTAGATGGCACTCTTCACTCAGAGCCCAAATTAAATAAGCTCCCCAGATGCATGATATACTATGACTTTGGGGTGTGATATAAAGCAAGGAGCACTTAAACTATACTTAAGTACTTAAAAGTACTTAACTGACAGTCATAGTTCTTCTAGGATTGCATTCATCTAAAAGTGATGTCTTTTACATACACTAAAAGAGCCTAGGGAAGTTGAGATGATCATAAGATATCAAATACAACATAAAATCACCTAATTGGAGGGATTACTAAAATAATCCGTTTCTTGGAGCCATTAACTATGGCAAACAAACAGTTTTTATCTGAGCTTAAAACATTCTTTCCCTTTTCTTTTGGGACAGCTTTCCAGAGGCTTGTCTAATAACAGCAAAGTAAGTATTTAGAGAAACAATGATTTTTACTATTATCAATATTCGCTAAAACAAATCAATATCTTGACTGAAAATATTTTTTTTTTGGTCGGTTGTGGGGCTTGAACTTAGGGTCTAGGTGCTGTCCTTGAGCCTCTTCTGCTCAAGTCCAGTGCTCTACCACTATGAACGAAGCTCTACTTCCCGTTTTCTTGTGGTTAACTGGAAATAAGAGTCTCATTGACTTTTCTGCCCCATTTAGCTTTGAAACTGGATCGGATCCTCAGATCTCAGCCTCAGCCACCAATGCCTGGCCCTAAAAAATAATTTTTCATGTCCACATAGATATAACAATTTAATAAAAAAAATCACTGCAGATCTGGTTTTGAATAAAAATTCACAGATGAGTATTTGGTGACAAAGTTTTTTTCACATTTCTGCTTTCAAATCTTTCTTTAAAAGTGAAAAAGTAGACAGCTGTGAAATGTTAGAAGAGTCCTTCTAATATAATATTCAGTGATAGCGAGCTTTTTTGGCAATCAGATAGGAACCATCTTAAATTTTTCTACCTTTCTTTTGAAGTCTGGTGATGCACCTGCAATACCTGCTACTCAGGAAAATTGGGGGATTGGAAGCCAGACAAGGCAAAAAGTTGAGACTCCATCTCAACAAGCTGGGTGCTTGAAATCCCAACTCCATGGCAGGAATAGGTAGGAGAAATGCAGTTCCAGGCTAGCCTGGACAAAAACAAAAACAAGACTTTAACTGGTAGATAACTAGAACAAAAAGGGTGGAGGCATGACTCCAGTGAAAAACTCTGCCTTTGCCTTGAGGAAACAGTATACTATCTTGATTTTTTTGGGGGGGATGGGGGTGGGTTGGCCATGGGGCTTGAACTCTGGGCCTGGGTACTGTCCCTGAGCTTCAGTTCAAGGCTAGTGCTCTACCACTTGAGCCATAGCACCACTTCTGATTTTCTGGTGGTTAACTGTAGGTAAGAGTCTCACAGACTTTTGTGCCAGGCTGGCTTTGAACTGCAACCCTCAGATTCAAGCCTCCTGAGTAGCTAGTATTACAGCCATGAGCCACCAGTGGCCAGCTAGTGTCTTGATTTTTAAAAAGGCATAGGCAATATACAAGAGTAATACACTATTTTAAAGTTTATTTTTTAAATTAGTAATTGAAGTATAGTTAAAGAACAATGTATCAACTTCCCTATTATTCTCTTTTCTCTTTCCACTGTACACTTGTGCCCCTCATTTCAGTACAATGCGGCACTGCACTATCCAAGGCCTTTGTATATGTTCTCAACACTACTTGAGCTCTCACCAGTTGTTGACTTTTCTGAAGAATTAAAAGCTTTTTTTTTTTTTTTTTGGTGGGTCAAGGGGCTTGAACTCTGGGCCTGGGCGCTATCTCTGAGCTCTTCAGCTCAAAGTTACTGTCCTACCCTTGAGCCACAGCCCCACTTCCCATTTTCTAGAGGTTAATTAAAGAGTCTCAGGTTCTTGAGTACCTAGGCTGGCTTTGAACCACGATCCTTAGATCTCAGCCTCCTGAGTAGCTAGAATTACAGGTGTGAGCCACTCAGCCTGGTAAAAAGCAGTGCTTCTTAAAAGTCCTTAGAAGACTTTGGGCACATCCCCAGCACATACATTTTAGACATGAAACACACCTATTGATTTACTGAAATAAGCATAATTATCTTCTCTATAAGGAGACTTAGTAAACCCATCTCTTTGCTACCGTATTTAGTCATTCCAACAAATCAAAAAAAAAATGACAGGATGAGTATATAGTATAGAAAAGGAAAAGGGAAATGCTGTTCTTGTACAGGGAGAGCTGAGCCACTGTGGAAGAGCACCACAGATACACAGCTGAGGGTGACAAAGATATAAACCAAGTAACTAAAACATTTAATACTTCTCTAACCTGCTTATTTGTCTATATTGTTGGAATTTCTAGTTCTTTGGTAGGCAACCAACTAACAACCACAGGAGTTAAAACAGGCTGACTAACATCTGTATTTCTCTCCCTTTCCATCCAAAGAGGTAGTAATACTTGGTAGGAAAGAGAGCAGGGAACAATTTATGGGGATTGGGAGTCCAATAAAGGGAAGGGAGGTTTGCTAAATAGTAAAATACTGACTTTATGTGTCTTACATGGGAATTAGGTTTTAATCTTGCTCGATACAATGCTTGCCTTGATTACTGATGTACTTTAAAATATGTGAGCATTAATATCATCTTATTGCGCACACGCACACACCTTCCTGTGAAACTGATTTGTTTTCTTGTGCTAGTACTTGGGCTTCAACTTCATCAGGGCATTGCATACAAATTCTATGAAGACAGTTCATTCAGCATTTTTACTGAAGCTGGGGTGTCCCCACTTCAGCCATAGTTTCATTTCTGGTGTTTTGCTGGTTAAGTAGAGATAAAGACTTCAACAAACTTTTCTGCCTGGGTTGATTTTGAACCCCAGATCCTTAGATCTCACCTCCCGAGTAACTAGGATAATAGGTACAAGTTACCATGAAAAAGTAGTTTTAAGATCATTCTATAATTGCCCTTCAACTGATCATATTTTTACCCTCAACTGTTTTATGTGTGTATAAACACAAACACCCACAGAAATTTCATAACTTGAAATTGAAACCATGGTTTTGTTTGAGGAAGTAACAATCTTAAATGCTAGTTATGTGCTGCATATGCACACCAGTATCTTCAGTTCTAGTTTCAGGAAATTTGAAACAAAGAAGTTTCAAAGTTCATCTGATAACAGTGAGTCTTAGCACTACCAACCAAGGTTTAATTAAAGCCAATTTGAAATTTTTAAAAAGAGAAAGGAAGAAACAAAAGGGGGGGAAGGGGAAGAAGGGAAGGAAGGGAAGGAAGAGAAGAAAGGAAGGGAAGGAAGAGAAGAAAGGAAGGGCAGGAAGGAAGGAGGGAGGGAGGGAAAGGAAGGAAGGAGGGAAGGAGGGAAGGAGGGAGGGAGGGAAAGTAAGGAAGGAGGGAGGGAGGGAAGGAGGGAGGGAGGGAGGGAGGGAGGGAGGGAGGGAAGGAGGGAAGGAGGGAAGGAAAAGAAGGGCAATGTAAGGAGGTGAATTGGACCAGTCTGACTTCAGGTAAAAGCTCAATTAGTATCTAATCTCATTATAAAGGTAAAACCATATACTGAAGAGTTTAACTTTGTATAGTTAAGACTAATAATCTACACTGTATTCTTAAAATGCAAACTTAAAAGAGTTTCAAGTCTTTTTAAACCAAAGGTATCCTGGTTTCATTCCATTTATATATTTGATGATACTACCTTTTGGACTATGATGGACAATTCTGGAAAACATATCATTCTTTAAGTTTTCTAGGATATTTTTCAATAAGTATAGTAAGTAATGTCCTAGAAACCTAAGAAAATAGTGAATGCAGATTTTCAAAGAAAACAAAAAATACTTTAAGGAAACAGCCTCTGATTCTCATCTATATCAACATCTAAGGCTTTAAGGTAAGTTGAGCAGTACCTTCCTAACATTCAACCATCTTTTTAACTGCAATTCATTTAATTTTGAACCTTATTTTGAGACTTGTTTGGCTATACAAGACAACATTATTAAAGCACACACAGAATGAACAAAATATCCACAAATCCTTTCTTGTCCAACACTTACTTTTTTTTCTAAAACTCTTGGTACTCAAAAAACATGTACTGAATGGAATGGTGAATACTTTTACCTGAAAGGACATAAACACCAAGCAGAATAGTTACACAAAAATATAACCACACAGGAGCCCTCATAATTTGCTATTGATAGAATAATAGAATAGTTCCTTTTTATACTGATGGCAAATATTGTTACAGACTAGTATATGTTTTTCCCTATGTATGCCTATGATAGAGTTTAATTTATATATTAGGCACATTAGGAGAGTAACAATAATAAAACAATTATAACAATATGCTGGAATAAAACATAAATTATTTCTAGAATTTCCCATTTATTTTGGGACTGTAGTTGATTACCAGTAACTGAAACTTCAAAGGCAAAACTAAAGTGGTGACTACTACAAATTCATTTAAGGGATGGCAAACGTTTTCTTTCAAGCTACGGTCAGTGAAAGAATTAATTTGTTTTAGAGAGGCTTCTTGATACATACAACACATTACAGTAAAAATTTGAGATTTTCTGGCTTTGGGCCAAGAAATTTAATCTCTGGCAGAACTCAAAAAACTTCATAGCACTCTTACTTCTATAAATAATGTGGCACAGACCCTAAGTTCAGATAATAGAAAATTAACAGGAGAAATGAAAGAAAATATGAAGGCACTGCCTGAATCTCAAGGATATGCCTGACAGTGTAGGCCCAGGGGCCTTCTCTCTCATAGTTTAGCATGCAGCTTAGCAGGTCCCTGGCCCAGGCAGGACAGGACTAGGCTCATTTGGTCAGAGCAGTAAATAAATACCCAGTGCTGGCCCCTGTCCCCTGCTTTCTCTGTTCCCTGTTCTCTCTCTGCACAGCAGAACCAGGCACAGTGATTAGGGCAATAAATAGCTATCTCCCACCCACCATAAACCTTCCTAATTCTCATGCCTACCACAGGGGTCTGCATCTTCTCTCTGTTCCCTAAACCCTGCGGGTTATATAGGTCACCCCAGGCAATAGCCGGCACTTCTTCTCACATGTGGTCTGAGAAGGGGTCTTGCTGGCTCCTTTAGCTGGCAATAAACTTTCCTTATGTACCCATGATTTTCTGGGATGGTGCTTACAATGACAGACTGTGATTGCTCAGCTAATTTCAAGTTTGAGTAATTTAAAATGACTATTTTTAAAAGGAAAAACAACATTGTAGACTAGTCATTTAAAAGCTTTTTTCCAGTCCAATTCTACATAGCTAATATTTTTGAAGGAATGTGAGATAGCAGTAAATATTAATTACATCAGAAAGCATTAACAATCTGTGTCTTTAAGACAGCTCGTATTTTATTTATTCAATGTATATTTGTTTTTAGGCATTACTCTCTAACATTACATTTCACTAAATTATTAGCAAAAGCATATCAGCTATGTACAATAGTTGTAATAGCATTAAACAGCTACTAACTTCATAATTTGCTTGACGTATCAACTATGTGACACAATGGCTCCTTGGGGAATGTGGGAAAAGTGTAATAACCGCAATAACTTATAACGATTTTTTTTTCCAGTCCTGGGGCTTGAACTCAAGGTCTGGACACTGTCCCTGGGCTTTCTCAAGGCTAGCACTCTATCACTCTACCACAATACCACTTCCATCTTTTTCTGTGTATGTGGTACCAAAGAATCAAACCCAGAGCCTTGTGCATGCTATGCAAGTAGTCTACCACTAGGCCATGCTCCCAGCTCTTTTAATTTACCTTTTATTTTAGGAAGCAACTCAGGGGAGATATTTAGAGCAAGCTTCTACCTCTGGTTGATACGGTTTTGGTAATCAGAACAAAGATCAGGCCTGCTAATATAGTGAAGAACCAAATGGCATCACTATCTCGTAAAGTCTTATTTACTAATCTAGAAAGCATTAAAAAAGTACTCATTAATATTTAAAATACTCCAGCCCAAACACAGTCATATTAAAAAAAACACACACACACACATTTAGGGGCCAGGAGTTCGGCTTAGTGGCAGAGTGTTTGCCTAGCGTGCACGAAGACCCAGGTTTGATTTCTTGGTACCCACATACATAGAAAAAGCCGGAAATGGTGCTGTGGCTCAAGTGGTAGAACTCTGGCCTAGAGAAAGCCCAAGGACAGTGCTTAGACCCTGAGTTCAGGCTCCAGGACTGGCAAAAAAAAAAACAAAAACAACAACAACAACAAAACATCTGTAGCTCATGCTTCTGATCCTAGCCACTTAGGAGACTGAGAGCTGAAGGATCATAGTTCAATGCCAGACCTGACTGAAAAGTCTACTAGAATTCATGTCCTAAAACTAAACATCAAAAAGCAGAACTGGACGTATGGTTTAAGTGGTTGAGTATCAGAAGCTGATCTAGATAATTGTATGCATATATGGACATGTCAAGATGAAATCCCTTTGGAGAAGTAACTGGTGCTAATAAAAAAAAGTGGGAAAATAAACCCTTTCCCAAAGTCAAAAGGTGACTCTACTCAGTGCAGGTTAATCATTATCCTTCAGGCTTAAATATGGCCTGATGACAGTATTAACACAAGAAGATATAAAGGTGTGGTTAACCCTAAACCAGATATACACAGCTCATAGGTTTAGGAATACAGAAAAGTTTTTTTCAGTTGGTAATGGGGCTTGAACTCAGGGCCTGGGTGTTGTCCCTGTGCTCTTTCACTCAAGGCTAGTTCTCTATACCACTTTAAGCTACCTACTTCCAGTTTGTTTTCTGGTGGTTAATTAGAGATGAGTTGCATAGACTTTCCTGCCCAGGCTGGGTTTGAACCAGGACCCTCAGATCTCACCTTCCTCAGTAGCTAGGATTACAGGCATATCTGGAATTACTACCTCGTATCTAGAATTAGAGGAATGAACCACTCGCAGCTAGCTTTGGTGAAGATTTATTGATTTTCAACCATTACCAGGAGTGAAATAGCAGCATTACATAGGCTTACTCTTCAGCGTGAGTCCAGAATCAGTAATTAACCAGTAACTAATCAGTAGTCACTCTGTGCCTTTGTTGAGTTACTGGGTTGTTGGGAGGATTAAATAAATCATGTACAACTCTTAGAAGAGTGCCTGGCACAGGGATAAAACAAATAAATATTGGCAGTTACAAATATTTGTATAGTCCATCAATCCCAGGTAGCATGATATAACTGCCTTCAAAAGATGTCATTTTAAGCCAGGCATGGTGACTCACGCCTGTAATCCTAGCTACTCAGGAAGCTGAGATCTAAGGATTATGGCTTGAAGTCAGCCCAGGCAGGAAAGTCTATGAGACCCTTCCAATGAAGCATCAAAAAGCTAGAAGTGGAGCTGTGGCTCAAGTAGTAGAGTACAAGTCTTGATCACAAAAGCTCAGGGACAGAGACCAGGTCCTGAGTTCAAGCCCTAGGACTCTCACATGTGCACACAAGATGTTATTTTATACAGTGATGAGGACAAGGACATGAAGCACTTGACTTACTGAGTCTAGGTTCCAATCTGATCACTATACAAGTAACACCTAGGTGAAACCGAGATTCTGACAGGATCACCACCCCAAAAACAAACTCAGCTGGTTTAGAGTTGGGTTTCCAGGTTTTCACCTGATTTCTTTCCTCAGTGATATGACATTCATACATATTGCTCAGTATTGTGAGCACACTGCTTTGAGATAGGAGTGATTAAAAAGCCAACCAACCATCTGTAGGTAGGTGATAAAGTAACTCAAACTAGCCTATTTCAAGAAACTCAGGAAGATTAAACTCAGAAGCTGCACAACTCTCTCTTTCTATTTAGGATTTACTATAGGAGGTAGACTGCTGCTAATGTGATACTCTTAGTACCCCCCCAATTCTATTAGACCAAATCTATCACTGAACAGAACCCAGAACAATGTACTGGGGGAAAAGAGGGGGGGTTAGAGATAGCAAAGTGTACAATGCAATTTTCTCATTTTGAAAATGAATAAGAACCTTGCATTCAGAAAATATAATCCTATCACATAGAATATATGCTGTTTACCAAACACTTCCCCATACCATATATGTAGAAACTTGCAACATATTAAATCTCAGAACCAAATATCTCAAGAATTCCTTAACCTATGTTTAACATTTAAAATAAATACAATTTTCTTTCCTTAAAAGCTACTATTACTAATGCCCTTTCCCCGGGTCCTCTCTCCATAAACTAAATCTCATTTTAAGCAAAAGAAAATTATCTGCAGAACAAGTAAAACATAATGGAGCTTTAGACATAAAATATTTCTATAAATGCTCCAAAAGTAACAACTCTATAAATGAGTCCATCTTCTACCTTAATATCACAAATCTTTTACCAGTCAACTGTCCTAATTTTAAAACAAATTACACTTTACTCTTATTCTCTTTAACAACTCTCACTAGATGACTTCTAAAACCCAGCACAGGATGTTTCCAGCAGATGGAGATGAAATCCATCCCCAGAAAGACAACCATTTTTATACTGCTGAATATAAAATTTGCATAATTCCATGTAAACAACGAACACATTTGTTTAGGTCGCTGATTCCAAGCTCCAGAATCTTCTCAGTTTCTTCATCAACCTTCTCCATAATCCCCAAAGCCTCTTGATTGAGTTAAATCCCACACCACACTTAGCAGGTCAACTGCAAGAGCACAAGTGGCCAAGGGTATTTAGTGGGTTTCCCTTATGCTCCCATTTCAAAGGGGCACCCACTTGCAATTAAATCTCTGCAATAACAACAAAAAGGTTCCCTTGAGGCCGTTCTTGTGGTCTGAAGGTTGGTCCAGGGTATTCTACCTATCTGTGGCCTTGACTTAGCTGTAACAGCCTACCTCCAAAGGTAGGGCTCAAGCCCCAAACACCAGCAAGCTAGACCACTGCCAGCTCTGCTTGTCACCCAGGGCAGGAAGCGCAACCTAATATGCGTACTGGCGGGAGGGGGACACGGGTGGGGTGTGTGTGTGTGTGTGCCCGCTGAGAAAATGGGGCCATGGGTCAGACAAGAATAGTGGCTGAAAACTTTCAACTTGTAAAAAGTTTTTGTTTAGTTTTGCTTTGACTGAATGGGAAAACAAATCACGGAACCATCTGACTTTCCCCGCCACCTGGTGGAAGCGCGGGAAGCTCCCTTGCTCCCGGTGCGCACCTCCAGGGCTGAAGGTCTGCGAGCGAGTCACCGACGCCTCCCGCAGTCCCGGGTTCTTAAAAAATCCCCCCCCACACACACCGCAGGCGACAGCCCGAGGGCGGCCCCGACTGGGGCCCGCTCCGCGGTGCCCCGAGACCGCGCCCCGCCGCCCCCCGACCCCTCTCCGCCCGTTTCGCTCCCTGGAGCCCACGCGGGGCCCCGCTCTCGCCCCGGAGAGGGGTTCACCTGAGGCCGCGGGGATAGCCAATGGCGAATCCCCTCTCCGAGCGCGCCCCGGCGGGACGAGGGGCCGCAGCGCCTCCGCTCCCCGCAGGATTACCTCGCAGCGTGCAGCCGGCCTGGTGCTCCCCGCCCTCCTGCTCCGCGGCCGCCGGGCTGCAGCGGCCGCTGGGTCCGCCGCAGAGCCCCGCTCCTGAGGGGAGGGCTGGGGAAGGGGGGGGGCTGAGGAGGGAGGGACTGCGACGCCGAGCCCCGGGCAGCAGGAAGCGGCCACACCGAGTCGCCGAGGCCTCTTGCTTTTGTTTTCCGTTAAAAAAAAATAGAATTTAAATCCACTCCTTCCACCTCCGTTCCTCGCCCGAGCGACCGTTACCGGCGGGCGGCTCGCGCACTGGCCGGGACTGGCCGAGCTCCCTCTGGAGAGTCCTAGGCCCCGCCCCCAAGAGGCCCCGCCCCAAACGCTCTTGACTCCTCCCACACACAGGCAGGCCCCCGCCTCGCAAACCTCTGAGCCTCTGGCCCCGCCCTCCAGACCTTCTAGCCCCGCCTTCGACAGGCCCCTCCCACAGCGGGCCCGGCGCACCTTCTGGTCCCGCCCCGGGCGGCCCTCAAGAGTCCTGGCGCCACCTCCTTCCGCCCCTCCACCCCGACCTCCTCTCCTGGGCCGCCCCCTTCTGGCCCTGCCCTGCGACCCTCCCCTTGGCCCCGCCTTCCACAGGCCCCGCCCTCCGCGCCCTCTAGCCCCGCCCCGGGTGGCCCTCCAGCGTCCTGGCCCCGCCCCCCGCGACCCTCTCTCCGGGCCGGGCGCTCCGCGGCGGAGCGGTGGCGGCGGCGCGGGAACCTACGCAGTCCCGGCGCGGGAGGGCCTGTTGCGGGGCGGCTGCCTGGCGCCGCCCCTACGTCTCCTTCCCGCTGTGCAGCTCCGAGTCGCAGCCGCTGGACAAACGACCCCCCACGGAAGCACGGCCGCGGCGGGGAGGAGGGCGCCTGGAAAGATCCCCCTGGCCTGCACGAGCCTCCCTCCCCCCGCGAGGTTGCGCCTCCGCGGCCCTCGCGGGCTGCCGGGTTTTCGGGGAGGCCGGCGGGGAGGTTTGACCCCCTCTCTCCCTACACCCCGCCCCCCGGGGCCTGGCCTTGCTTGTCCGCGCGCTTGCATTTGGGGGCGCCCTGTACGCGTCACGCGTACCTCACGTCTGCCGAGGTGCGGGTCGGAGACTCAGCCCCGCCTCCTCCGGATCCCCCCAGAAATCCGAGCTCCTACACGGGCCCCGGGTAACCTCGGGAGGTGAGGAGTCCAGGCGCGGCCAGCAGCCCTCGGAGGCCGGGCAAACTTTACAACAGCCCTCGACCGCAGGTCTGGGGTCCCCTCCACAGGTGACACGGGGTCACCCATGCCTGGGGACCCCTACACAGGCGACCCGGGGTCACCCACCCCCAGGGCCTGGGGACCCCTACACAGGCGACCCGGGGTCACCCACCCCCAGGGCCTGGGGACCTCTCCCCAGGTAACACGGGGCCACCCACCCCCAGCGCCTGGGGACCCATCCACAAGTGACACGGGGCCACCCACCCCCAGGGCCTGGGGACCTCTCCACAGGTGACACGGGGTCACCCACCCCCAGGGCCTGGGGTCCCCTCCACAGGTGACACGGGGTCACCCACCCCCAGGGCCTGGGGACCCCTCCACAGGGGACCCGGGGTCACCCACCCCCAGGGCCTGGGGACCCCTCCACAGGGGACCCGGCGTCACCCACCCTCAGGGCCTGGGGACCCCTCCACAGGGGACCCGGGGTCACCCAGCCCCAGGGCCTGGGGACCCCTCCACAGGGGACCCGGGGTCACCCAGCCCCAGGGCCTGGGGTCCCCTCCACAGGGGACCCGGGGTCACCCAGCCCCAGGGCCTGGGGTCCCCTCCACAGGGGACCCGGGGTCACCCAGCCCCAGGGCCTGGGGACACATCCACAGGGGACACGGGGCCACCCATCCGCCAAGTATTCTCGACCTAGACCTCCCAGCAAGCCCCCGGCACTTTTGCCACCCAGGACTCCAGCACATCCCTTCTGCACACACGTCCTCCGCCCCGCACGAATGCACCCGCAAGCACACCCCTCCGAGCGCCATTGTAGTGATTCACGGTCCCTGGGGTCAACCCCACCCGACACACACCAGAAACTTCATTCCCCACCCTTATCTCCCCAGCGTTGCCAAGGCACCGTGGGGACAGTCCACTTCATTTCCTTCCTCATCTGCAGACTCTTCCCCCTTAAATGCTTTCGCACCAGCCCCTCATCTTCATCCCCCACCTCTCTTCCCTAAAAGGGTGCTGATTAAAATGTAGTTTCCTCTCCCCTTCTATGAAGTGTGGAACACGAATTTTTGCCTTGGCACAAACTGTGATTCATTTATATCCTTGTTTCTCTCTCTCTCTCTCTCTCTCTCTCTCTCTCTCTCTCTCTCTCTCTCTCTCTCTCTCTCTCTCTCTCTCTCTCTCTCTCTCTCTTCTCTTTTTCCTGGACTAAGGCTAGAGAAATGTGAGTCTGCCACCATCTCCCATTTGTTCAAAAATAATGTAACCATGCCATATTATTTCTAAATATACCTAAGCAATCATGAGCAAGACTTCGTGGGGGGGGGGAATAGAAAGCGACATTTAGAAAATTCTTGGCCTGTCGTTTTATTTGGCATTTAAAAATATCTGCAGTATTTGAGAGAGAGAGAGAGAGAGAGAGAGAGAGAGAGAGAGAGAGAGAGAGGGGGGGGGGGGGGGGAGAGGGAGAGGGAGAGGGAGAGAGATATTGGGAGTGGCTGGATGTTTTCTTGCATTTGAAAAGCAAAGCAAAAAAAAAAATCTAAAAAAGCTTTACGAACATCAGGCTTAACCTTTTTATGAATAGCCAAAAAAAAATAATGTGTGTGTGTGGGGGGGTCCACACATCAGATAATAAGTCTCCACTGTACAGGGCATTTGCTAGTCACAAATTTAGACCCCATCCCCACCAAGGAAAGCAAATTCACAGCATTATTTTAAGCACGTCTGATTTTAAGCCTGTCCACGACCATTCCCTTTCCCACAGTTTCTGAACAAAATGGATTTAAAAAAAAAAATGACTTACTCGGCGACGACCCGAAGCTTTCCGGTGTGCAGGATGGTGGATGAGTGTCTGCCTTCCACTCGTAGGTGTGGATTCTGCAGTGCTGCAGCCTGGGACCGGCCGCGGCGGCGGCAGCAGCAGCAGTCACAGCAGCAGCAGCAGCAGCAGCAGCAGCAGCAGCGGCGGCGGCGGCGGCGGCAGCAGCTTCCCCCAATGCAGAGTAGTAAAGTGTTTGACTTAGACTCCACAATTACCATTAGGCGCTCTCGCTTTTAAGCGAGGAGGCGGAATCTTCCTTAAAGGAATGGGGTTTTGTTTTTCCTTTCCACGCTATTGCTTCATCAGAGGCAGAAAAGGGTGGAATCGAGGAGTTTTTTTAGACCGAGCAGAGCCAGCAGAGCTGTGGGAGGTCAAGGTTAAAATTAACTGGGTTGACAAGAGGGAGGGACGAGGGACTGAAATTAGTGTGAGTCAATGAAATGCTTAGAAGCACTAGTTTTAAAGGGCCCTGCTTCCTTCAGATATTGGGGCTCATAGCAAAAAAAGAAAATTAAAGCCATGTGTCTTGCAAGTAACTAGCAAATCGTGCTAATATTTAATTTCCAATCATTGTAGTAAAATAATCATGGAGAGGGAATCCACTTAGCAACTAGTACAAATATGGAATAAAGTTCATACATGCAAATAAAGGAAATGGATTCAAATCCTACTAACATCTGTGAGCATATCTGGAATGACAGCTAATCCCACTATTAGAAATATATGATTGACAGATTTTAATGTGTGTACATGTTAAAAAAAAATCTCTATTTATTTGTAGAGAATTGCTGAAAAGGGGAAGATGAGTAAGAGCAGATAAGGGGATGTAATTGGGGGGTGAAGTGGTTCAAGTTACATTATGGAATGGAACCCCTTGCACTAGTAATGTATGCCAATAAAATGTTTATTTTTATTTATTATGTTTTATTGTTTATTATTTTGTGCCAGTCCTGGGGCTTGAACTCAGGATCTGGGCACGGTCTCTGAGCATTTCTCTTGAAGGTTAGCACTCTAGCACTTGAGCCATAGCTCCACTTTTGAATTTTTGGTAGTTAATTGGAGATAATAGTCTCATGGACTGGTTATGAACCATGAACCTCAAATCTCAGTCTTTTGAGTACTAGGATTACAGGCATGAGCCACTGGGGCCTGGCTAAAAGTTTATGTTTTTAAAAAACATAAAGCATGGGGGGGAGGGAAATGGGGACAAAAACATGAGAAGTGGTATCAATGTGTGTGAAGTAATGCTCCTTCTATGTGGCAAATATAACTGTAACCCCTCTATTACAATTTTAAAAATTAAAAAAATAAAGCATAATGTCTAAAATAATCTTAGAAAACGATAGCAAAGTATTATGTGATTTCAAAGGTCAGAAAAAATTAGAAATCCAAGTGGCTGAGTTTACTTTAAACACAAGTGCATCTACTATTTATACTATTAAAATGTGTTGTACCCATACTAGTGTGCATTATAACTTCAAATTTCATTTTTAATAACATTCTTTGATTTGAGCATTGAATATCTATGACTATTTTCTAACAAAGCTGTGAAAGTGTAGTCTCCAAATAAGAACAGAGAAAAATATTGAAAATATCCTGCCATTGATTTTCTTTGCACATGCCTCCTCAGTTAATGTATGATTTTGAGCAAGTAATTAATTTTATTTTGTTTTTAGTCCCTATATTAAAATAAAAAGTAGAATAGAAACTTGCAAGGCTTCCTTGGCATTCCAAAGACAGTGTGATTTTTGCAACATTCACATATTTACATGTCTGTTATTTAATGTCAGGATGTCCCACTCTAAATTCCTTTCCTGAAAAACATGTATTATGTCTTCCTTTTTAATTTACAACTGGAGTTTATGATTTGCAATTTTGAAACTACTTTGCAAAAATGATTTTATGAAGTGAATAAACATAATTATCTTGGAATTACAATGGTCTATTGAACTCTGACCAATTTTCCTGAGGCAGAACCCTACCTAAGCCTGGTCAGGAGTACTAAGAGTTTCGTTAATTGTAATTGGACCATTTCAGAGTTGGAATATCATTGGATGGTAGAGTTGGAACAGAGTTTAGAGCCCACCTACTGGGAACCTGTAATTTTACAAGTCAAAACTATAGAAAACCCAGAGAAGGAAAATAGGGGCAAAATCAAGGACACGGTTGGTTAACACGGAGTCTTTATTCTTAGACATATAAGGCAAATAAGTGATACATATTATGAATATGGTGCTTAAGCCTATAATCCTAGCTACTTGTGAAGCAGAAATCAGAGGACCATGGTCCAAGGCTAGCCTGGGCATAAACGTTGGTGGCACTTCTCATTCAATGACTGAGTACTGTGGTACATTCCTGTCATCCTCAGTGACATGGGGAGACACAGGTAGGAGGGTTGGCAGCCCAGACAGACTGGGGTGTAAGTCAAGACCCTACTTCAAAAAATAACAAATGCCGGGGAGATTGACAAGGTAGGTCAAGTAGTAGAGCACCTACCTAACACCCTAAGTTCAATCCTTAATACCAAAACTAATAATAGTGATAATATAATAATAATAATAATAATAATAAATGCATGAACATACACACTGTTTCACATAGTCTCTTCAAGGGCTAAGCAGTACCTGTCATATCAACAGCAAAAATAGCCTCAATGTTTGTGTGCATAAAGAAATATATTCAATAAGAACTTTTAATGTGTATAAACATTAACACAAATAAGTAAAGAAATTTTCCAGAGACTGTTTAAGTTAAAAAAAAAAAGTCTCCTGGGGAACTGTCACTACCCATTAGTAAATTCTTGTTTCTCTTTCACCTAAATGACAAGGCCTTCAACCACTTCTGTGGGTTGTTTCCATGCACTCATTGGAGCCTCCTTCCTTCATCTACATCCTCCAGCATGCCTACTAAGAGAAAACGTTCTTTTGGGAGAGGAAACTATAGTAGAGACATCACTAGCTTTCAGAGATGCTTTCTGGAACCTTGCAGAAATCTAAGCCAGTCTCCCTAGGTTCAAGGAAGCATTAAGGTTAAAACATGTGTTCTGTTACATGACATAGCAAACTTGTTGTATATACCTGCAGGGAAGTTTATCACCTTGACTTTGAAAGAAAAAAATGTCTCCTACAGGGAGAAAATTGAAGGAAATTAGTTGCCCAGTGTCCTTCATCTGTTTCTGCTTATTTTTCCTCACAGCTTGAAAAGTTTTCATCTAAGTGGTAAGGAGCAATGAATAAAATGGCGATTGTCTGTATAATTTAAAACAACTAAGAAAAAAAAGTTAATTGTGCCTTCCCAAAGCTCTGAGCAGACTCATGCAGATAAAAGACATTTAATAAATACTTTAAAAAATAGCAGATCTAATGAATGGATTGCCCCCCCTCCCAAATCCCCTGAAACTGATTACAAAGTGTTTTTGTTTGTTTTTAATTTGCATTGTGGAAAACAACTGACTCTATTCTCTATGACCCTTTTGCTAAGGCAGTCATGATGTAAAAGACACAATCTCTGTTCTGTAGAGCTCTTTAGGCTTGCCTGATTTGTATTCTCCAATTAAATTGTAGCCACAAATCTCTGCACGAACTCTGGGTAGAGCCAACAGTGGCAGAGTCACTTTCTGCCAAGAAAACACTGGCTGGAGTTTTCAAATCCTGATGTGTTGGTTTCTGATTGTGTGACCAACTGGTTATGTGACTCAAACAAGTTTCTGGACATCCTGTACTTTAAACCATCTTTTAAGTGGCAGTTATATCCCCAGCTCTACCTACTTCATGGCATTGTTGTGAGGTTCAAATGAGTACATGAATGTAAAAACTGCTTTGAACTTTAAAGCAGTACATAAATATAACTGAATACTCATTCAAAATTAATTATCTAGTTTAAGGGCCTTTACCCTAAACTACTTATTATTTCAGAAAGCAAACATGTTTTCTCCCCCCCCCCTCTCTCTCTCTCTCTCTCTCTCTCTCTCTCTCTTTCTCTCTCTCCCTCCCTCCCTTCCTCCCCTTCTCTTTCTCCTCTCTCCTTGCTGGTCCCAAATTATCATCAGCCTTGGCAATTCACCCCTGGCTTAGCAAATATGTATCTGTAGTTGAATATGAAGAGCCAAGAATTTACAGAGAAAGCTCACCCTGTCCCACTCCCCCAGATGTAAAGTTCTCAGCCAGAAAAGTAAACTGAACAAAGCATGGCAGCCTTCTCATAGTACGCAATGCCATGTGTTCAATCAGTGTGGTAGATGAGCCATTCATTTGAAACTTGGCTGTGCTGCATACATTTTGATCACTTTCTTTATGCCAAACCTGTCTAGAAAGTACTAGGAGAGCAAGGCAGGGAAGACTGACAAGGAACTCATACTAATGAATTCTCCATTCCCCAAGGAAATAAAATCAGGGCCAAACAGTCAAGGATTCATCAACATATTTTATTAGTACGGTGTGACCTATATGGCTTATTTTAAAGGAATTACCTCAGCCAAATACCAGACAGATCCTTACAACTGTTTAAGTAATCAGACTTAGTAAGTCCCAGTAATTTTAGTGGAATATCACTCTCAGGACCCTCCTTTGCTAAAATGTTCATTTTAATGTATTCATTTCCTATTTAGTGACTTTTAATCACCCTGACTAAATAAATAAGTAAACAACTGAGACAAATATTATACTCTGAATGAGAGGCCCATTCACAGGCCGAGACACATGTGAGCTTAAGAATCATAAAGAAACTATAAAACAAATTCAAGTGATATGATTAATTGTATTATACCCATATATGTATATGCACACCAACTGTAAATATAGACTACATCTTTTCACACATGGCTCTGTGCCTTAACACTCGAATCACTAATTTCCAGTATGCACATTATATAGTATTACAACAGGTATTTTAACTTCTTTTTCTTCTTCTTCTTCTTCTTTTTTTTTGCCAGTCCTAGGCTCGAGGTCAGGGCCTGAGCACTGTCCTTGGACTTTTCTCAAGGCTAGAGCTCTACCACTTGAGCCTCAGCACCACTTCCGGCTTTTTTTCTATGTATGTGGTACCAAGGAATCGAACCCGGGTCTTTGTGCATGGTAGGCAGGCACTCTACCACTAGGCCAAACTCCTGGCCCCAAAACAGCTATTTTAACTCTTATGATTGAATTTCTAGGCAGGCAACACCTGCAACAGAATCACTTGGAATGTTTCCTAAAATGTTGATTCCTGGGCCCTACTCCAAGATTTTTTCATGATAAATTAAAATTAGAATCTTTGTGGTATGCACAGGTGGTTTATGCCTACAGTCTTACCTACTCAGAGGATCAAGGGTTAAAGCTACCTTGGGAAGAATATTCTGAGACTCCAATTAGCCAGCAAAAGCAGGGCTGGAGGCATAGCTCAAGTCATAGAGCACCAGCCAAACATGCAGCTGAGCAAGCATGAGATTCTGTGTTCAAAATCGTTATTTGCATATACACACTCACAGACACAAGGTGGGGGGGAGAGATAGAAAGAGAGAGAAGAGATAGAGAGACAGAGAGACAGAGAGAGAGAAGAGAGAGAGGCGGGGGGAGAGAGGGAGAGAGAACTGAAGTGCTCCAGAAGATTCTCATATGTATCAGTTTGATCACTACTGTCCTAGGAAACAGTACAGCATGTGGAAATCATAAGTGAGTTGCAAATGGATTCCTTTTCTTTAGTAAAATGGATTCAGATGAAGATGAACCTGGTTACCTTTTCTGCTGTGTAAACTTGGATAAGACACTTAGGCTTTCTCAGCCCTAATGTCCTCACAAGTAAGAATACCTGTTGTGAAGGATACACAAAATCTCATGTGTAGAGTGTCTGCTCTAATGCTGAAACATAATGGAATTGAAGTATGTGTTCATGCCCTCTTCCCTTTTCAAAGATTCATTTCCAAGTGTATTCTTTTTGTCTAGTGCTCTTGGTATGCTTGGTAAGTAATATGAACTAATAAGGATCACTGCTAGCTAATATTTTGAGCGTTAAAAATGTATTAGAACTGAGTTGGGACTATAGTTTAATGGTGGATCACCAGCTTGACACATACACTTCTCAGCACACCTCCCCCAAGCAAAAAGAAAGCACTGGTTTAAAAGATTATTTTAAAAATCATTATCTTTAAGTAGTTGCACAAAAGGGTGATTGTTCAGCAAATCACTTTATAACTACAATGAATGTATCTTGAGACACTGAATATTTTATGTATATTATCTAATTTCATACCCATAATAATCCTTAAAGATAGGCACTATTATTTTCAGATCACAGATGAAAGAACTGAGGCCAGAGCCTTAGTGCTACCTATGTAACTTATCCAGAGTCTCAATGCAAAAAAAATAATAATAACTAGAAGCTGAATTCAAAGTCAGTCTTTCTGATTCCAGAACCTAAGTGAGCATTATGCTGTGTGTTCTGTCTGTTCTCCAAATGCCTAGACTCCAACATACAAGCCAATCTCTTGGGAAAAATAAGCAACTGAAAAGTAGAGTTTATAAACATGCCAGAAATAGTGACAAGTTAATACCATAATTTCCTTATTTATTTGATGAGGCGTTGCTGAGGATTGAATCTAGGGCCTCACACATGCTTAACATGTGTTCTACCACTGGGCTACACCTCTGACCTCCTAATTTCCTTGTTGTAGAAGCCTTTTCTAGTTGCCTCTAACATAATACAGTGAATAGAAGATGTTCAAGGCCTACGTTGAATGAACAGGAGGCAGAGGTTATGCCAGCTCACTATTTAGGCAGCTTCCCTGTCCAGATTTAGGTCTATAAAACAAAAACTACAGACCAAATGGATCTAATTTTCCAGATCAGCTTGTAGTTTGACAGAATGTAAGTCTCTGAATCTCAGAGCTATATATAATTGCATGGTTTGCAACACATAGTTCTTGGGCCTTTGATATGAACAATAAACTAGTCTGACAAATGGAGGATTATACAAAGAAATTTAAAATATAAGCTCATTCCCTCATCATTAATTTGGGAAGGGAAACACAAATGTATGAAGCAACTTGACTGCAATGTCATCCCATCTGAGATAATAAATATGAGGCGTGAAGAAAATGGTACACATGGAATAAAAACTTGCCTTTAGCAGCAATGTTACGTTCAACTTCAATAATTGTCAAGACCTAATCACAGTTTCACTAAGAATAGGAAGAAATCATCATTGGTACAGCTACCATTTAATGGCTGATTATATGCCCACCACTGTGGATGGAGAGCTATGCATGTCACATTGACATATGATGTCTACTTGTTAAGTCAGTATCTTTAGTCCTCTTTCTTCCCCCACCAGGGGAAGAAACTGAGGCCAAGAGAGGTTAAAGAGATAACTCAAGACACACACTTTGGAATTATTACCAAAGTCAGAGAATATAAAAATGGAGTCAAGAAGAGAGGTCAGTTTCTACTGGAGAAGACAGGGATGGCTTCTCTTGAGTGGGAAGAGTAGAATACAGAAGTGGGGAAAGAAGGGTCTTTGGCTGGTGGTAGCATCCCCTGGCACAGTCTCCTAGTTCTGTGCTCCAAGCTGTGTCCATGGGGGGTACAGGCCTCTGTTCTCTTCCTTGAAAAAGGACAGGAAAGTCTGAGTTCTTTTGTTGGAGTAAACCTGTTTGCCTGGGGGTAGAGTATGTGTAGGGTAAAGTTAGAATTTATGTATTTTCCAAGCCTGTAATCCTGCACTTGATCTTAGCCAAAAGCCCAGAAGCGATTAAAATCTATAACCCTGAAACTCTCAGCCTTCATTTACCAAAAGCCTGTTTAAGTCACTCCATCTCCAGTTACCTTCCATTAACCATTTATTTGCACTCTGGGAGGCAACTGGCTACTTTTCTGATGGCTAGAAATAGAGCAGTGAACAAAAGACACACACACACACACACACACACACACACCAAAACAAAACACATATTGATATGCAAATAAACAGATGAATAAGGTCATTATAGATGTCAAATAAAATACTTTGGACAATAACTGCAGTCAGGGATAGATGGATATCCCTTTTGTTAGGATGAGTGGAAACACAAATGATCTGTACTTGGCACCTGAGGGACAAGTAGTAAGTTCAAAGTCTTTAGGCTGGAATGAGCTTGGTGTGCCTGAGGGATTGAAGGAATGTACTGCGAATAAACATGGAATTAAAGGGGAAGGGAAGTTGCAGATGGGCCATGTAAGCCTGGGAGATGAGGTAGGGTAAGGGGCTTAACTTTAGAAGACTCTAAGCTAATGTGGAGGTGGGGATGGGGAGAAGGTAGATAGAGTGTCATTTATGTTTTTGAAACTTCCCTCTGGTTGCTGTGTGGAGAATGATGGTTAGAGACTGGAAAATCAGTTAGGAAGCCATTTTAAGGTCTTGTATCCAAGAGGAAATGGGGTCATCTTGTAAGGGTACCTGTGGAAAGGAGAAGAATTGGATAGATTTGGTCTCTTTTGAAGACAGAGCTCATGTGACTTGCTGAAATAGTACATGGAGTATGTGAAGAGAAGGAGAAAGGAGAGGGATGTATGTAGAGTGGTCTCTAAGCCTGAGTACATGGGTGGCTGGTGGCATCAATGTTTGAAACAGAGAAAATTTGAAAAATAATAGCATAGCAGGTAAAAGTGAACATTTCCATTAAGCTTGAGATTATCCTCTTTCCTTCCTTTCCTGCTTCCCAAGTACATATAAATTATAGTAGAATCCTGTAATTATCTTGCTACCTTTCACTACTTATTCATTAGTAATTTCTTCCACATGAGATTTAAGAGGACAAGAGCTTTGTTTATCTTGTTGTAGGCCTTCCCTTACTCCAGAACTCTGAGGGGATACATAGGAAATGTTCAATAAATATTGAGATTTGTTGAGTCTGGCTGAGCATTTTTCAGGCACACCTTAAAAACATCTTGTCAGCATATCGGAAGCTTAGACTCAGAGCTAGACTGTCCCCACCAAAAACACTCTCAGTGCTTTACTTAGGACCTGGCATGTCTAGTTAGCACTGTAGACGGGTTGGGGGCCCCATGGTAAAGCAGTGTTGTAGAGGTATTAGTACTCATCCAAATATTTACCTTAGAAACCACATTTCATGGTACAGTTAATACACATGAAAAGAAATGAGCCATGGGGAAGTAAAATTGGTTCTGTTGAGGGAGTGAGTACCAGAGGGAGGGGTTTTTGGTTAACAAGAGGACAAGAGATGACTGTGATGAAAGTAGTTTGTTTGTATGGCGAAACTGTTTGAAGAAATGGAGAAGGGGATAAAGAGGCTGCTCGAGGATGTGAGGTTTGATTGGGATATATGAATGTATGAACATGTCACAATGAAAAGCCTCCCTTTTAAAACTAATTTATGTTAACATGCATATGTAGGTGTGTCTGAAGAATTCAAGTAGTTGATGCTTATACTCCTTGTTTTTAGAGGCTGAGGCAGGAGAATTTGGAGTTCAAGGTCAGTCTGAGCTTCCCAATGAGACCTTGTGTCAGAAAATCAAGGGATATAGACAGAGCTCAGGAGTGGAATGTTTATGTACGACAGGTGAGATCTTGGGTTGGCTCCTTAACACTACTCACACACACACAAAAATTCAATGATATTCCAATCAAATGCAGTCAAATTACAAGGTGTTGATTTAGAAATGTTTGATCCTTGGAACACTAGCGATTCAAGCCTATGATCCTAGCTACCCAGGAATCTGAAATCTGAGGATTGAGGTTCAGTTAGAAGCCAGCCTGGGCAGAAAAGTCCATTAAACTCTTATTTCCAATTAACTAGCAAAAAGTAGAAGGGTGGCTCAAGTGGTAGAGCAACCAGCCTTGGGCAATAAAGTCAAGTGAGAGTGAAAAGTTTTAAATTCAAGCCTCAGAATTGGCAAAAACAAACAATAAGTCTTTCTATCTTACTTGACTTACTGTCATTGACTTATTGTCACAAGACACCAGGAGTCTTGAAAAGGTCCAACACAGGAAGGAAAATGGCAAAATGCTAGTGGCATGAGCAGAAATGCATTCCTCTTATTTTATGGCTCCAACATGTCCCATTTACAAGTATGTAAAACTCCTTAACTTAGTGATTACAGTAAATTATGGGTTTTTTCTTTTTGCAAAATATCTTTTTATTTTTCCTATAAGACTGCCCCTGTATTCCTCTGAGGGACCTGTCCCCTCACCCCAGTGCTACAATCTTGGCACCCTGCCCTCTCCAGAGATAGGGGTTGATCCCAAACTGGACCAACCAGATGTCTCTCCCTCTCCCCAACATTTGAATTTGGAGTAGAGAGACACAAAGACTTAAGATCAGAGCTCTGCTCAGGGGAGGTCCCTGCAGAGAATGTGATTAGATACTACTTCAAAGATCTCACAGAGCTCATTTGACTCTTGTGCTTTCCCAGGCCAGAATTCTTTAGCTTTTCCTTCAATCTGAGCTGTGAGAGTCTTACTCCTTCAATAAATTCCTATCTTACTTAAGTTCCAATGTTCTCAGTTGCTTGCAATAGAATCTAAGACCCAGTGATAAAACCTTATAATCTACAATTAGAGATAAAGCTTTCGAAACAAATTCTTTCAGGGAGCAGTAACATATTGACCTGACTTTTCACTAACGTGTGAATGTCTGATAATAGAAGCAGAAGAGAGTAAAGAACTTCATGGTTTGTTATCCGTTGTACTATTCCAGTGGGAAGAAAAAGAATGGCTGACTCCATTCCCACTTTACAAATTGCCCTGTGTTTACACTTAGGATAAATACCTTGCTAGAAACTCTTCTTTTATTTTATAGCTCCTATGCAGCATTCTGAGCTACTGAATTTCTACTTTCAGGAGAAGCTTTGCCAAAGCAGGGCATAATTACTAGGACACAAAAACCCGAAGAACATCAATTTGTGAACACGAGGGCTCCTAACATTAAATTTAGTTCTCATTTCCTCCTGCAGTCCCCAGGGGGGAGAAAGGACATCCTGTCCTTTTAATCATTTGGGTTAAATCTTTGTCATTTGTTGATCTCCCTTTTCTCTCTGTTCTTTTTTTTTTTTTAATTTCATTTAAAATACAGTTGTATGCTGGGGTTTTGATTCTCTTGAAGAATCTAGGAAGTTGATCGCTTCACTGGTGTTTTGTGCAATAATATCCTCAGAAAATCTCATTCATGAGAGGATGCTGCACAAGACCAACAGCCTCGGAGTGTCAGCCACACCCAAGGAGAGATACCAAGCATGTTATAGTTTAACAAGAGCCATAAAAATGAAATCTAATCACTTGCGGATTATATGTAGTATAAATAGATACCAAATGTAAAAAATGAGTCTAATTAACTTTCTTATTTTATATATTTAAATAGTGGTTGCTATTTGTACAAACTAAAACTAACAACAATTTCCGGATATAAAACTGTATCGATTCTGTGTAGTCAATGGTTCCATTTCAAATGCAGAGTCAAGGGGACAAGGATCACCAGTTTTTGTTGTTGTTTTTGTTCTTTTGGTTTTGTATTCTATTGTCAGGGTAATGTACAGAGGGGTTACAGTTGCAGGATCAGCTGCTGTTATGCTTTAAACATATCACAATATTGGCAAGCTTTGCTGAAGGCTGACTCCATTTCAGGTAGTCCTGTAAATTCTGTTATTTCACTTAGTACTTATAACTATGTCAGATGTAACACTAATGTACCTGTCCAGAAACCATGAAATAGCAGCCCTGACAACCTAAGTCACTATTCCCAAATCAAAGAACCAGTGAATGACAGAGACTGGAGTTTTAATCCCAGCAACCAAATGGCTCCGGAATCCTGTCTCTCAACCCTTCTAGTCTTTCTTATTTAACATGACTTCATCAGCTAGTGAAACCCAGTTTTGAGGTCCTTCTAACTCCCTCTTTTGAATATTTAAATGTCCACATAAAAAGCCCATGAGAATCAGGGAGTCCAAACAAATAGTCTTTCTGGGAATCAGATTGCTTGCATATTAATTGTTAACTCTATGGTAAGTTCTCACTAGCAGCTTCTTACTGCAATTGACTTAGCTACATTTTACATTCAGTTAAATAGAATTTAGGCATCTAACCTAAATCAAGCCTTCAGACACACCAGCAAGGTCCTCAGGTTTCAAATACACTGTCTACTTTGGAAGAGAATTAGGAGTACATCTGGGGTCAGAGCAGTCTCACTCAGCAAGGCAAGTTCTCCTGATGCATGTTTTCATTCCTCTGCCAGGAAACTACCTGACCAACAGCCTGGGCCTCACATCTGGGAGTGACCTGGGTATGGCAGGAGGGTTGTGCACACAATAAACCATACAGCCTAGATTTTGTTGGCCAGTCTTCCTGAAATCTGGCTGTGATACAGCATGCTTCAAGCCCAGATAATGGTGGTTTCAGAAAGACTCTCTTTTTGGCTTTTCTTTTCCTTTTTCTCTTTCTTTTCCTTTTCTTTTCTTTCTACCCACATGGGACATTAGAATTGATATGACCCTGCTTTTTGTTTCAAAAGATTGTCAGAGAGTTTGCAGGATGCACCTGTGGTTGGGGTCGGCTGTTGGATTTTTCTGGGAGTACTCCAACCCCTTTTTCTCATACTCTCTGTATTTATATATGTATGTATAATCAAGTGTTTGGTTACAATGCCAGATTAGGAACCCAAAACATTATAAAAGTAGGATGATGTAGGGTTACATCGAACTGTCCCCAATGTTGTAACTTTTGTCTTTGTTTTGGGAGACAGAAATAGAACACAAAAGCATGGTCTTCCTTGCCTCAGATCATATATTCATTGTAGAATATCAAGGTGGAGATGCAAGCCGAGTAAAGGGAGTCAAGTGTCTGCAAACAAGAAGATAGAAAGCCTGGAGACTTGGGGCCAGGAGTGTAGCCTAGTGGTAAGAGTGCTTGGCTAGAAAGTCTGCAAACTTGAAAGTAGCTGTTGTCTGGTGAATGTATCAGTAGAAGAGTATTTGACTAAATCTGTTAACAATTGTGTGCTTCTCTTTGCCTATCTCTAAAACGAATGTGGAAGGCAAATTTTACAAACATCTGTACTATTGTGGAGAATTCAGAAGTCATTTGATTCAGCTTCTGATTCACTGTAGAAATTTCATCTCCAATATTCTTTTGGGAGGAAATGGGATATTGGATCTTGAACTCAGGGCTTTTCATTTTTTTAAAAATATATTTTTATTGTAATTAATAAAAGGGTTACATGATATTTGCCAGATAGAAGGTGCATTAACTCACATACATTGATACCCTTTCACATGTCTTGGTACCCATTACCCTCCCTCCACCCACCACCCACTCCCCGTATTGGTTTTCCCCCCTTCCCTATCAAGTTTCAGATAACCAAATACAAATAAATTCAATATATCAGATAACAAAGTGAGATACTGTAACAATATGAGATACCCAAGGGACAGCAAAGGAGATGAGGGGCTTTTCACTTTTGCAGGGATTTTTTTTTTTTTTTTTTTTTTTTTACCTACCACTTAAGCCATACTTTTAATTCTGGGGTTTTGCTGGCTAGTTAGAGATAAGAGTCTTGAGGATTTGTCTACCTGTGCTGGCTTCTGATTCTATCTCAGATTATGCATGTGAGCCATCAGAGCCTACCTTATTTTCAATGTTCTTGACAGATGACCTATCATTCGCCCTCTCACGAAAGGGCACTGATCTCCTTGTTTTCTTCCTGTTGAGCCAAGCTCTGCACTTCAGCACTGCCATTCACAGGTCTTTATTCCCTTTATGAAGCTCTGAGGGGACAGCTTCCATGGTAAAAGTACCCATGCAGACTGAACTAGACACCAACTAAAGCATTTTGCTAGTGGCAAAATCTTGATCCAATTACATGCATTCTTATTTTTTTTTTTTTTTTTTTTTTGCCAATCCTGGGGCTTGATCTCAGAGACTGGGCACTGTCCTTGGACACTTTTTTTTTTCTCTGCCACTTGGGCCACAGCACCACTTCCGGCTATTTATGTGTATATGGTAACAGGGAATCGAACCCAGGGCTTCATGAATGCTAGGTGAGCACTCTACCACTAGGCCTTGCTCCCAACCCAGTTGCATACATTCTAATGAGCCTTGCTTTCTTCATCTGTCTGATGGAAACATTACAAACACCACAGAAAATCTGCTTGAGAGGATTAGAAATAATTTCTATGACATATCTTGACATAAAGAGCATTTAATAAAATAAGTAAGATGACTCTTTTTCTTAGAATACAACAAAATCAATATTTATTGAGCCCTGAGTTGTTTATGGCATGATTTCAGGTTCTTCTTCCAGTGATTCATTTTGCAATTTTTTTCAACTAAAATATTCCTTTGCTCTATTTCTGAATAATTAATCACTTCCCATGCATTTCCAGCATTTCTATTACTAATCATGCATGTTCTTTTGCATGTACCTTATAAAAAGAGAATGAAATTTCTATTTTTTTGGTTTAAGTATTTGGTTACCTGCTCCTTCATTTCAGGAGTCACTCTGGAGAATACTTTTCTAAGGAAAAATGAATAAACTTAATCTGCTTCCTTTGGAGAAAAAGAATCTCAGAACTGAAAGACAGTCTGGTTTAGTTCCCTGTAGAGATAAGTACTCACTTATGCAAGCCCTCAAGACCAGAGAGGATTCTGGGATTCTTGAGATTCCAGGAATCCTTCACACCTCTTCACTGTCTCCATTGGATGTCAGAGAGGGCAAAAAGTCAGGAGTGAAGTGTGACACTTATCAGTGAGTATTTTACTTGAAAGAAGGAGAGATATGCTAATCAGATCATCCACAAATAACAAGATCTGTGCTAAGCATGGGTGATTGTGAATTAAGTTCTGTGGTCCAAAGTTTAACATCTGACAAATAACATAAGAGAAATGCCTGTTCGATTCGTTATAGAATATTGGTGATGAGCACTTGAGTTTACTTTAAAAATAATTTTTTTAGCAAGGGATCAAATTGCCTCACACAAATCATCTTCAACAACCAGACTGCACCTTGAATGCTAGCCATTTGTTTCTTGATAATGTTCCACTAATCGTAAAACCTAGTGGAACAGGGAGTGCCATTGGTCAAGTTTATTCATTTATGCATGAGTCTCTTCAACAGTACAGCACTGACCTTGTCAGTCAGTTGAGGGTGGGGGTTCAGAAAGATTTCAGTTTGGATCCATGGCCTGGCACTGATTGACTTTAAAATTGTGACAAGTTCTATAATTTATCAAGGTTTATCTGATTATACATCAATACACTGGAGACACTAATGGAAAGGTTCCTGAAGATTTAAGGATATCTGAAGCACTTAGACTGTCCAACATTTGCAAAACTCTGGGTTCCATTCTCAGTGCTATAGGAAAATCAGACACTTAATACCATACCTGGAACATACTATATAAGTGCAATACAATTTAGCCATCATCATTCATAAGTTTGTCATTCAAAAAAATCTGTATTGGGCATCTATTATATGTTAAGTTTTGTATCATATGGTCAATTTTTACTATAGTTAAGATATAATCTTTTCTTTGTTGCATTTAGATCAGAAGTCCTTAACCAAATAGAATTTTTACCATTCATGGGAAAATTTTTACCATGGAGGGGGGTAATCACATTTTCTCCTAATCTCTAACAAGCTGAGTGTGGCGATCCGGGCTTTTAGTCCAAGAACTCAAGAGCTGAAGAAGAACGAAAATTCAAGTCTCTGCAGTCTGGATAGAAGATACATACAAGATTCTACACCAAAACCAGAAACCCAAACCAAACCAAATGACAACAACAAAACCCTAATCCCTAGCCCATTTAACATTTCCTTCTATGATGAATGTATTCAACAAACTATAGTGCAATGACATTATGCATGGCTTGGTCACCAATAGAAATTACATGTAGTTATTTTTTTAAGTAACATATTGAAAGCTGGCAAAATTTTCAGAAATATCCTTTATGTATATCATTACTTCAAACATTTTCATCATTATTAGATTCTCTGTTGGATCTAGGAATTCTATAATGAAGAACATAAGTATATGTCAACTTTTGTTTTCATTTGGAAAACTGTGTAAATTATCTTCTTTGACCATGTGTATCTTATTTTAGGAATCTAAAACATGTTCTGAAACAAGCACATGCATGTATTAACAGCATAAAGTATTATTTAAACTACAAACTGAAAGAAAGTGAAACGTGAGACCGGGAGTTTGGCCTAGTGGTAGAGTGCTTGCCCAGCATGCACAAAGACCTGGATTCAATTCCTTGGTACCGTATACATAGAAAAAGCCAGAAGTGGTGCTATGGCTCAAGTGGTAGAGCTCTATCCTTGATAAAGCCTAAGGACAGTGGTCAGGCCCTGAGCTCAAGACTGGGACTGGCAAAAAAAAAAAAAAAAGTGAAATGTAGAATAAATTGGCAGTGGTGTAGTGACACCATGAAATACCACCCAGAGATGATAATCAATAGATAATTGTTACATTCAGAAACATGGGTAAATCTCAAAGCTAACACTCAAGAAGAAAGCCAGAGACACAAAGAAACATACTCCATCACACTATTCATGTATTTAAAAACAGATCCAATAATCTCGGAGGTTGGAAGTAAAGATAATTTATTCTTCTATGGAATAGTGGCTGGGAAGAGATAGGTGGGGCTATAGGTTATTTATTGGTCCAGATGCTGCAAAGATGAATGTGTTCACTTTGTACAAGTTCTGTGAGCTGTACAGCTATGATTTGTTCACTAGCAGTCACACACCAGTAAAAACTTACTTCAAATGGGAGGCAGTAGTTTACAGGCTTTTCTAGTTTGCCAAGAGGGTTCATGGCACAGAAACAATGAAGATGGAGAAACCAATTCAGAAGTATTACTGCGTGGATAACACAATATATTTTACACAGCCAGGCCACCATGAGTTCAGAATTCTATCCTATTGCTCCCGTAAGTATAACTGATACTTTTCAGACTATGTGTTTTTTGATTTTTGTTTTATATGAGAAGTATGATCTTTGAAACCATATAAAAGAGATTCTAAGTACTGTAGAAGTACAGAGAAGGGAACCATTAAATTTGCTGGAGGTGGTCAGGAAGAACTCTCCTGGAGGAGGTGATATTTGAGTGGAGCCCCAAAGGGTAAGCCAACTTTCAGATGAAGCTCTTGCTGTCATAGTGAGCTGCACAGAGGAAATCCAGGCAGAGAGCTGGGTTTGGAGGACATCAAGCCATCTGATGTGACTAGTGATTGATAGAGGAACAGATGACTAAATGACTAAATGTCCATGCTAAAAGTGAAGTGATCAAATGCTGTCTGCTTTTATATTTTATTTCAGAAATAGACATAGAGAAGAATGCCTCAAAATGAAGCTGGATGGATGTTTACAAATGGAATATACAGTATCTACTTTCTTAGTGCCCAGAGTAAGAAAGAAGGCATTGACCTATCAAAAGCCCCAGTCATGTTCTCTGCCAATCACCATGATTCCCCACACCTGCCAGTATCCTGCATTCTAACACCACAGATCGGCTTTGCTTGGGTTTGTGTTTCATTTAACGTGTGTCTTTTTTGTGGGTATTGTTTCTTTCATTGGGGCAAATAAGTAAAACATAATGCTCTTACATGTAGTTGTGAGTTGTTGCTGCCTAAGGCTTAGAAAGAGGAGAGGCCTTGGCTGATCTCTGTGTCAGAAAAAAACAAAACAAAACAAAACAACAACAACTACAAAAACTCTTGCAGTTTTAAGGAGGGTACAGTGGAAGACAAGACCCACAGAAGGAGCTAGAGAAGTAATCTAAGAAAGAGACTTTAAGTCTCTCACCCAGAGCTCAAGTAGTGGGAAGGGAGAAGAGATGGAAAGATTGGCGTTCCAGAGAAGCAATTCAAAACATGTGTTCCATGTACAATGCCCTTCAATGCAGAAGAGGAACATGGAACTCCAGCTACATTAATGGACCACAACACTAGTTTGGGTGCTTTTCAATTTTTAAATAGAACAAGCTACATGCCTCCAAGGGTCCATTGTTATAGAATGACAAAGATGAAACAGATCAAGAAGCCATCGACAATGTGGAGAAATGAAGGGAATCCCTGGAGACCTTAATGACCTTAAATGTTATTGGAAAAGTTTTGCTGTTATTTTTCCTAACTATTCCTTGTGTCATGAAGTTTCACTGTAAAATTTACATCAGTTAGAAAAACAAAATGAGGACTGAGAAAATGAGAGAGGCTAAAGGGGACTTCTTAGCAGGAAGTTGTGGGGGATGTGGCTATGAGACGGGTGGAGAAGACACACAGATGGAAGAATGAAGTGAGAACTCACCCAACATCTATCTGCACCTCACATTTCTCAAATTCCAGGAGAACTTAAGCCACTTAACAAACAGGGTATAGATTGTTGGAGTATTCATTTAACCCTATGCGTGGCGAGAAAGATGCCATTTATATGGAAGCAAATAGTATGTTATGGAATAAAATACAAATTGGATGTGAAGTGTCAAGAGAAAACATACAAGTTCAAGTTTATTTGGAGCCAACTGCATTGGCCTTCAGCCCCAAGGCTCACTTTCCATTAGGTGAAAGGCAGAGAAGCAGTTTTTGAATCTCCTCTATTACTATGTTGCTACACTTTCCATTGAGCTCTTTTCCAGACTGTGCTGATACTTCTTCAACATTCTTTCCTTTCTCTACTCACTCATTCCAACCATTTTAAGTAAAGGCCTACCACATACTATGCTTTGGTAGGTGGTTTTATCCTGTAAAGAATTATAAGCTCCAAAATGGACATCAAATTCCATTTTTAAAAAGAAGTTTAGCCTCCCTCTCAGCATTTTTCAAATCCTGCAATATTAGATGCTCTATAAATATTTGTTGACATGAAATGGGATCTTTGCCAAATCTTTGCAAAAACCCAAGGAGGAATTAGGAGATGAGAAAGAAAGGGGAGAGAAAGAGATGAGTGTATATGAATTGTTAACCACTATAAAGTAAATACATGATTTAGTCCATGAACAATTATGCAGCCAAGGAAACTGAGGCTGACAATGAATTATACAACTTTTTTGAAGTTATAGGGAGTCAGAGTACAGGTTTATCCCCATTCTCTCTAGTAGGGAAGTCCATGGAAAATTCAGGAACAGAAAATATATGTACTCCTTGACCCAGTAGTTCTAGTGATTTATTCTGTAGATATATTCAAATAATAAAACACAAAATGTCTTTGGTACCACCTGTCAGAGTAGCAAACTGGAGCCAATCTAGACATCCTTTATCAAAGTATTAAATAAAATAAATATTCAAAAAGAAGTATACTTCCAAACATTAAGGTGGGAAGCTGTTTGGAATATATTGCTAATCGAAGGAGAGCAAGTTGCAGAACAGTATGTATTCTGAGATTGCATTTATCTTTTTAAAACAAATGTGTCATCACAAGCCTGGCACTAGTGCCTCATGCCTATAACCCTAGCTATTCAGGAGGCTGAAATCTGAAGATCGCAGTTCAGAGCCACCCCAGACAGGAAGGTCCATGATACTCTTATGCCAATTAATCACTGGAAAACCAGAAGTAACGTTGTGGCTCAGAGTGGTAGAGGGCTAGTCTTGAGGAAAAGAGCTCATGGACAGAGCTCAGGCTGAGAGTTCAAGACCCATGATGGCCAAAAAAATGGGGGTAATCAGATGCATGCCTATGAAAAAATTATGGGGGTTATATCCCACTTTTACAGGTTACACCTTGGGAGTTGCCTCTGGTTAGGTGGGAACAAAGTTAGAAGTCACTGTCATTTTACTTTATTACTTTATGCACTACACAAAAATGTACTTTAAAATGATAGCATATGGGCTAAGAGTTTTGCCTAGTGGTTAGAGTGCTTGTCTAGCATGTCCAGAGACCCGGGTTCAATTCCTCGGTATCACATACATAGAAAAAGCAGGAAGTGGTGATGTGGCTCAAGTGGTAGAGCATTAGCCCCGAGGAAAAGCCCAAGGACAGTCCTCAGGCCCTGAGTTCAGTCCCCAAGATTGGCAATAAAATAAATAAATAAATAAAATGATAGCATATACCGCTTTGACAATAAATCAGACATGTTACTTGAATTACATAAAAAATAAAGCTAGGTGCTGGTGGGTCACACCTGTAATCTTATCTACTCTAGAGGCTGAAATCAAGGGCAGCCTGGGAAAAATGTTTATAAGACTATCTCAGCTGATAGCTGGGCCTGCTGGCTCAAACCTGTCATCTCAAGCGAACTAGTAGACTGAAATTTAGAGAATTGTGATTCTAGACCACAACTGGCAAAAATGTTTGCAAGACTCCATCTTTGAGACCTTCTGAGGGAAGCATAACTAGAATTATGGTCCAGGTAAGGCTGGAGCAAAAAGCAAATAACCAGAGAAAAAATGGGATAGAAACACTGCTGAAGCAGTAGAGTGCCTACTGAGCAAATATGAGGCCCAGAGTTCCAACAATTACATTAATAAAACCCCAACATATTTTAACATATCATTATACATGAAGTGATAATCTCAAGGGACTTAACCTCAAAACTTAGCAAAAAGAGCAGGAGCTAAGAGACAAAACAGTCAAGGCAAAAGGAAATGGAGGGATGAGCAAAGCTCGCATCAAAGTCCTTGATAATTTTTTATTTATGGCTCAAGCAATTGAAATGTGTTGCCTGCACAGTTCTGAAAGTTACAAGTCCAAGGTCAAGATGTCAGGCAGATTGGTTTCTTCTCAGGGCTCTGAGGGAGAACTTGTTCTGTGGCTGCTGGTATTACAGGTAAATCTTCATCATTCCTTGTTTTTCAGATCTTGGCCTTCATGTTCACACCATGTCTTCCTGTGTGTGAATCGGGGTTCAGCCTTGCACTTTTATTCTTTTTTAAAATAAGGAAATAAGTCATGTTGGATTGGGGCTCAACCTAGTGGAGTATTTTACAACAATCTTATTATCTATACCTACAACAATCTTACTCCTCAAAGACCACATTTGGAAATACTGGGGATTAGGATTTTCATAGGGCTCCAAGACAAAATAGATACACAAACCCTTCTAAGCAAGGAGGAAGATGGTGGTTGAATACTGGGGAACTAGATTATGATTATGAAGATAGAACAAGGAAACTGGAATTGTTGTGGGAAGGGGGAAGGAGGAGAGCAGGAAGGTTAATAGAGGGGGTGAGATTGATTTGAATACATTGTAAACATGGGTAGGAATATTGCAATATCCCCCCAACTTGCATAAAAACTATAAGCCAATATTAAAAAATATAAGAAAAGAAAGGACAAGTAAAATATTCTTTTGAGAATGCTGTCACTTCAGAAAAATTGGAGTTGGTCCATTTTAGAGATAATTGTATTTTTTTTCCCCTGTGGATTCAAGAGACCAAATTTTGAGCATGGGTCAAAAATCAAAATTTATACAAAGAAAACTCTGGGGAGACTTAGAAAACCAGAACACTTATCTCTATTTGATGGGTAGTCAACATGTGCCCAGAAAAAAACCTCAGAAATGCAGGTGAACACATGTTCAAGGTTTTGAGTGCTCTTTTCATCTGCTAGGTACTTACACTGCTTCAAGCTCCTGCTTTTGGCAGACTCCACGACCTGAGATCTCAACAGAGCATCAGGCTACTGTGACTATTCCTGAGACTGAAGAGATTATTCACAATAGCTGTTCCTACGCTTGGGATCAACTGCATGAGACTTAGGTACCACTCTCCCTGTCTTTTACATCTTAAAAATTAAAATACATTAACTGTGATGAGAGACACATAACAAAACTTACCACCGGAGACATTCCTAAGTGTACAGTTAGATGTTGCAAAATATAATCACACTGGTGTGAAATGAATTTCCAGAGCTTTTTCACCTCACAAAACAGAAACTTTATACTCATGAAACAATACCCTATTTTCCCTTTCCTGAGCCTTTCCCCAGCTAACCATTGCACTTTGTGTGTTCTTTTTTACTCTGTGAATTTGTGTACTGTAGATATTTCATATAATGGGAATCATACAGTATTGGTCTTTTTTTCGTAACTAACATACATTACTTAGCTTAATGTATCTGAGGTTCATTCATGTTACCTTGAGTCAGAATTTCTTTTCTTTTAAACCTGAATAGTATTTGATCCTGGGCATCTATACATCTTTCTCTGTCTAACCCATCTGATTTACACATTTATCTGCTGAAGGGCATTTGGGCTGTTTCCTCCCTCTTGACTGCTGCAAACAATGCTGCTAGGCATGTGAGTATACACATAGCTCTTCAAGACTCTGCTTTTAATTCGTCTGGATATGGACTTCTCACGTGATTTAACTCTTTGAGATGCCCATACTGTCTTAAGGCTTTAAGGTACACATGCATTGCTATGCTAAAAAGACAGAAGAAAAGAAGGTGGCTGCTTCTCGATATCTGAATCACACAAACCCCAGGGAAGTAGCCTTGTTGATACAATCAAGAGGTTTAAAGAATTGCGTGACATCCAAAGCAGATGGAAGAGCAGGCTGTAGGCTGTTTTCCTGAGAAGTCAAGAAGAAAAGGCAATTGCTGACCAAGCTGTACAAGGAACTAAAGTACTTTCTACTGGGAAATATTTATCTGTTTGGTGGAGTTTGCAAGTTCTGGGGTGTGTCCTCTTTAGAAAACAGCTGATGATTCCAGGAAAACTTGAAAGAATCACCATGGTAATGAAGAGTGACCCATTTAAAATGTAAGGCCTATTGTGAGTACAACTTGAAAAAGATGTCCTGTATTAGAGCTTCTCTTTCATTTTTCAGTGGCCATCACATATGAAATAAAGTAGCGTTCTCCTTATTATCTTCACTCCTCTCATTGTGGTGTACCAGGGAGGACCCCACGCTGCCTTGAGAGCTGAGCCGTAGCTTGGTTCCCTAGCTGTGTAACAAAGGTCACTTAATCTCTTCAGCCTCAGAGGGCTGGTCCTCGGAATCCCTCCTGTCTCTTGAAGAGGTGGATTTACTTCTCTGGATTATGTACAATGGCCTTAGCTTCCTTTCGTTTATTACTCATGTTCTCTGGATCTCGACTATCCAGAAAGCTCATCATCCAGTAGAACACAGTAGAGAATGAGGAAATAAGTTAAAAGGTGTCAATGGACCAGCCATGATATTAAGGTTCATTGTGGTAAATGCCCCCTCTCCTAATTTCTTTGCTAGATCTTAGGTGCGTGGAGATGGGTTAATCACACTTACGCATTCACATGTTCTTTTCATTGATTTGGAGAAAGCCTCTCTCTGCTTACTTTTTATACTTTTGCCTTTTTTCCTCCTATTCCTTTCTAGGTGTTGGATTTGGTAGTATAAATGAGCTATCTTACTTGTTTCTAATGACAGCATTAAGAAGCAGACAGTAGAATCAGAATATAAACCCAATCAGGCCCAGAATCTATACTCCTAAACATCACACCAGCTAACTGAGAAATCTTGTTTAAAATACAGCCTGTCTTGGGGCCAGGAGCGTGGCCTAGTGGTTGCCTAGCATACACAAAGCCCTAGTTTCGATTCCCTGGGTACCAGACACAGAAAAAGCCAGAAATGGCACTGTGACTCAAGTGGAAGAGCACTTGAGAAGGCCCAAGGACAGTGCCCAGGCCCTGAGTTCAAGCCCCAGGTTTAGCAAAATAAAAAAAAGGACAAAAAAATATAGCCTGTCTTTAGATTATTTTGAGCCATCAGTATGACATCTCCCCACATTATTGAAAAGAAGTGTTAACATTTCTATTTTGAGGCACTTTCTCTCTCTTCTTTCTTTTGCAGGATTTTATAACAGAGGCTGTTTTAAAAAAAAGCTGGGATCGCTGTCTCTTTGGATATCCTTTTTCTTTTTCTGTTGAATTTCTCTTGCAAAACTTAACAATTGTCAGCTGTGCCTTGACTCTGTGGCTTTCTGGAGACATAATTGGAATGATATTAAGCAGCATTTCCTCTCCTCAGGCAGAACACCTTTCCATTTCCATTTTCTCTTTCTGTCTTTGTTTATAAGATGACCTTGATGGGTAGTGTATGCTCTTCAAGTCTCATTTCTGCCTTGGGTGGATGAATGGTGCAGAAATTTATAATGGAATGGAGTTGCATGCCACCTTCACGGGAAGTCCGCACATACATGATGGCTGCTCCTGCTTCTCTTAGCACCTCCACTCTATTCTTTTTTTTTTTTCTTGGCCAGTCCTGGGGCTTGAACTCTGGGCCTGGCCTCTGTCCCTGAGTCTGTTTGTATTCAAGGCTAGTACTCTACCACTTGAGCCACAGCATCACTTCTGGCCTTTTTTTGTTTTGTTTTGTTTTGTTTTTGCCAGTCCTGGGCCTTGAACTCGGTGCCTGGGCACTGTCTTTGTGCTTTCTCAAGGCTAGAGCCCTACCACTTGAGCCACAGCACCATTTCTGGCATTTTGCTATGTATATGGTACCGAGGAATCGAACCTGGGTCTTCGTGCATGCTAGGCAAGCACTCTACCACTAGGCTAAATTCCTGGCCCACTTCTGGCCTTTTCTGTGTATGTGGTTCTGAGGAATCGAACCCAGGGCTTCATGCATGCTAAACAAGCACTCTACCACTAGACCACACTCCCAACCCATCTCAGCACCACTCTAAAGTGTATTGGGACAATGTTAGTTAGCACTGATTGCCCTTTGTGTGTGAGTCCTGGTGGAAGGGGAGAGTGATCCTAGGGCAGATACAAAGACAAGAGAGAATAAGTCTTTGGTTGAATGGAAAAGGTCTTTTCACTGATCTCTGAGCACGAATGACTAGGACAGGACATCAGATTAGAATGAAAGTGGCCAAGTTGGAAATTAATAATAATGTTGATGGTGATGACAATAATGACAATGTCAAATGCTGTTGAGGGTTTCTGTGTGACAACAGGTTTTATTATTTTATTAGCCTTATCACACTTAAGCTTAGCATCATCAGATAAGTACCATTCAGTACTATATGATATTTTCTACACTGAGATTATTATAATTTATAATTATTATCCCAATAGTCATATGTATATAGGTACTATACCTATCACAGTATCTATACAGTGAAATTATAGTAACAAATGTTAGGGATTTTGATAATGTAATAGAGACATAATCTCTTTGATGAGAGTCGTTGAGAGAGGGTCTAGTGGATTGTGTGAAGGTTTTAAGTCTTGCAGACATTCACCCAAAAGAGAAGAAAGAATACATGGGAGAGGTCCCTCTGGTGGGGTTTAGCAACAGGGGACTATGTAAAATAACTCTAAGAGCCCACACCAGGGCTTTGCTCTGTGGTCAGAATCATCTCTTCACTAGCTTTTCTCAATTTGAAGCCATGCTATTGCACAATTTGTATATAACAGTGAAGCATGGTTTCCTATTTAAAACAATTAGTCATATTTTAGGTTGGATAGGTTTCACAGAGTAAAAGACTTCTTTCTTCAAGTGAGCAATTTTTCCTGTTCATGTTAAAAAGGGCTTGCAAGTGATGAAATCAAAAGTATTCACGAAGAGAGGGGCCCCTAAGCTTTGCCAGGCTTTATTAAGTATGAAAACCACATTTACCCTTCTCCCACCCTTGCTCTGGGCAACCCAAGCACTAAGTTCATGTAGAGTCCTACTAAGAGCATTCCTTAAAAATATATATATTGTTTTAATGAAGGGCCTTTTATTTTGTACTTGGTTACTCTGTAACCAATTTGTTACTGATTTTCAAAAAATGGTAAATGTATCCAGAACATTTCTTTCTTTCTTTCCTTTCTTTCTTTCTCTTTCTTTCTTTCTTTTCTTTCTTTCTTTCTTTCTTTCTTTCTTTCTTTCTTTCTTTCTTTCTTTCTTTCTTTCTTTCTTTCTTTCTTTCTTTCTTTCTTTCTTCTTTTTGGATTTTGTTTTGAACAGCTACTCAGAGGCCAAAACCAGTAACTCTAAGCTTTCCAGCCTGCTTTGCTCTGAAGAGAGAGTTCTTCTTTGTTGATCACAAGCTTTCCTTCCCCAAGTGAACCACTCCCAAAGAGCGGAGGGGCTAGCCCACCAGAAAGGCTTAATCTGCACAGCCTTTCTAAAACACTACACAGAAATTATTATTATTATTTTTAATACTTATGTGCTATTCTCCAGGAAGGCCTGAAAACAGTAATGGAAAAGGAATTTAGGGACAATCCCAGTTCTCTCTGTGATTTATTAGGTATTTGAATCTAGAATCCTTTGGAAGCCTTTCCATGAAAGTTTTTTTAAGCAGAGAAGTTGACCTGAGCCTCACCATAAAACTGTGGTTGGGTACAATAACCAATCCCAAGGTTTAGTCAAAGACAAATTCACTTGATGCCAATGAGGCAGGCCAAGGGTGAGAGTGAGAATTCACCAGAACTTTTATGAAAGCATTCCAATAAATTAAAACACAAGCAACTTTGTAAGAAAAAAAGGGGGCGGGGGAGGGGAAGAATTTGCTAATGCTGTCTGGTTAGAGCGCCCCCATGTGTCTCAGCATGGTAGTGTCATTTTAGGGATCTCCTATGCATAAAATGTCACCTTATTCACTGTTTAATGGCGGTCTCCTCTTTCATATTCATTTTCAGGGCCACACATGGCACTCATTCTTTTCTGGTGTGTGTTTCCACTTCCAGAATGGTTATGATTTTTATGAGAAGCTGTAAGTATATGGTTATTTCATATTCTGGACTCCACTCATGTACATGATCAATATATTCTGACCGAATTAGGAACCATTCAAATTTCAATTCAAGTCAAAAAAGTGAAAATAGAGCAAATGCCTATCAACTAATGAGTTGATTAAAAAAACCAATTTAAATATATCCAGAACATTTTGTTTTGAGCAGCCATTCAGAAGCCCAAACCAGCAACTCATAAGTTTTTTAGCTTGCTTTGCTGTAAAGATAGTTTTCTTCTGTTTTGATCACAAAGGTCTGTGAATTTCTGGTACATCCATACTACAGAGTATTACTTCATAATAAACAGGAATGCACTATGGAGCCAGACAATAACAGAAAGCTACAGATGATGAGGTTCCATTCATGGGATATTCTGGGATACAGCTACAACTTATTAGTGCTAACCAGGTGTGGGGGTGGGGAGATGAGATTACAAAGCAAGTTTCTTGAAGAAATAGAAATGTTCTACATCTTACTTGATAGCTGTCCACCTGTACCTTGACTATCTACCTGTCTATCTATCTAGAATTGGTGGTCTCATGCTCATTCAATTATATCTTCAGAAAGGGTAAAATTTACTATCTATAAGTTATACCTCAATAAACTTCATACTTTTCTTTTTCAGTTCACCAATACATCATCATGGACTTCTTCCAAAGTACCAGGGGTTTATTATCCTCTTGACCTCCTTTGAGCTGGTCTGAAAAGGACACCCGGATGAACTCTCATGAGAGTCTGCAAGGTCAGCCCCATTGAAGGCCCCAGGGAGGCCAGACTGCATTCCAAGCAGCCAGCTCCTGGCTCCTGCCCTTGTGTTACAGGGACACCACTGTACTGTGATATGGAGCTGCCTGGGCATTGGGTTAGTGAAAAGGAAACCATTGAAGCTGCACACCAGTATTGGCTTGTCCAGCGGCTCCTTGAGGGGCAATGAGATTTAGGTCCTGAGGTTGAATTCATTCTGTCAGTTTGCTACTGTTCTGTGGGCCAGATAACAAAACCCTGTTGCTCCTGGAAAGAATCCATGCTTTATCTATAATGTTCTGTCCCCAGCAAAGCTGAACAATGGCTTCTGCAAAATGGCTTTGGCTCCCATTACTCTCAAGATTGTCTACCTCTCCTGGTTCCTGACAATGCTTAGCATTGATTCAGGCCAGGGATTCTTAACTGTCCTTGAGCTCAAGAACTGCCTAAGTAGTGCATTTGTAAACATCATTTCTCAGTCCACTCACACAATGGCATTTGATTCTGAGGCAGGGAATTTCAAGGCCACACTTTAAGAAATGATGGAGCAAAGGCCTAGAAAAACTCATATGTGGACTCTTTTTTTTTTTTTCTTTTTAACTTGAAAGGTTGAACCATCGATTCCTTGGAAGTCTTGGATCCATTAGATGGTTGAATAGCTCAGTGTTAAGATTGAGGCTCTGGAGTGGGTTCCTTGGTTCAGGGCCCATCTCCACTTCTTATCCCAGCAGTCTTATACAGTTACATAATCTCTCCTTGGCATGTGTCTAAGAGGAGGTAAGATCAAATGGACTAAAGCTTATTGAACACTTAAAATAAGTGCCAGTGAGTATTAGATAAACATCATTATCATTCAACCCAGATCAATATAGAAAAGAGTATTGCAAACTATGAACAAAGAAAGTTACTTCAAAGAGCTTTTCATTTAAAGCTTAGACATCTCCAAATACTTTCAATGATAGAGGGAAATAAGCCAAATTTCCTACATTCCAAATGCCATTGCACTGTTTTAGACATTAAAACAAGGCTAAAAGAATACATAGGCTTATATATATATGTGTATATATATACATGTTTTGAGCTTATCTACTTTTTTGATTGATTAAGGAGCTTATGATAACTCACATGTATTAGTCAATTCATTTTTACAAGTTATCTGTAATCTTTGGCTAGTATTAAAGATGCAAATCAGAATCATATGCAGAGGTCTGCATATGATTTTTGAGAAGGACAAACTCAATATTCTAAGAAAAGAACAGCCACTAATGGTGGAGGCCAGGAAAATCTACTTTAAAAACAAAGTCAAGCTGGTACAGTGGTACATGACTCTAGTTCCAGTTCCTTAGGGAGTTGAAGTAGGAAGATCCCTTGAGTCCAGGAATTCAAGATGAGCCTGGGCAATATACTGCCCCAAGGAAAGTCACAAACAAAACTGAAAGTGTTTTGTCAATGCCACTCAGCAAATTATTTGTAGAGGCAAGAATCAGAGTTTTATAAGGAAATCAGCCAAAAATTTGCATCCGAATTGAAAAAAACCCAGAAAAAAATTTGCACCTGTACTGAGCATGTAGAGACTATAGACTTCTTTTGTCAGTGTTCTCTAAACAATCCACTACAACTACTTGGCAATCATTTAGACTGCATTAGGTATTATAAGTAACCTAGGAAAATGTGAGAATGTTACATGTAAACAGTACACAATTTTATATAAGGGACCTGAACATTCACAGATTTTGGTACGTGTCTGTGTGTGTGTGTGTGTGTGTGTGTGTGTGTGTGTGTGTGTGTGTGTGTCCCCTGAAACCAGTCCCTCTGATAGGGAGGGACAACTGTAATTACAAAGTTAGCATTCTTTCCACTAAAGATTATATAGTATAAGTTATTTGTATAGGGTAGGGAAAGCAAAGTAAACATGCCAGTCTGTTATTTACTTTTGAAATACTATTATGATCTGAATGTATGAGGTGAGAAATTCTAATCTAAAACCCTGAATTAATTTATCTATGTGTGTATAAGAGAGGGGGAGGGAGGGAGGGGGGAAACGGGGGGGGGGAGAGAGGGAGAGAGAGAGAGAGAGAGAGAGAGAGAGAGAGAGAGAGAGAGAGAGAGAGAGAGAGAGAGAGAGAGAGAGAGAGAGAGAGAACTAGTGCTGCCCCTGAGCTATTTTGCTGAAGGCTAGCACTCTACCACCTGAGACCTAGATCTATTCCCAGGTAATGTTTTTGTGGTTAATTGGAGATATGAAGCTCATGGACTTTCCTGCCCCAGCTCACCAGCTGATGTTGAATGGCAATCCTCAGATTTCAGCCTCCTGCATAGTCAGGTGTGTGCCACGGGGCTGACTTTATACTTTAGCCTTTTACCCACATACCCTCATTAAGACACTGGAAGTGTGAACCAGCGGCACCTCATGAGGACATAGGTCAAATCCCCGAGGGAAATAAGGTCATGTATTTGAAGACTGGTTCTTCTCCATTCTTAGAACATAAGCATCTTCAAGGGCCATATTTTCATCATGAAAGTATCTAAGATAATCTGGCACATGGAACTTAAAAAAAAAAAAAAGCAAGGATCCCACCAGATCATGAACTTAAGAATGCCCTGCAAATCAACTCACAAATCACTAGGACATGAATCATAAATAGCCAAGAGGCCATATTAGAGGCTAAAACCAGTGACATTTTAATGACCTCTGGCTTGAGGTTTTTGTGGATTCCCTTCTCATCTTAAAACATGTGTAACCTCTGAAGTCCCTCACAAACCATTTTCCTTAATGTATTATCAGAGAAGGAAATCTGTCAAATTAAAGTCTCGTAGGATGGGGTGGGGGTGGGGAAGAGGAGGAGGCCAGGACTCAAATGAAATCACTGCTGAACCTGAGCCAGGGAACCAAATTGGGGCAGTTTCATTTTGCCTGCAAAATGGCCTGGCAGGCTTGAATCCCTGCCTGCAGACCTCCACACATCACCAACCTCCTGCTAATAAAACCGACCCTAAGATTGCTTGCTTCTTGGCACACACTGGCTGCTTTTCTTTTAGATTTTCTGTTGACTATTTTTCAATATCCTGCCTTTGCATTCTCCTCCAGCTATTGTTAAAATACCCCCCCCCTCTCTCTCTTTCCCCCCTCTCTTTCTTTCCTTCTTTTTTTTTCTTTTTAAAGAGCCTTCTTAATCAGATAGCTCCTACTGGCATGAGCCACATGAGGTATTCATTTCAGTGGACTCTTGCCTTATACTGTATTACCTTGGCAACAAGATTTAGAGGCAAAGCCCTAGCCTTGAACCTGTCAGAGTCTCCAACGATGTGAACTCAGAACATATTACTCTCTAGCATATCAAGTTGGCTTGCCAACTGCTCACAATAAACCGCCATCTCTTTCTTTTAAGGCTTTTAATTCAATTACTTTTGAAATTGGTTCCTCCTGTAATTCAACTGGTCTAGAAGTGCAGTGTGTGTGTGTTTGTGTGTGTGGGTGTGTGTGCGCGCGTGCGCGTGCAGGTGTACATGTGTGTATTTAACCAGCTACAAATGACCTTCCACTAAGTAAATGGAGATTGAAAACACAATTCAGGTCAAGAGTTCATTGAAAAGCAAAGGAAAAACTAGGGCTGGAGCTAACAAAAAGAGCCTGAAAATTTTAGAAATCTTGGCAAAGGGGCAACGAAACAAACTCTCACGCGGTGACTTTCGCCCTCACGTCGAGGCATGTGATCTGAGTTGGCACAGCTGCACAGCACTCTTGATGCCTAGAGCAGTAGCTCTCCCTGCGTACTTAGAACGCCCTTAGCAGGTTTGAATACACAACCAGCTTCCATTTCTTAAAAGCATGCCTGTGTTTACACTTGCATCTCATTTTCCTCTCAACCTGGAAGTTCTGTAGGAATCTGCCCGCTCAGGGTCTCTCAATCATTAAAGGACATGAACCAGAGAGACGAGGAAAGCACTAGAGCAAATGTTTCTTAAACTTGCTTGTTTCAATATCTCTATATCCGTGTCCCCACCACACAATTATCTGCTTATTTTATCCTTCAATTAATTCATTTTAATACATGTTTACCATGGCTCTGATATTCCCTTCTGGATTTTCTGCCACTGGGCACATGGTTTTCTTTCTTACCTTTCAATAACCAGTACATACGGGGTTGACAATGTCATCATTACCTAAAGTGGTCAGGCACTGGTGGCACTTCCCAGTCAGCCAAGCACTTGTAGCTCACATGGGTAATCTTAGTTACTAGGGAGACTGAGATCTGAGAATCTTGGTTCAAAGCCAGCCTGGGCAGAAAAATCTTATTTCCAATGAACTAGCAAGATGCTGGAAGTGGAATCATGTCGCAAGTGGAAGAGCACCAGACTTAAGCCAAAAATGTAAGGGAAAGTGAGAGACCCTGGGTTCAAGCCCAGGTATCAGAACAAACTACAACCAAATGGTTTTTTTCATAACTAATTCCTTTCATCTTCCTTACAGCTGCAGCAGCCCTTGAAGACTGGTCATTTTTCTTATTGCCATCCCCATTTCACAGAGGAAGAAAGAGACATGGAGAAGTTTAACAACACAACTTGAGTCCCATAGCTAGTATGAGTGAGGGTTGAGTTTTGAAGCTAGTAATATGGTTCCAGGGTCCTCTAGGGTGATGGGTAGTATGAGCCTGTGTGCAAAATTTTGTGTAGGAAATTTTGTCTGTTCTTAAACTGCAAACTTCCAGAAGGCAGGGACCTCCCTTAGCTAATACTTCTTAGCTCCCAGGACTTGCTCAGAATATGGTTAGTTTGTTAAAGAGTGATTTGGGAGAATCATCAAAGAGCAAATCCAAGGCCCCTTTGAAAATCCAATTGTATACATTAGGACAAAAGAGGCTAGGAGCCGCATATGTAAGGTTAATGTAGAGCAAAGGCCCTGTTTTATGATGTGATGATTATCCACCATTGGCTCCAACAGAGACATTGCCTGCCCTTTTCCACTGTGCTCTCTGTCCTGGGCACCTGAACTTTATAGACTGCACCAACTGGATTTTCTTGCCCTCTGACTTTGTTGGACAGGCTTTTTGTTTATTTGTTTGAGTCATTGGCTGGCAGATAGTGAGAAAAGTTGAAGTCTTTCTTTCCTCAAACAAGGTACAGTTTGGTAATGGCTGCTTGTCCCTAGTAAATACTGCTGGGTCTATTGCAAGAGGCTGTCTTTCCAGCTCTAGCTGTTACTGAGATGATATCAACTTCCTGTTAGTGTCGTTTCTCCTTTTAAATCTGAACATCCACTATTAGCCTCTTCCATGACTGTGACCTCTATCTCCTGACAACATGCTGACCCCGAACCCTGTCATTTGTCACAATACTTCCCAAACGCATTTGTGAGAGTTCACCTACAGTTCTTGTTCACATGTGGATTCTGATTCACAGGACTGCAGTGTGGTGTGGCCTGGAAGTCTGCACAGCTAACACGCTTCCAGGCTTCCAGGTAAATAATTTGCTGGTTGTTTTTACAATAGTGGAAATCCAGGAAATGGCCTAGAGATGTCACTTGATAGGTTGTGTTGAATGTGCTTTCCTAGTAAGGATGAAGTACGCACACACACACACACACACACACACACACACACACAATATGATTCTGTGAAAGACTTGGATGCAGTGCTTCATTCAACTCTGGTGAAAGAATCCACACCCCTGCCACACCCCTCTTGTGATAACTTACCTGGACCCCCTGGGGCAGCAGCCGCCTGATACTATCTGAAGCTCACAGTCAGTTGGGCACTTTAGTCTCTGTGTTCCTCACTGCCACTGCCACCCTGGTGATTCTCATCATCTCTTGTCAGTACTGTTTATGAAAAACAGCAATTACAGCAACTTTCCAGAATTTTTTCTTTCCCTTCAGAGATGAAAGTAAAACATTTATTTCCATCATCAGGGTCGATTTCCCCTCAAGGGACAATTCTTGCTAAGTAAGAGATGGTTTGCCAAACAGTAACTCTTATTTGCTCAGATTCTGTATAGTCTTGTACAAACAGGTCCTGTGTGCAAAGGCAAAGTTAAGCTCCGAGAGATTACTTTAAAAATAAGGCATGCTTCATGGCAAACTACACCTAACCATTCAGAAGCAGATTAAACTGTCAAGAGATGTGAATTTACTTCCCCCCTTTTTCTTTTCTTTTCCTCCTTTTTTCTTTCTTTCTTTCTTTCTTTCTTTCTTTCTTTCTTTCTTTCTTTCTTTCTTTCTTCCTTTCTCTCTTTCTTTCTTTTTGCCCATCCTAGGACTTGAACTCATGGACTGAACTGTTTTGCTCATGGCTAGCACTCTACCAACTTGAGCCACACCTCCACTTTTAGCTTATTGGTAGTTAATTGGAAATCAGAGTCATACAGATTTTCTTGCATAGGCTGGCTTTGAACTGTGCTCCTCATATCTCAGTCTCCAGAGTAGCTAGAATTACAGATGTGAGACACTGGCAGCTAGCATGACTGAGACCCAGACACTGTGTGATTATATACTGTCAAATCTTATTCACTTCAAATCCAAATAAATTGAATATTGCAATGATCCAGGAATGCATAGAGGAATGACTATATCGATTATTATGTCAATAAGTTTGTAAACAAACCAAAACTACTTAAGTGATTACATGATTTTTTAGACCTCTCAAGTGTTTTAGAAAGGTGGGTTTAGGTTTTGACTGCAGAGGCACTAACTGATTAATGATGCTGATTGCTGCACCCATTAAAAAGTCTTCTTTTCAGTGCAATGTGATGTGATGATGGTAGTTTGGAACAAGAAACTGAAATCTGGATGAAGTGTTAAGCTTAATAAATAATGATATACCATCATTGGCTTTTTAGTCTTGGCAAATATACCATGGAAATGTTAAGGTGTTGACAATTTAAAAAATCTAAATAAACAGTACATGGAAACTCTGGATTTTTCTGTAGAAAAAGGTTTATGAAAATAATTCTTGCACATTCATTAAGTTCAAGAATCCATAGAAACAATAATAGAGTCTGTTTACTGAACAGTCCTGTGACATAATGACCTAAATGTGTTCACAACAATGTTATGAAGTAGGTATGGTTATTATCTTCGTAATATTATCTTCACAGATTCCACTGTAGCTCAGAGTGATTAAGCAATTTGCCCAAGATACATGGATAATAATTGATAAAATCAGAGCATGAGAAAGGACAGTCAGGGCGTGACATTCTCTTGCCTGGGTTTTCTCAAAACAGCTTCAAAGAGGAATCAGGGAGAAGAGGAAGAGGAGCATTACCTTGTGAAAAGTAGTTTCAGTGTAGTCAGAGGGCCCTTACTGTTCCACTATCCTCAGTTTTAGTTACCTGATGTCATCCACAGTCTGAAAACATTAATGGAAAATCCCAGAAATAAACAATTCATAAATTTTTAAATTGCTGTTAATAATATGATGAAATCTTGTAGCATCCCACTTTGTTCCTCCCAGAATGTGTTCAGGGTCTCTATTCTATTCAGAGGGTGGAGGATATGAAACAACAGAGAAACCCTGTTCACATAGCTGTGATTGTAGTAAAAGCATTCTATTTCACAAGGCTGTTATTGTAGTATAACTGTTCCATTTTATTGTTAGTTATTACTGTTAATCTCATGCTTGCGTTATAAATTGAACTTTATCATAGGTGTGCATATGTAGGAAAAGGTATAATACATGTCTCTCTCTCTATCTCTCTTTTCTCTCTCTATATCTATGTTGTCAGATGCATATTTAGTAGCTCACATTTGGGGAATCTGCTTTGGGTCTTGGATTACTTACATGAAAAATAAATGGAGCTTAGTAAAATAGCACTCTACCTGTATATGTCCTTCATCACGTTCAGAAAGCACACAAAAAATATGTGAAACAATCTTCTTTTTCCTGGCCAGACAGACTTTTTTTTCATAAAGAGTTCCTTCCTGCTCTGAGACTGGACCACATAGCACCCAGCTTAAAAAATAATGTGTTTCCCATGGGCCCTTTCCTTAGCTCTGTTCCACTGGTAACACTCCCCTATGCTAAACTCTGTGGCCCAGCTTCCTTGATCTTCCAACTGCCAAGTCAAGGAACACTTCAGGTCTTAGGTAACCTTTGTAGAATTTGTCTGTTGCCAATTCTACAGTGATAATCCTTCACTTTCAAAGTTCCAGGTACTTTCTACTCATAATTTAAATCCTTATTTATTTCTCACTTTTGCCAAGTAAGGAAACTGTCTCAGAGAAAGGAGAAATTTACCTAATTTCTTAGTGGCTAGAAAATAACAATTAGGAATTAAGCCCAGGATTATTTGATCCTGAATCCCTTTCATATTTGCTAGTAATTTTTATTGTATAAAATAAATTATTTTAAATGGGTAATTATTATTGTTATTATCACAGCAGTATCTTCTGCTTTCAGCTTTCATGGACTAGAAAAAAAATCTTTTGGGGGCTTTTGGGAGGACTGCTAAGTTTATATGATATTGTGTGTTTGTATGTGTGTATATATGTGTGTATGTGTATGTGTGTTTGTGTGTGTGTAGTCTTTAGGCCATTCAAAAAACGTCCAAATGCAATTTGTCATCACTATAATTTACTTTTGTTATAAAACTTCCCAGAAGTGCTAGAATGAGAAGTACCTTTATAATACTTTGTAAAGTAAGATGCTAGCTGCTGTATTAGAAATGAATTCCTGCAAGTCTATTTTCCTATACATGGAGAGGGCATTTAAAAATTATTTTGTTAAGGGCCGGGAGTTTGATCTAGTGATAGGGTGCTTACCTAGCATGCTTGAAGACCTGGCTTTATTCCTCAGCACCACATACACAGGAAAAAAAAAAAGCTGGAAGGGGTGCTGTGGCTCAAGTGGTAGAGCTCTAGCTTTGAGAAAGCCCAGGGACAGGCCCTGAGTTCAAGACCCAGGACTGGAAAAAAATTAATTTTTTAACTGGGTGCCAGTGGCTCACGCCTGTAATTCTAGCTACTCAGGAGACCGAGATTGAGGATTGTGGTTCAAAGCCAGCCTGGGCACTAAAGTCCGTGAGACTCTTATCTTCAATTAACCACCAGAAAACTGGAAGTGGCTCTGTGGCTCGAGAGGTAGAGCGCTAGCCTTGAGCTATAGAGTTCAGGGACAGTGCCTAGGCTCAGAGTTCAATTCTCATGACCAACAAAACAAAAAATTATTTTGTTTTGGAGTGTGTGTGTGTGTGTGTGTGTGTGTGTGTGTGTGTGTACATGTGAATTGTTTGGGTTTGGGAAGAGGAACTTTTGGATGAAAGGGCAACTTCCCACACACTCTGTGCAAGCTGCTTTGTATATTCTGAATTTTGTACAAGGAGTATTATGTATTCATCATTTCAAAACAAACCCAAAACTCCTCAGATATCTGAAACCTCCAGAAATGGATGACTAATAGAATTACAAAATAATTAGAATACGTTTGATCTCATCCTTCTTTTTTCCCCTTTGTGACCTGCGCGGGTGAGAACTTGGCCCAGGTTTGACAGTAGTCTTCAGGTTTACCCACCAGGAGCCTCCTTTTCACTGACCACCCCTGTGGATGCCTGGGGGTGGGGTCCTGCACTGTCCCCATGCCCCCTGCCTGGAGCAGCTCTTTCTTTCTTTTTTTTTTTTTTTGCCAGTTGTGGGGCTTGAGCTCAGGGCTTGAGCACTGTCCTCGGACTTTTCTCAAGGCTAGAGCTCTACCACTTGAGCCACAGCACCACTTCCAGCTTTTTTCTATGTATGTGGTATTGAGGAATCGAACCCCGGGCCTTTGTGCACGCTAGGCAAGCACTCTACCACTAGGCCAAACTCTGGGCCCTGGAGCATCTCTAGGTGCCCCAATTTAAAAGCAAAACTTTCCTAGCATTAGAGAAGACCTGGTTGGAGTAAGTGGTCTATGATTAGGACTCTGGATTCGTGTAGTTCTTATTCTAATGGAATTCTTAAGTTTGGCTTCAGTTCAGAATCACTTGGGTCGTGGGGGTGGTGGCTTAGATGAGCATCTTTCTGCAGAATATGTCAGAATCTGCATTTGAACAGATGTCCTGTGGATTCTGATGCGCCAGGAACCACTCTGAGAACGAACAATAGTTCAGACAGTGATCCTTTCTAGACAGAGGATGATGACTAACTTTTAGGCCTGAGCTTTTCCTGAAAAATGAAAGGAAAAAATAAAATAAAGAGCTCCTCAGATCAGTAATAGTCAAAACTCTCACAGAACACCTCCCTTCCCCCACCACATCAGAGGTCAAACAGGATGTGTCTCAGATGGAGTCTGCTAATGGAAACAGGATCTGGAGAGAAATAGTAATTTTTCCTTTTCACTCTGAACCTCTGTCCGACCAGTTCCGGAAACAGCCCTGATTAGAGCATAATTGATTTGGACTGGGCAAGCAGAGGAGCCAGGCCTGCACTCGCCTTGCCTTCCCACACCGAGCAAGCTGTGCAACATCATCCGCTTCTTTCCTGTATTAAAAACAATATGAGTTGCCATGGGCTGGTTTTCTAACAACATTTACAACTTAAGAAGGATTATAGAGTAATGGCGGTGCCAATCATATTGTAGGTGAACCACAGGGGGGCTTTTCCCTCCAGCCCACAAAGACTGCAAACATTTTCATTTCATAAGCACTGCTTCTTTACTCACAGAGGACGTGGGGTCTTTTGCTGGTCAGGAAATGATTATGTATTATTTTCAAAGCCAAATCAGTTATTCCAGTTTAAGCAGGATTTCTAAACATTGCTATTTTTCTGTTTTGTTTTCTTCCCATAGTATACATCATAAAGTGACTATAATTCAAATTTATCAGAGAGTAAAATGACAAATCAAATCAACAACAACAACAACAACAAACACCTTCATCCTACCAGAAAGCTGGGAGGAAATGAGCTTGGAGAAGGATTCCAATGTGTTACACTCCTTATTTTTTTGCAGTTCTTTGCTCTTTCTGCCCTAATTGCTGTCAAAACCTCTCTGAGCTTAAAACAAAAACAAACCCAAAAAACTGGTCACCAGCAAACCGAGTCATAACTACTACTTTGAAACATCTCTCAGATCGACAGCTCCAATCCTTATTCCCTGATTGTATTGTTTCCCAAAATTAGATCTCACAAGCTAGTTATTTGGAGAAGCCAGAGTGCGGTGCTAATTGTACTAGGCTCATATTATCTGCAAGTTTATAGGAAATCATAGATATCTTGTCATGAAGCCAAAGATCTTGTCATGAAACATTCAGATGTAGAAGATACTAATTTCTTCACTCCAAATGGCTTAGTTTCTCTTGTTTTCAACACAGACCTGGAACTGGTTTCATTCAGCTTTATAACTATAGTAAGTATTTGCCACATGAGTATTCACCTACAGTTCCCGCACTCAGAAGGTGTAGGTTGAGCCAGCTTTAGCTATGTAGCAAGCATGAGGACAGTGTGGTAGTTAGTTTCAGACCATCTTGGGCTATGCACAGCAAGATATTGTCTCCAAAACAAAATAAAACAAAGCACAAAAACTTCATGTTTTACAACTTTTATTTAAATTTTTATAGTATAGAAAAGCAGAGAATAATTCTTAAAATTTTAAACATATCCATATTGAAATACGGAGATCAGGTCTGGCCAGTGCCATCTTGGCCAAAGGTAGACGGGGTAGGGTCTTTATGGTGGGGGAAGGTGAAGTCCCCAACCTCCCAGGTGATGGGTGTGCCTGAATCCCTGGAGAAAGGGACAGGAGCTTGGATGATAGGTTACTAAACCTGTCAGTCCAGTGCCTGGGACTGGGAATTTCCTGTGACCCTCACACTATTTAGATCTGGACCAGCTCAGGTGCCATTACACCAGGCCACATGTCTCTGAATTTGTGTCCTGTCTCCTGTCTCCTGTCTCTTCTCCAGTCACCATGGCATCCCAATTCAGCTCTCCATTGAAGCAGAATTGGTTTGTTGGTATTGTTTTTGTTCTTTCTTTCCTCCCCAGCTTTCTTGGCTCAATTTCCCCACAGTATTAAGTGTATCTGCAGGCTGCTGGTCTTTGAGATGGGAGTCCACCATGCAGTAGCCGGCTCTTGAATAAAGACTCCAACATTCAACCTCTCAAAATGTGACTTTTTTGGTTTCTCACCTTATAACAATAAATAGCCTTTCCCAGCCCTTATTCCCAGATTATTTTGAAGTGAATCCACAATATCATCACTTCATCTGTAAATATCCCTTATATAACTACAAAAGACAAACATTAGAAAAAATCAACAAAATACCATTATCATGGCATTTAAAAATAAACCCAATCATGTATAGAATTTTAAGCAGAAGTCTTCTGTATAAGCCTGCTGACAAATATCTAACAATTCCTACAATGTTATGGAATTGTATGATTCTCTCCTCCCTCCCCTTCTCACTATCCCCTTCAAAGGAAGTGATGCCAAAACATCAAATGCATGTGGTTCTTTCAAGGACTTGGGACTGAACTCACGTGTCAAAACCTCCCTGGCCGTGGAGTCTGGGTTGGCTTCTCTAGCATTGTTGACTTTGGTCTGGATGTTTATCCATTCATTTTTCAGACCTCCAGTCGCTTGTTTATCTTGGCCATCCCTTTACAGCCTGAGACTTCCCACACCCTGCCATCTGGCTCCCTCTCTGGTTTCATTCCCACAGCCTCAGCTCTGAGCAGAAAACCTCAGCGGAAGTTCAGATCTAGCAAAAGGTCCTGAGGGCCAGGCCCATACTTCTGTACCCAAGTCCTCCTGTTGGAGAGGATGAACAAAAAGGAATTTGGGGGAGAATCTTCCACGTTTCATTACCCTAAGAAGACAGTTCTGTTTGCTGTCAATCAACACTCAGGTTGATAATCCATATTGCAGTGTCTTGGTGAATGTCATTCCAATGTTATAATCTCAGAAAGAAGATGCAACAGGAACAAGTGTCAGAACTATACCTGGAATTTCCTTTTCTTCCTCCCTCCTCCATTTTCCCTTCCCTTCTTCCCTTCTTTATTTTCTCTTCTCTTCTCTCCTCTCCCTCCTTTCTTTCTTTCTTTCTTTCTTTCTTTCTTTCTTTCTTTCTTTCTTTCTTTCTTTCTTTCTTTTTTCAAATCCTATCACTGAACTATCAGCATGTTTCCTTGGACCTGTAAATTGCCTTCATCAAAATGGCAAATGTTTGTTAGCTATGGAGATTTCAGGTCTGTTTAGATTTTGATAGTAAAGAAGATTTTAAGTTAATCCTAAAGCAAACTGAAGCAACTAGACAAGTTTGCTCATCATGGCCTAAACAGGCCTTCACTTTTTAGCTCTCTTGCTCCCTGACTTGTCAAACAAACTCATCTTTGAAAGCTGTACTTATCACTCAGGGCAGAGTTGCCTTCTGTAAGAACACCATCCTCTCCCTCTCCATTTCCACCATGGTATCTATTATTCCCTGAGATCCTACCATGAGCAGCACACTGTGACAAGCCCTTAGTGTAGCATGTCATTTACTCTTTACCCATAGTTGTAGGAGAATAATAAGAGATTTGGTAAAAACTCAAGGTCACAGGGACCTTGTAAATGATGGTGTTTAGCTGTATGGGCCTTAATGTCTCCCCCTCCAATCTCTAAACTATATGGCCTTAAAAATCATATTTTACCTTGTAATATAAATGACATATATGTGTATTTTAAAAAATCTTCTCCCTGAGATAGTTGATGGGAGGTAGTGAGCCTGGTATCTGGCATATAGAAATATTTGATAAGTGTTAACCATTTCTGTTGTTATCAGTAATCATTCATGATGTGACCCAGAACAGTTTCACCTCCATATTGGGTGAGATCCTAAACACAGAAGCACAAGAGTCTGCCTTGCTTGCTGAAGATTGAATTGAACAAAAATATGAGATACAGTTGCGAGTTGTTTGTTATACCTGGAATTCAGATTTGACTTGAGCATCCTTTCTTTTACCCAGCAGCACTAGCGGAGGGGCTTAGCAAACAAGAATGAGCACAGCTCGATGGAGCAAGCGCAAAGCCTCCTACAAAGGCATATGGTGCTCATTAGTGGTCATGCTGTATTCTGAGCAGGGAGGATCCAGGGTGCTGGGAAAACAGAGGGCTTTACAGAGAGGGTGGGGCTTCACAGAGAGGCAGAAATCCCCAATCTTACAGAACAGACATTTCAAAGGCCTCTAGATTGTAGAAAGGACCCATGCAACCAGCAAACTGAGCTACTAGCTTCTAAAAAGTATTTAGTATGGAAATAGTTTCACAGATAGATCTGGAAGAAAGAAGTGATAGCCCTTTAAGTTGGTTTTGAAAGTGCACAGAACAGTAAACTATCCACAACATTAAGCCAGACATGCCCAATCAGCACAGTTCCTGAAAGCCTAGTGGCTTTGGTACCCTTTGTGTCCTGTAGAGGGGAGATGAGTAAGGACAGGTCCAACTTGGGAGGCCCTCTAAATCCTAGAGAAAGATGAGGCGTGCTGGAGAGGAAGGGTAGTCTGAAATTTGTTGTGGAAAAGAAAACGCTGCAGTCTCAAGAAATGCCTGGTCATCAGAAAAGGTGCTGCTCTGATACACTCGTATTGCTATAAGAATGTGAAGTCACAGATGTCTGCAGGTTGTACTACATGGGACAGGGGTTTATACTGGCAGGTACTGTAAATATGGAAAATAACATCATTGCATCCCTTACTTTATATGACAATTCTTATTTTATAGAAGAGGATACAGAGGCGCAGGGGGTTCAACTCATTTCTGCCAGCAAATGTCAGAGCCTGGATTCAGATTTAGATTGACCAGGACTAGAGGTATAGTTAAACAAGCAGAATGCTGGGGGTATACGTTAGTAGTGTGTCCAAGGTTCTGTAGTCAATCCCCAGAAATGTAAAAACTATAATAAATAATAAATACAAATAGATTATAATAAATAACAAAATTGGTAGGATTCAAATCCTATTTTTCTCTTCTCTATTACTGATTAGAGTCAGTTTTCTGCTAGTCAGTTTTTAATAAAAAGACACTTCTCTTTGCCTCTGTTTAAGGGATGATGGTTACATTCTCATCCTGGTGATGAATTTCTTCTGGCATTTGGAGTCATACTGGGTACCCAGGCCCTCTTTACAGCATTGGGATATGTCGTTCAGCCTTCCATCCTGGTGTCTTGGTATTGTAATCTGCACCCCTCATCATCTTTTGCTGGAGTACTAGGTTCCAAGTCCCCTGAGAGGGTTACTTTTGATCTAGGTTAGTGGTTCTCAGGGCCTCCTCTATCTGTCTGTTTGGTGTCTCTATCAAAGAAAAGACAGGAACAAAATACATCTAGTTAAAAGAACTTTCCAGGTGCAGGGGACAAAATCTAGACATTTTATGGGGCAGGGCAAGAGGGTTACTAGCCTGTGCACAAGTCCAGAAGGAGCCCAGATAGGACAGAGAAGAGGGACAGACACTTCTAAACATAATGAGTCAAAGGTTGAAGTTGATAGGCTATAAAAACGATCTAATTCATCAGAACATGTTTTTCCAGCAGCAATGGGTTAGAGCTGTGAAGCCTCCTGCAGAGATTTGTGACCTCATCCTTCCTCCCCCACTCTCTCCAACTATAGCTGTAGGGTTTTCTCTTATGCCCTAACATATGGTTTGCAGCAGGAAGTGGGAAATCCCACGAACAGTCCTGGCTCAGGTTTCAGACTCCAGAGAGCCTCAGGTGAGCTACAAGGAATGGCCTTTGTTTCATATAAAAACAGAGTTGCAAAGAGACTTAGTGAACCCTTGGTTTGGAATGAGGTAATTAGTTCTCCAGAAACTCCCATCAGTTTCCTGGGCAACAAAATCAATGTGTTGTTGATAGAAAAAACAGGAATTATAAATTGGCTAAAACTGCAGAGTTTCTATTTTTTTTAAATGGAGACGTTTCTCCCTTACCAACCCAAAATATAAAACAAAACAAAACAAAAATTCCAAGCAACACATACACACACACACACACACACACACATTAAATTTAACTCTCCCTTTTTACACTTTGACTTGCTCTCACTCCTTTTAAACATTTTAAGTTTAGTGCTGTGTAAATATTATTATAATTGAGAAGATGAGAAAAAAAAGTAGATCAAATACATATAGCCAGGCCCCAATGGCTCACACCTGTAATCCTAGCTTCTTAGGAGGTTGAGATCTAAGGACTGTGATTCAAAGCCAGCCAGAGCAGGACAGTCCATGAGACCCAAATCTCCAGTTAACCACCAGAAAACCAGAAGTGGCACTGTGACTCCAAGTGGTAGAATGCTTCTGTTGAGCCAAAAAAGCTCAGCGATAGTGCCAGACCCTGAGTTCAAGCCACATGATGAATGAAAACAAACCAAACACACATGTCTGGTTGCGTATGGTGGTATGCCTGTACTCCTAGCACTTGTGAGGCTGAGGCAGGGGGAGCATGAGTTCTAGATCAGCTTGCGATGGATACACAGTGAGATGCTGTATCAAAAAGACTATGAAAAACTAAAGTCACCCTGCCTGATTATATTCAGAGTGAGAATGTTTGGATAATTTCAAGACAATACTTTTATTGAATGGGAAGGGACAGTGGGGCCTTATGGACTAGAATTCCTGGAGGGTGTCAGGGGAAGGAATCAGAATGGGAGTTTAGTTTATCAAAAGCATTTTGGATTAAAAAAAAGTCTGAGAAACTGCTTTAGATTGCTTTGGCTTTTTTCCATTTGTAAATTAAGTTTGGCTACAGATGTCTCATTATTTTAAGCATCACTGTGAAAGAAAACAAATCTGCCCATTAAATTATGATACAATGTCTTAAGACATCAGTTATAGGGTACAACCTAATTTCAATCACAAAGATAAATTAGAATTTATAGGCTATGGTATTTACCTAGGAAACTGAATCTGTCTCTAACTTAAAATGTGTTTTATATTTCCCTTTAAATGAAGAGAGTGGTGAGGATTGAGTTGGTTTGTGCAAAGTGCTCAGAAACATTCCTGAGCACACAATAAAGTCTCAATTAGCCATTGTGATTCACTGTATAATCCACAAATATTTGCTTGGTTGAAGTGTGAAGGTTTTCCTGCCGAGGTAACCAGCATGTTAACACCCACACATGGCAAACTATGATTTTTCGAGAAATAAAAAAGCAGGCTGAATTGAGAAGATAGTAGCAGATTATTTCTCTCTGCCCTAGTCTCTAGGTGATTTCTTCAAGTACAGCCTTCTCCAACAGAAAAACACCAGGCTGGCCTGAGATTGCTTGTGTGGTGGAAAGCATTTTTGCATTCATATGACGTTCTTAAGCATCATTTCTGCCAAGTTTTTTGTTGCTCTAAGCACTTTTTGGAGTCTCCCCAGCCATAGGAGGATTCTGACCTCAGGAAGATGCCAAGCAGGGCTTGATGCAAACAATCCATGCTGTGTAGGAGCCAGATGGCTCCCCACAGCAAACACTTCTTTCATTCACAAAAAGAAACAAGCTGATTTCACTATTTCAGGCCCAATGAACGGAAAAGTGAACAATCTCATCCTGATGGGCAGGCACATCTTGATGCAACTCAAAGTTGCCAGTAGACAAACATAGGTGCAAATGAGAATTCCTCAAGCAATTGCTGGTTAAATGAAGATTGCTCAGACACCCCCCGCCCCCCCCCCCACACACAAGGGCAAAGCTCCAAGTCCACATACGTTTTCCAGTCTCTTGGAAATCATTGCATTTTGCTGTTGTCTTTAGCCTTCTGCTATCTCTAGTTTTCTCCTGAGGTTATTCAAGAAAGAGACATTTGGATGATTAGAATATCATCTAGCTGGCATATATTTAAAGGTACATGACTTTTTACACTCCATCAAGCTTAATAAATAGTAATAATAATAATAATAACTGAGTGGGAGTTGGCAAACTGGGGCTTACAATGCGTGGATTTAGAATTGGTAAAAAGCTCTGGACAGAGGTGTGATCTAAGTTGTATTCTTCCTTTTTGGAATAACTCAGCATCATTTCTTACCACTGCCTGGCTCATAGATTTCCAATCAATAGACTCCTAGCTCTAAGTTTCCATGATTAAGGAACTTAGTTGATTCTTTTAGCATAAGTAAATGTCACATGAAGATTAATTTCAAATACATGAGCATTGTCCAGGCTCTGTTCAATGTTTGGTCATATACTAGTCCAGATATTCCTGTGATTATATTCTGTAGAAACAATAGTGTTAATTAGTTGACTTCAAAGGAGAACAGAATGTCTTGCATGAAATATGTGGGCCCTATCCAATTAGTTGAAGTCTCCAGAAGCAGAGATTTGTGTTAAGATTATAACATTTAGAGGGAGACTGGGGGGAGGGAAAGGAGAAAAACATGGGAGAAGTAACAATGTTTGACAAGAAATGTACCCATTACCTTATTATGTAACTGTATTCCCCCCATACATTACCCTGACAATAAAATCAAATTTAAAAGAAAAGATGATAACATTTTGCCTGAATTGAAATCTTGTTGGTGCAGTCCTGCAATACTGCAATACCCGCTCTTCTCTGAATTTCCAATCTGACTGCCCTATGGATTTCAGATCTAGCACCTTTCTTGGGCATATAGGACAATTAAAAATTAAATTCTCTCTCTCTCTCTCTCTCTCTCTCTCTCTCTCTCTCTCTCTCTCTCTCTCTCTCTCTCTCTCTCTTTTCTGAACCATTTTCACTGACTTACCTTGCACTTGACCTTTCTACTGGACCTTCTTGGCTTTTGTCTGAGTTTTCCATACTTGCCTCACCCCTCGACTAGACAGCTCTCTCATGTCAGCTTTGTGTTTTTCTCTTATTTGACCATGCTTTAAACTTTCATTTTGGCCCCAGCTGCTGTTTATTTACTGAATCAAACTTCTTTTGATCTGTCTCCAACACTGAGGACTCACAGGTTGACCCGGAGGGACCTGGACAGGTGTGGCGGGCAGAGCTCAGCTAAACCAAGAAGGACTGCCTACTCACATGCGCGTCGCCTCTAGGGCTTCTGCCTTTTGTGCTTCCACGGTTTGCAGAACTTTTGCCCTGTGTATTTGTACTCAGAAACTACATTCCTTACACAGTGTTCCCATAATTTAATGAAGGGTTAAAACCCAGCTGGATTCATTTCCATCTTCTGGGTGTTGTATTTCTTATCCATGTCTCAGGAGACATGTGGTTAGAGCAATGCATGTTTGTTAATTAAAAGGGAGTGTGTGTGTAATCATGCCTTTTCTTACTCACATAGTTGTGTGTGTGTGTGTGTGTGTGTGTGTGTGTGTACACAAATGTAAAGTTATTTCACAGTAATTGTTTGCAAAGCTCTTAGAGATCTCTGGAAGGAAGTTGCTTGGCCACTGCCAAGAATTATTAGAAATACAGGATTACTATATTGTTGGCCTATCCCTAAGACTCTTATCATATAATGAGTGTTTGTCTTTACAAGGGACACTTCATAGAAAGTCTACGGCATACTAGGACTTCAGTGCCTTGCATGTCTGGCAAAATCTGAAGTGTTCTATAGATAGTCTCCCAGTTTGTGGTGTGTTTAAACCATTTAGGTATTTCTCTCTGCCTTGTGCTCTAGTGGAATCAGGCTGAGCTCATGTTATACAATACCCCAGGCTCGTTTTGCAATGAGCAACTTCTAAGAAGGAGGCAGCAGGGGTACAAAGCCACCTGGCCTTTGCCAGCCCCTCTGTGCTCTGCCAGTGCACCTGCAGAGAGCTCCCAGCTCTTGGTCTGGAAAAGAGATTGCTTATTATGTTTCATTGTATGAGATGACATGGTGCCTTTCCAGGACAGACTGGACCAGGAAAAAAAAAAACAAAAACAAAAAAAACTCTGCTTTGTTTCTAGGCCAGGTTTCATGCAATTCCTCCTGGGCTTAAGGATCACCGAATTGCTGCCTCATTGAACCCCTCTCTCGTTTTCACTTAACCTGTTTTGAGAAATTTAATCAACTCAGACAGAGACATGAAATATTCATAGGAAGCATCTAGTGATCAACATCATAAGAGCTTGCGGGGTTAAATCAGGGAAGAATCATGTGTTGGTTTTATGCTTCTGTAGAGCTTGTCTTATTTTATGTTAAACTCATTGGGGGTGTTAAATCAGATTGAAGTTTTACCACTGTATCTTCACTGTAACAAAAACATTAAACCTTCTCTCATTGTCTGCTAGAGTAACATGGGTTATCAACGTCTTGCTGATAAGACTGAAAACTCACTTTAAATTGGTTTAGCTGGGCATGAAAATGTATTGAAGCAACTCTGTTAAAAAAAAGCCTTGCTGGTGGGTGGCTCACATCTGTAATCCTAGCTACTCAGGAAGCTGAGATCTGAGGATCAAGGTTCAAAGCCAGCCTGGGAACAAAAGGACCTGAAACTCTTAAATCCAATTAACCTCTAGAAAACAGGAAGTGGTGCTTGGTTCAAGGGTAGGATGGTATCCTTGAGCTGAAGAGCTCAGGGATAATGCCCAGGCCTAGTTCAAGCCCCACGACACACACACACACACACACACACACACACACACACACACACAGCCTAAGGCCAGACTGGCTTCAGGAGTGGCTGGCTTCATGGCTCAAATGAGATCCTCAAGACTTGGTTTCTTTCCATCTCCAGACTTTGCCTTCTGTTCGATTGGCTTCATTATAAACTTTCATGTCGTAGGCGCCAACAGTTCCAGACTCCCCCTTGTGGTGGCAAGGTGGCTGCAATAGTTTCTGGCTCCATTTGAATGAACTTTGATGCAATGAAAATCAAAGATACTTCAAGTTCAGGGAGGAAAAGTTTACGGTGGGTTCTGGTTTCAGATGCTTCAGTTCATGGTCCCTTGGTCCTGCTGCTTTGGGCTGCTGGCAACACAGTATAGTATGGTGGGAGTGTAGAGCGGAAGAGCTGTTCACCTCATGGCAGCCAGGAAGCAAAGCAGGAGACTGGGTCCTAATATCCCATTCAAAGGCCTGTCTCCAATGACCAAGCCTCTTCTCTTGAAGATTCTGTTATCTCCCAATAGTACCATAGTAGCAATGAAGCCTTTAACATGAGGACCTGTGGGACATTTTCAAGATCTAAACTATAGTAGCAAGTATTCCCCTCCTCTCCCAATAAAGGTGCCAGATAAGAGATAGTTTAAGATTGATGGAGCATGTAGTTTTTATTGCAACTACTCAACTCTGCTGTTATAGTGCAAAAGTAGCTAAAGATTAGACATAAATTAACAACACAGAAGCATTCTGATAAAACATTATTCATAAAAGCAGTAGGCTAGATTTGGTCTCTAGTTTTCTGACCTTTGGAAAGACTGCTTACCCAGAAACTAATCTTCTAGCTTTCCTTGCAATTGAGAGTAGCCATATGACTGGATTCTTGCCAATTGTGGAAGTTACAGAAAGACTTTTTCTGGGTCAAAATGATTAGATATATCCTTTCACACCTACTTTAACTTCTGAAGATGAGTGCATATAATGATCAAATTGTGCAGGTAAAAGAATATGATTCCCAAATCAATTCTGTGTAGACTGGAGCCATCCAATTACTATGTACAACTGCTTTTGATTGTTATGCAATTGGGAAACAAAATTTCTGTTGTGTCTGAGTCATTAAATATTTTGTACTTATTTTAGCAGCTTTTCTCCCTTAAATTAGTGCAGAAATTATGTATGTAGCTGTAAAATGCTTCTTAAAATTTTTGCCTGTCATAATTCGAAAGTCCAACCAAGTAGAGCCCCAAGCTCTTAAAAATGCCCTTATGAAGAGACAGAATTTTGTTGTGCATTTGAGTTGGGTCCCTTGTTTATAACAAGCGAAAAATATGACCTATGGCACCTTTAATCACATTATAGGAAAAAAGGAAACAAAAAGAGTACTTAAAATTAGAAAAGCCTGTTGATTCTGAACCCCAAACGGAGATTAAAGTGAACACACACACAGACACGCACGCACGCGCGCGCGCGCGCACACACACACACACACACACACACACGGAGAAAAGATCATTAACAATTCTAAGTTAGATATAAGAGTTCAACTCTCCAACAAAGATTAGAAAAACGGTGTAGATGTTCTGCTCAAATATGTTTTTCAGATGGCCTAAAGGGAGCTGCCATGAAGAAAGCCATGAAGACAAGAAGCAAATAACTGAGGCTCTTAGAACTCTCTGTAGGAGAGAACTTGGGTGTGGTTGCTGGCAATTAGAATTTACTGGAAGCTAGTAAATGAGATGGTTATTGTTTTTGAGGGACTTGCATTAGGCTCAGTGAAGTAGTTATTGATTGGCTAAGCCTTATCTTTCAGTCCTAAACTTATATGAGCAAGCCTTACCTATAAAGACTGTACAATCTTCAAGGAAGAGACTACAGAAATGGCTTAAATGGCAAGGGACAATGTACCCTAGGAGTGCAGTAAAAAGTCCTAAAGAAAAACAGATAAGGAATTCTTCCTGAAGATCAGAGGTTATTGAGGGACTAACACTTTTCCAGTGCCCACTTCAGAATAGTCTATCACGTTGTTAAGCAGACTGTGTTCTTCCTCTGTGTGTGTGTGTGTGTGTGTGTGTGTGTGTGTGCACAGTGACAGTGCTGGGGCACTCAAGACCTGAACAATGTCTTTGAGCTCTTTTTACTCAAGTCTAGTGCTCTATCACTTGAGCCATAGCTCTACTTCCAGGTTTACCTTTGCTGGTTAATTGGAGATAAGAGTCATAGGCTTTCCTGCTTGGACTGGCTTTGAACTGCTCTCTTCAGATCTCAGCCTCCTGAATAGCTAGGATTATAGGTGTGCCACCAGTGCCAAGCCTTTATTATCATTATTACTATTGTCAGTCGTGGGGCTTGAACTCTGGACCTGGGAACTGTCCCTGAACTCTTCAGTTCAAGGTTAGTGCTCTACTACTTTGAGCAACTGCACCACTCTGTTTTCTGGTGGTTAATTAGAGATAAGTCTCACCCACTTTTGTGCCTGGCTTTGAGTCATGATCCTCAGATCTCAGTCTACTGAGTAGCTAGGATTACAGGTATGAGCCACCAGAGCCCAGCTTTTATTAATTTTTTAATGAATGGGACTCTTATTGCTGTTATTAAGTTTTTATTCTACCATGGTACAAAGTGTGTTAAGAGGGGCAGATAACCGGTCTTTTAGCTAATTAACTCCTGGACCAATGAGGAATCATATTTAAACTGACAAGATGACATTGTGCTCTCAAGCATCCTGAACCTCAGAGCTGGGTGTAGTAACTAGAGCTTAGGGTTGTGTTTTTTTGAGTATAGTTTCTGTGTGTGTTGCAGGGTGGTAATGAAGTATTAGTGTCCAGAAGAGCTGACTGTACTAGCCTGGTATCTGTGTACTAAAAATTCATTCATTGAAGACTCATATTCTCTTCTGGAAACACAGTTTCTGGGAGTAGAGGAAGTTACTACCATGAGTGAGCTATGGCTTTAACATAGACCAACATGTTTACATTCTTCCACAATGTCAAGAGTTTTTTCAATATCAATAGAGGCACAAGATGCCTCATTTCATTGGTTTTATCTTGCTGAGTGTTGCTGGTAGTTGTAGCAATGGCAATCATAGTACATTCTTTATTCTATTTTACCCTTAATCACTATAGCACACAGCAAGTTCATGTTAATCATTGAAGTATTCTCTTATTCAGCTTTTTAAGATTCTCATGCCTAGCTACTCAGGAGCCTGAGATCTGAGGACTGTGGTTCAAAGCCAGCTGGGGCACTATGGAACTAAAGTCTGTGAGACTCTTATCTCCAATTAACCACTAGAAAACTGGGAGTGTCACTGTGGCTCAAGGGGTGGGGTGGAAGCCTTGAACTGAAGAGCTCAGGGAGAGGGCCCAGGCCCAGAATCCAAGCCCCACCACCACCACCACCGAAACAACAAAAAAAAGATTCTTACCCATATAAAGAAAATTCTTTTCCTATGATGTCCACTTTCAATCTATCCTTAGCATTTCTTCTAAAAAAATCAAGTGGCTAGGGCCAGGAGTTTGGCCTAGTGGTAGAGTGCTTGCCTAGCATGCACAAAGACCTGGGTTCAATTCCTCCGTGCCACATACATAGAAAAAAGCAGGAAGTGGTGCTGAGGCTCAAGTGGCAGAGCACTAGCCTTGAGAAAGTCCAAAGACAGTGCTCAGACCCTGAGCTCAAGCCCAGGACTGGCAAAAAAAATAAAAATCAAGTGGCTAAAGTTGCGGCTTTGCTTCTATGTTCTCTGGTTCACTGGTCTGTGTGTGCTGAAGTTGTTATGATAAAACCAGCACTAGCTGCTTTTACACAATCATGGCCTATGCGGCGTATTCTAATCTCATGCAGCTTGCCAAAGCATTTGTCACAAATATATTCCTTTTTTTTTCCCTGAGAAATTCTGGTGCCCTGCAATTTCCCCTTTCCTTCCCATTTCCAGTGACATTTTAAATTACCCTAATAAAATTTCACTACTGATTCTAGATTGCGATTCTAACTAAAACCTTTTTTTTTTTCACCTAATACAGCATTATTAAAATCTTTTTGGTTTTTTTTCTCCTTTTTTTTTAGGAGATAAACCAAGACTTTTCCTTTGCCTCAAACAGAGTAGCTTCTACCTACTTCTGATGTCACAACACCAAATTATGTCTGGAGAAATTCTTCCTCTAACATGAATTCTAGTCCTAACTAGTGATACCATTAAACGATTGAAAGTGCTTGTCTTTATAAGTACATGATAGAATAAATCTGCCATTTTAGTTTTAGGAACAAGCCCCAGTAAGGTCATGATATGTGGTTGTACATTAAGGAAGCCTATTTTACATTGTAGTCCATGTTATTGGTAATGTGGTATAGTCTATAATCTATACAACCATTTGTTTCAGACCTATCTCAAGGACCACCCCACTACCCAACTGCCATTTCCCTCACTGGCCTAATTCCTCTGGCCTGGGAGAAAAGCATTTGCTCATTTGTTTTGGGAGAGTTATGCATTACTATCCAATCTGATATATTCAAATTGGAAACATCATGCTGTAGACACGTGATCCAGAGACTTTGCTTCTTTTGGGGAGCTTATATGGGACAAGAAGTGGCAAACAATTCTCAGAAAGGGGACTTTTATGAGTAGAGTAAGTATCTCAAAATACGACATAGCCAAGGGCCAGGGACAGAAAAAATGCATTGCCAAAATGCATGTAGAAATAGAGTCTAAAATAATGTCAGTCAAATTATAGACGAACCATTGGTGGGCTGTGAACTCAGTATACTGGGTCATATTTTGGGAAGAAAAAAAATGAATCATAAGAGGCTCAATGGTTAGAGCACTTGCTTAGCAAGCTCAAGGACCAGAGTTCAAACCTCATATCCCCCCCCCCCCCAAATAGATACGTTTTTTTCCAATGTAACAGCAATACTCACAAAACACTATATTGGAAGTGAACTTTACAACTTTGGAGGGGAGGGAAGTTGGGGGGAAGAGATAGTGGGAGAAAATGAGGGAGTGGGTAACACTGTTCCACAAGAAATGTACTCGTTACCTTACTTACATAACTGTAACCCCTGTGTACATCACCTTTACAAGAAAAAAGGGAAACATAAAAATGAAGGCTGGTTTTGTAGCTCAGTCATATAGCACTTGCTTAGCATGTATGAAGGTCCAAGTTTGATCTCCAATTATAGCACTGCAAAAAAAAGAAAGAAAAGGGATTAGAAAATACAAATATGCATATCACTTATTAAAAGTAAATGCTTACTTGTGAAATTGTGTTTTAATTACCCATATGCTTTCCGGTTAGTATCTAAAAGGTGGATTGTAATACAAGTTTTAAGTCAAATCAAAGTCACCCTAAGCAGTGCCTGTCACTCCTATCCACCAGCCACAGGCTTGATGCAGGAACACTGGGGTTCCTGTGAGGACTCCTCAAGGCCTTCATGTCCAGCTGCTCCTGTAATCCTCCCTTTCTGTGTGGAAACTTTGTTTCCAGTTTGACTCTTGCTCAGGTCTCAGACATTCTCCCTCTCAGTTCCATGCCCACTTCTGTGAACTCCAGTCTTGCTCCATTCCCAGTGTGGCTAGCAAGAGAGAGTTGGGAAAATTAAGGCAATTTGAATTTTCTAGATCAGCCTTCTCTTGTTCCACTTCCTGGTGTGTGTAACCTCTCTTTGGTTCCTTAGCCTCCTTTGAGCCTTGTTAGGCCATTGGTTAGAGTCTCCAGTCTGTAGATGAAGAGCTCTACTTAGTATTGCTCATCTGAGTCCAGTATTCAAATGGCATAAGATCCCAGAGAATCTCTTCCTGAAGAGAAACCTTTGCCTAATTGAAATACTTGGGGCTTCTGCTTAAATTTTTGCTCTGTCTAAGGATATCCCTTAGATCTTGTAAACGCAATTGTCCTAGAGACTGGACAATGTCCCTCACATCTGCCTGTTCCATTACTTACATATTTCCCAAAGGCCATATACTAAAACTTTGGTTGCCAACTGATGACATTATTGGAAGGTGTTGGATGCTTTAGCTGATCAGGCCCTGTTGACCAAGTAGGTTACTCACAGCATGGCCTGGGTGTATTTTGTCCCTGGCCCCATCTTCCTTTTTCTCTTCTGCTTCCTGGCTGCCATGAGGTAAATAACTCTACTTGGCCACGCCATCCATACTGTGATATTCTGCTTTACTGCAGGCTCAGAAACAATGGAGCTAAATGACAACGGACCCAAACATACATGAAGGTTCTGATTCTCTTTCAGGTCGTGTGGTTGGTGTGATGTTGAAGAATTAGAAATCCTACAAGTTCATGGACAAGCGATCAAAATTTTTAAGTCTTTGTTTTCTCCTCTGTGAAATGAGGATGGTGTTATCTGTATGGGCACTTGTGAGGTTAAAAAAAAAGCAGATATGGGAACACATATACCTAACAAGCCCTTAAAAATACTAACACTATGTGGGTGTGACTTATTTTTCCTTCTGGGGTACTAGGTATTGAACTCAGGGCCTTGCACTTTCTAGGCAGGTGCTCTATTCTTTAAGCCATGCCTCTAGACTCTTCTTGCACTATTTTGAAGTAGAGTCTCTCTTTATGCTCAAGCTGGCCTGGACTTTGATTCTCATACTTCTGATTCCCCATATTGCTGGGATGACAGGTGCTGGCCACTGCACCCAGACATTGTACTTTCATGTTCTGGGATAAAAAAAAAGCAGGCAATACTGCAGCCAGCCACTGAGAGAGACTCCCAGGTGGGCTTGGAACCTCCATCCCAGGATCCTTGACTTCCAATTATCTAAGATAACTTGCTGGAGCCACCATGCCCAGCTAGGAAGCTGCATTTTATTGGAAGGTTGCATGTTATATCCTCATGTAAGTAGTCTTACAAGGTTCTTTCTGACAAGTAATGGCAGCCATGTGTATCAGCCAGCTGGAAAGAAAAGAAGCAGAATTTATAGTTTGTTGGCCTTTCAGGCTAAAAACGTTACAATTTTGGAAGCATCTACAAATCTAGATTTGTATTATTTTCAAAATAGAATATTATTTTTACATTAAACCCTTTAAAAATATATCCAAATTATATTTGCTTAAAATATCTTTGTATGATTTGAGAGAGATTTAGATTGGGAAAAACACCCTTTGTGGAGGGAGATGGATGGCTCTGGATGTCCTGAGCAGCTTCTTGTTCCTGTATTGACTTGGCCTCTGGATCTGCTCAGCATTCACTCTGGAATTTTTAAAATGTCATAACAGTGTGTTTTCGAAACCATATGCTCATGTATCTCTCCCCCTCCACCCCCAAGTGGGTCATATTGTCAAGATGTTTTATCTACTGCCATATATCTTGCACATGACGAATCCATTTCCCCAAACAAACCATAACACATGTGCATGCTGTCCAATTACATTTTTGAATTCTGACATCTCTTCAACAACCCTCTGGATTGGTAGGTGTCGGGCATAATTGAGGACAAATTTTTTGCAAGAATGAAGAGAATTTTCTTCCTGATGAGTCCCCTCTGGAGAAAGTGATATCAGAAACATGTAAAACTTAGCCCTGTTGGAGAAAGCCCCAGATATTCTCTAGGGTAGCAGAGATTCAGCAGGACTGCTCTGTAAGTATCCCTATCTTTAGTGGGGAGGGTGATAGGAAGGTTACTATGTAATTAGATTTGGCATTATCATAATACATCTGGCACCAACAGAGTTTCTTTTTTTCCAAAGTGCTTGCCTATTTATGATCTCATTTTGCCCTCACAGGAGCAGGAGGTAAGGGAGCTGGTTAGAGTAAGTCAACCTAAGTTTCTCCTGCTTTGTGGTAGGGAGCTCTCTTCCCTGTTCTCAAGTTCAGTTTCCCTATCTGTAAAGTGGTATTGCAATTACTGCTGGTTCTTCAGGGTTGTTTCAAGGCAAATGGGGACAAGAGATATTGTGGAAAATACAAAAACCAAAACCCAAACCAAACAAATAAATAAACTAGCCAGAAATGGGATGTAACGTTAACATTTACAAAACATCCTGAAAAGTTGTACAGATGAAAGGAACCTAAGAAATTACACAGTACACTTGGCACCGGTGGTCGTAATCCTATCTACTCTGGAAGTTGAGATCTAGAGAATCACAGTTTGAATCTAGCGTGGGTACAAAGATTTGAAAGACTCCATTTCCAAAACAACCAGCAAAAAGCCAGGCTTGCGATGTGGCTCAAGTGGCAGATTGCCAGCTGAGCAAGCCTAAGGACTTGAGTTCAAACTGCAGGGCTGCCAAAAAGGAAATAACAAATTAAAGATATTCTTGACCTTGATCTTTATTTTACAAAGACATACAGATGACTCACAGATATAAACAGTGTACATTACTTTTGTAGGCTCTGATTTTTGGTCTCTCATTTCTTTTCTTTTTTCTTTCTTTCTTTTTTTTAATGGGTTATGGGGCTTGAACTCTGGGCTTAGGCAGTGTCCCTGAGCTCTTCAGCTCAAGGCTACCTCCCTACCCCTTGAGCCACAGCCCCACTTCCTGTTTTCTAGTGATTAATTGGAGATAAGAGTATGACGGTCTTTAGTACCCATGCTGGCTTTGAACCACGATCCTCAGATCTCAGCCTTCTGAGTAGCTAGAATTACAGGCATGAGCCACCGTGCCTGGCTTGGTCTCTCATTTCTAGAGATACTTAACCACAGATCAACTGCCATTGCTGGCACTGATACATTCTGCCCCAGTCAAGAAATTATATCAGAATACAAGTAAGAAAGAAGTTCTTATCAGAACAATCTTGATTATATTAAAAGATGAAAACACAATTTACAATTTTTGTTTTCTCTTTTATTGGTACTAGCTTTTATTGTTTGCTAGCTGAGACATGCCCTTTTTCGTTTTAGCTGTTTTTCAAATAGGGTCTCATTCTTTATGTCCTGGCTGGCCTGGACTAAAGTTTTCTTAACTTGTTTGGTGAGATGACATTGTGCTAGTTTTATTGCTTGAGCTTACTTTGAATTATGATACTTCTGTTCTGCCCACTGAGTAGCAGGGATTGCATGTTTGAGCCATCATACTTGGCCTTAAAATTCTTATATATATGTAAAAACTTATATGATCTCCACTGACTTAAAAATGAAACTTATTGACTTATGAAACACAAGACTATCCAGGAGTAGGTGTTTCAGGATTAGCTGCACCCAGAGACTCAGGCATTTTTTCTGGACTTAGACTATCTATCTGTTTCTAGGTTCTGCTTTTTTTTTTTTGTTATTGCCTTTGTTAGACTGCATCTCTTTATGAATGACAAATAGCATCTGGCGGTCTTAGGCTTGTATCCTCAAAGCTTAGCACCTTCTATGAAAACAAAGCCATCTTTTCCTAATGGTTTCAATGTTATTCCTGGGATTAAGACACCCTGAGCTGACTTGAAATCACTGCTTCCTGTCTATGGGTCAGCCATTGCTATTGAGGCAATGGAATGTGTATTCTCTGTCCTACCTTCTTTCCAGAGGCATGGAGAGATGGGGTCAGTCTTGTCTGAATTATGAGTGGGTATAGGGTACCCCCCAAGAAAACAAATCTATTTTCCCATCTAAATTGTTTTCATAACCATTATAACATAACTTGTTTCTGTGACATGAATCATTTTCATAATAGTTTAAATTGGCAAAATGAATAGATAGTCACTACAGCAAACATGATGCTTAGACAATTATTAATACATATGTACTTTGAACACACATTCCCAGTGGCTGTGGTTTACTCGTCTATTAGAACAGCATGGATGGAAACTTTTCGTCTAATTCAACTCTCTTACCTTAAAGGTTTTTATTGTTGCTTCATAAGTTTGTTTTGGGAAGTATGAATGGAAGTTAGACTTGTAATTTTGACACCTCATTAGCGGTTTTTCTGAATGGAAGGGCCAACATAAGGGCTCTTCTCACAAGTTTCCCAAGAGAGTGCCCTTCGGAAGGGGTGGAGACCGGCGCTACCCAGACAGCATCTGAACTCTTGCAGTGGAAAATAAAACCTTCCAAATTGTAATACCTTTACTTTCCCTATGTTCTCATGACCCAGAGGTGATAGAAGGAAGTGTCTTTTATCACCTGGATTTAGAGAAAAGAAAACTGAAATAGAATGAGGATCATGTGTCGGTGGCAGATTTAGCTACCACCTCCATGGTGGCATGATTGATAAGCAGGCCCTCACCAGGCTTGGGAGCGTGAACCACACAAGGCACCCTATATTTCTAGTCAGGGCTTAAGGGAAAGCCTGGTGATGTGACCCACATGAAGGGTGTCTTCCAGACCAGCTTCTTCTCTTTTAACCTCTGCATGTCAGACATTGCATCAGAGAAAATCCCAGGGAAAGTGTTTCTAAGCCTTGGCAGAGGGAGGGTTCTCAGGAAATTTACAGTTACTGCCTGGGGTAACCTATCCCTACCACCTTCCAGCATTCTTGCTCCCTGTGGCCTGTTGCACTGAAATCATCTTCTTACCCTTGACCTCAGACCTGCACTGTGGTTCCATGAGCCTCTTCTGAGGTACGAGAGGATTATAACAGGAAGGCCCTCAGGGGAACGTCATTACTTGGCCTGGTTAAAATCTGCTCCCTGCTAGACTCTAAGTACTGATTTCTGCAGCTGGGGAGCAATTAACTTCTTCCTGGAATCTACACTCCACCCTACACCTTGAAAATGGAGTACAATGATTCTAAGGGCTTCAGGCCTTGTTTTCTACCTCTGTATCCATTGAGCCCCCAAGTGATATTTGCAGTTCATTTTCATATGCTTTTCTCAGCTAGCTGAACTTTTCAAAGAGACAGCTGTTTCTTCAACTTTGTACATAGCTTGGGGAATCTAAACTGTATGGAGGAGAAAGTCTTGAGCATTATGGACTGTGTGTGTTATATGAACATTCATTCCTCTGTTGAATGTACTGGAGACTGCGCTAAATCCTGAGAATGGAGAAAAGAAGTGGCATACAGCCTGCTATGGAGGAGCTTGTGGTTGTGGAAGGCTGACACAGACAGCGCTTAGCATGTTTGGGAAGGCGGGGAAGGCTTCTTTAGGGAAAAAAACATTGCACTAAAACTCTATAGCTGAGCAGAAATTAGTCAAATGAAGTTAGGGCAAAAGTGGCTCATTCTAAGAGATTAGGCTGTGGAAAGGTCCCAAGGCACAAAGGAAGGTGAAATCAGAGTCCAGAGAGGGAACATAGAGTAGGTGGAGGGTTGAAGTGACTCTTGCCTAACATAGCAGCTCCAGGTTTGCCATAGTTTCAATGAGTGTTCCCTCAAAGATCCAAGTGCAATCAGTTCCCAGGCTGGCAGAATTTGGGAGATTCTGTGGACCTTTAACCTAGGGTGCCTAGTGGGAAGGTCTTATGGCACTGAAGATGTGTTCTAATAGGGACTATGGGGTGACATCTGTCCTGAAGTGCTGCCCTCACCAGAGGCCCAAAGCCATATGGCCTCTCAGTCTTGGACTTGAACCTCCAAATCCCAGCCCCCTTTTATTTGCTAGTCTGTTCCAGGTATTTTGTCACAGTAATGGAAAGCTGACTAGTACAAATTTCAGACTTTACATTTTCTTCCTAGTTTTATTTAATCTTACATATTTAAGGTATACAAAGTATAAATGTCATATTTTATATTAGATCATTAGATTTTAGATTTATTCCTTCTTCATATTGGTAACCAACGTTTTTTGACCTATATCTCTTCATTTCCTCCTCACCTCACACCCCAGTAACCACTAATTTATCCAGTTTCTATATACTTGACATCTTTTTAGGTACCACATAGAAGAAAGATTATACTCTTTCTTTCTTTCTTTCTTTCTTTCTTTCTTTCTTTCTTTCTTTCTTTCTTTCTTTCTTTCTTTTTTGCCAGCCCTGGGGCTTGAACTCAGAGCAGTATTTTTTTTTCTGTGCTTGGCTTATTTCACTTAGCATAGTAGCCTCCAAGTTCATTCATATTGCTGAAAATGAAAAAATCTCCCTTTTAAAGGCTACAATCCTTTTAGGTTGTTTGTGCTTGACAGGGTCCTCTGAACTGATGATCGCAGTGTAAGACAAAAATTTTCTATAGAGATTTAAAAATCTATTATTCTCTCTTACTTCTTTATATCATATGATTCCAATCCTACCTAACTTCAAAGAAAGGAAGGAAGACCTGGTTGGTGATAGGTCACACAACAGCAGCTTTCTGTTTTGCTTTCTCTGTGTAAGAGAAGCCTCTCTGCCTATAGCTGCTGGAAGCCCTCTTTGTGCCAAAGAGCTGGGAGAAGCCATGGGGACAGGTTGTTTTTACAGCTGCGCTGCACTATAACCCCAGAGCTGTCCATTCCACATCTCACACACTCAGCTCTCTGGCAAAGAGGGAAAGGATGTAAATCCTGCCCTCCCACATGTGTGAGAGAGAGCTTACAGGACTCCAGGCCTCACCCAGGGGCCTCAGAGGCTCTATGAAGTAGGGAACCAAAACTGCAGGAAAGGTGACTCTTTAGCATAACAGCAAGGCCTGCAGTTGGGGCAAAGCTGGCTGATGTCTGCAGGTGTGCCTTGCTTTCTACAATGGGAGCATTGACAGAACCTTAGACGGATGGGACTACGGGTTGGTCAGGACCATCCCCTTCTTTAATGAGGAGGAAACTGCTCTTCTAAAGTCAGTGGACAAGATACTCTCTAAAGAATAGTTTTGACAGGATATGATTTTCTGAAGATGCATAGATGTCAGATTTTTTTCCCCCAGTGCATGTAGGAACATCATTGTTTCTGAGCTTCAGACCGTGCGAAGCCCTTGGTGCTCTTTCCTTAGATTTTAGAAGTGCCTTCAGAGTCAGGTATCCTTTCCACTTTACATGTGGGGAAAAGTTGGCAAAGCTCTCGGGGCTGGTAAGGAGTAAAACAGGTATTCTAACTTCAGGTATGTGGGGTTACAGTGAAATGCCTTTCAATGTTTGTTTCAACGGATCACCCACAAGGACAAAGACAAAACCCCGAATGGGCAGCTGGTTTGGCATATCTCATGAGTGTAGAGGACGGGCTGGCAGCGAACCTGCTTTTGAGTAGTGTTTTGTTCCATAGAGCCTGTTGCTCTGGGATCTACTATAGCCTATAGGTTCCCAAGGCTCAGACCATTGATTAGCAGCTGATGTTCCTCTACTGATAGCAGTAGCTGCCACAGCTGGGGGGGGGGAAGAAGGGGGGAGAGAGAGTGAAAGAGAGAGAGGGGGGGAGAGAGGGAGAGGGAGAGAAGGAGAGAAGGAGAGAAGGCACTTTGTGGAGACAAGGCCCTCCTCACTTTTCTGCTTCCCTGAGAAGACTAACAAGCCTGGGAAAATCTGTTAACCAGCACACACACACACACACACACACACACACACACACACACACACACACACCTCTTTTAACAAGGCCATGAAAAGTGGAAGTATTTCTGCAGAGAATAAAGGCTCCAGATGAACGTGAACCAAGCAATGTGTGGGCAGAGATAAGAAGGAGGGAATGAGACAGAATGAGGGAACAGATGATGCTAAACCAAAGGAAAGACATATACTTACAACCTGACATACTTAAAAGTAACTCTGCTGTAATTCCACTACTTGTCATTTACCCAATTGTCCAGAAACAAGGGCATACTAAATCCACTAGCACAATGATATTCATTGCAGCACTATTTACCATAGCAAAGATATGGAACCAACGTAGATGTCCCTCAGTTGATGAGATCAACAAGTTGTGGTATTTGTACACAATGGAATTCTATGCTGCTGTCAGAAAGAATGACATTGCCCCCATTTGTTAGGAAATGGAAGGACTTAGAAAAAAATCATATTAAGTGAAGTAAGCCAGACTCAAAGGAACACAGGCTCAATGGTTTCCCTCATTTGTCATAACCAGTAGAAACCTTGGGCTCTCCTAGCAGAGATTTACAATAGAACAAAAATCTAGAGACATAAGGCCAAATAGTATGACACTAAATATAAGGATCTCCAGGATAAAGAAACAAAAGCCATATAATGAGCGTTTGTTGTCCTTAATGTACTGTGTTATCTCTTATCTCTTTTGCTATTCCTTGGTTATATCATATTTTTACAATATTTCACCTTGTTATCTGATATATTTTATATGTGCTTAATTGGTTATTTGAAATTGGATAGGGAAGGGGGGAAAATAAAAGAGCGGGGGGAGGGGGGAGGGAAATTGGGAACCATGTCATGAAAAAGGGTATCAATGTATGTGAAGTAATGCACCTTCTATCTGGTGAATATAATGTAACCTTTCTATTAATTACAAAAATAAATAAATAAAAAGGAAAAAAAAAGTAACTCTGCTGTACAGTACCTCTAAAACAATAAAGTAATGTGAAAAAAAAAAGAAGTCACCAATCCTTCACATATGTCCCACTTACCTGGATTAGGGATCCCAAATTCATATATTTTCAGGAACTAGGCAGGCAACTGGCTCTTATGAGAGCAAACTTCAGGGTCCCACAAGAATTTCTTTAATCCTTTGAATGACTAGTGCCTAATGGCCTAGCAACTCTTAATAACTTCCACTGGGCTCCATCTCTTAAAGGTCCTACCAACTCTTAACACCACCAAATCCCAACACGTGAATCTTTGGCAAGCCAAACACATTCAAATCATAATGGGAACTTTAAAAATCATCTTAAAATTCCCTGTGAAAAAAGTACACGTACGGGCTGATATCGTACTCAACTACCCTGGAATCGCCTAATTCTACATGTCACTTTTTATGACCATGGATGCAGCCTCTGCTCTTGAAATGACCATCACTCTGGTGCTCATTAAGCCCAGCTGGCTGAGAGACTTAGCGAGAGCTAATAAGAAGATTCACGTTTCAGTCTTCTTTTGTAATCAACTTGTAGCCTGGGTTGCATGAATCTCTTGGTTTGATTGGTGTATCCATGTCTATAAAATGAGTTAATTCGTGCAAAAGACCTTGGGAATCCTTCTGGCTCTAAAATTCCCTATTGATGATTGCTTTAATGTACATGGTCGAATCACCTGATTTTGTTTGTAGCTCAGATGTTTAGAGTGGACACTTGGTGTCATAGGCTTAACCTGCCCTTGGAAACCAATCTTATTTAAAAGAGTGAAGAGATCTTTGAAGAGTAGTTTTTCCAGTAGATTCTCTAAAAGGAGAGGCTAAATAAAGGTTCACTGTAAAATTGAAGCCCACCACACTTCCCCAATGGGAAAAAAAATTCAGAATTTCACTTATGATTGGAGTAGAGTTGATAGAGGAATCTAGGATGAACACATTAGTGACTGAATGTAAGAATGGGTGATACTATGCTCATTAACAAAATAATTATGTCTCGTAATGTTATTAACATTTTCGTTAGTAACTATAAGGGTGCAGAGGAACTCCTGCCTCTTGTAGATGGAATGGACAATCACATTAAAAACTTTTTTTTTTTTAGCCAAGAGCTGATAGTTCACACCTGTAACCCTAGCTACTTAGGAGGTCCTTATTAGGAGGTCAGCTTGAGGCCAGCCAATGCAAAAAGCTTGTGAGGCCCCATTTCAATCAATAGCTGGATTCAGTGATGTTTCTCTATCATCCCAGATAGACAGGAAGTTATAGAAAGATCCATAAGACAAGCCTGAGGGAAATCCCATTTCAGTTAGAAAATGCTGAGTAAGGTGGGGGTGAGCATGTCATCCCCACTGCAGGAACCCAAGTGTAAGCCCAGCCAAAATGTAAGAATCTTATTTCCAAAGAAAACAACAACAACAGTAAAAAGAGTTGGAGGCATGGCGCAAATGGAGGAGACATCAAATATTAACAAAAAGAAAAACAAAGCAAAACAAAACAAAAAACCCAAATAAAATCACTTGATCCATTTTTCAAAATATTAAACATATATGACCCAGTAATGCCACCTCCAGGTATAGATAAAAAAAAAACACCTGCCTACAAAAAGCTTTACCTACAATGCTCATAGCAGCATTGTTCACAATAGCCAAAAGGTAGGAACAACTTAACCAGTTGAGTAGATAAATAAAAGGGAGCACGTCTATTTTAAGTGTTTTCTACAACAAAGGCAATGAAGTTGTGTTACACATTATGTGGCTACAAATGGCTCCTGAAAATCCCATGCTAAGTGAAAGATGCCAGTCCTAGAGGCTGGCATATTGTAGAATTTCACTCTCATGAAACAGAGGCAACTGCATAGAAGCAGGGAGCAGATTCATGGTTGCTGAAGGATGGGAAGGATGGGGAAAATGAGGAATTATGTTAAAGGATATGAGTTTTCTCTCAGGGGTGACAAAATTGTCTGAAAATTGACTGTGGTGATGGTTATGCAACTCTGTGAATAGACTAAAAACCACCGAGGGAAAGTTTTGGTTAACAATAAGAAAGTGATTTTCCTTCTTGGATGTGGTGCTAAGCACGAAATTGTGTTTCTGAGCTCTTTTTTTTTTAAATTTTTATGCAGTGTTTTGAAGCTTGGATCGCCTGTTAGTCTGTTTTTCAGCTTTGTTTATTTGTTGGCTCGTTTGAGTTGGTAATGAGGAGGCCCTGTGGCCAGCAACACTCTTGATGTCAGGACAGACAGCACTGCCCAAGGTCTGCCAAGCCCCAGTGACCTGCCCTAGGTCTTGAAAAATCCAAATTGCAAAATAGGAAGAGTAGAGGATTTACTAGTTGGTGCTAAGTTTGGGGGAATTCTATGTTTTAAAGGTCAAAGGTGACAGCATTCTGGCAAGCAGTAGTTTAATTCAATTGCAAGGGCAATTTCAGTGCAGTTGAAATCCAGGCCATGCTTTGTCAGATTCTCAGGAAGGAGCGGGGTCACAAATCAGATGTTGACAGGAATCTGGCAGGTAACACATAAGAGTCTGCTTGTTAAATGGAACAGCTCTGGCTCTTTATAAGTTGTTTGTAGCCACATGGAAGCAGGAACCAGTGGGGCCAAATAAACCTTCTGATTTTTCAAAGGAGGATAAAATTTATTTATTTTGATGTTGGTACTGGGATTTGAACTCAGGACCTGGGCACTATCCCTTAGTTTTGTAGGTTTTTTTTTTCTTCTTCTTTTGGCTGAAGTTTGGCATTCTATCACTTGAGCCACTGGTTCACGTGAACTTGTTAGAAGTTGATTGGAGATAAAAGTTTCGCAGAATTTTCTGCCCAGCTTGATTTTCAACCATGATTCTTAGATCTCAGCCTCCTGAGGCGCTAGGGTTACAGGCCTGAGCCACCAGGTGCTTAGCTGAAGATAAGGACTTTTAAATAGTTAGGTCTTCCTTTTAAAATGTTGACAAAAATTGAAGTGGAAAAAAAAGTGGAGTGATTATGAGAAATCATATATCTGATCTGTGCCTACAATATATAAGGAATGTTTATGACTCAATAATAGTAATCCAATTTAAGATGGGGAAAGGATCTGAAAGGACATATTTTCCTATGGAGAAATACAATCCATTAACCAACACATGAAATGTTATTCAATATTATTAATGTCTGGGAAATGGAAATCAGATTCATAATAAGAGACTACTTGCTACCCAGGAAGATGGGTGGAATCAAAAGGAGAGGTAGTAACAAGTGTTGATGAGGAGAGAAGAAATCAACTCACACGGAGAGCTGGTGAGACTATTATTTTGCAAAACAGTGCAGCAGCACCTCAAGGGTTAAATATGGATTGAGCCTGTGGCTCCATGTTTTGCCTTCTAGGTATCAGCTTCAGATAAGTGAAACCACATGTTCCCATAAAAATGTGTACATGAAGGTTCGCTATCGGAGTCATTCATTGTATCCAAAAATGTGAGTCCATTCCACGTGTCCATTGAATGATGCAAGATAATTAGTTAGCATAGTTGGAAGTAAAATGGAATTAAAAAAAGAATACTTGCTACCACACAGCAAAGCTTTGAAAATGCTATATTAAGTGAGAGAAGCCAATGGAAAACACCATAGGTTATATGATACCATTTATATGAAATGCCCAGAAGAGGCCGATCTGTCTAGGCCAAGTAGATTAGCAGTTGGCCTACAGTAGGGAGGGTGGTGGAGGGGGAATAAAGTGATTATAAAGGGTATGGATTTCTTTTTGAGGTGAAGAAAATGGTCTAAAATTGATTGTGATGGTTGCACATATCTGAGAAAAATAATAAAACCATTGAGTTACATGCTGTCAATTGGCCAATTGTATGGTATGTGAATTATTTCTCCCTAAAACAGTTACAAAAGAATACAATGGGGACCACACAGAACATGTCATCCACTGCCAAGTTCAAGTTCTCTGCATAGAAGGTCTGGAAAGGCTTCTTCAAGATGCCTCCCCACCCACCCAGAGGACATAAGAGACAGAGTACATTGCTTGTTCTGAAGTTCACTTGATGTCAGAAGCAAGGCCAGAACTTGTCTCTTGACCTTGACCTCAAGGCCTTGCAAACTTGATTCAAAGCCTATTTTTCAAGACAGAACCAGGAAGGGATTGTGAGAAGCCAGCATAATGAACAGCTGGATACACTTTCTTTTCTTTCCCACAATTTGCAAAGGTCCCTAGAAACCTTCTTGAGGAGAACAATATGGTTCCAAAAAAAAAAAAAAAAGATTCTCCTTAAAGTAGGAAAGAGGCATAACACTTCCTGGAGTCTTTTTTTTTTTTTTGCTCCAATAGCATGGGAGGGACTGTGTGTTCCAGAGAACACTTACTCTATGTGTCTGTGAGTCCCTTACACTTAGATCATCAATATGTTGTTTGTGCAAGAATCATTTGATGTCCAAGAAACCCTGTGGGCCTCTTAAGGATTTAAAAAAAAATTCTTTTTTTTAAATGTGATCCAGAGGACTGAACTTTGCCAAGAGCAAATGGAACTTCGATATCAAAAGGTCTGAGTTCAGTTTTCACTGAATACAAAGGGTGAGTAGATCCTGAAGTGAGCCAAATGCATTCTCCCACCCTTAATTTACAGTACTTTTTGTTGGCAGGCTCCATGATTCTGAAAGTTGGCTTTCTTCTCTCATTCCTCTCAAGGGTGTAACCACAACCCTATCTTTTAGTTAACTTTACAAAAATTAAAGCCATATTAGAACAATTTATGAGAACTTCACTCATCACTGCTCTTATAACTATCAATATTATTAGAATAAATTGAAATGCTTGAGCAGGTTAAAACTCTCCTCTGTAGCTGTAATTTTGTTTGATCATATACAATAATTTATTTTATTTTCTTTTTTCATTCTTCTCATGTGGGAATCTACTGAAAGGATGTGGTACAGTCCCTTTCCCAATAAATGAACCACTAGTTACCAACTTGAATACTGGAGGATTGGTTACAGCACAGATTCTCTCATTCCCTTGGAAGGAGACAGGGTCAAAGAAATGGATAATGTCCTTTTTTCCTCCTTTCTTCCCTCCTTCCCTTCTGTTCCTCCTCTCTTCTTCCTCTTCCTCTCTCTCATCTTTCCTTTCTTTCAACAAGTCTTTCAATATAGCTGGCTTTGGTCTCATGATTCATGATTCACCTGCCTCCATCTCTTGAGTGCTGTGATTACTGGCATAGCCTGCTATAATTGGCCATTTTTTTCTTTTCTTATGGTTTTGTATAATAAGTTTTCTGGGTTTAGTCTCTAGCACAGGAGGAAGGGAAAAAGGAAAGAGAGAAGAAAGAAGGAAGGAAGGAAGGAAAGAAGGAAGGAAGGAATCCAATTTCACCCATTCACCTCAAGACAAACACTGCTAAGATATTTTTTTGGATCACTTTCCTTTCATTCTTAACCTACATATATCAGTATATGTGTAAATCTGTATGTACATTATTATAATAATTTACCTTTTCCATTCATTAGTTCATAATTATCTACATTAATGAAGTTATAATTACTCACATATAACATTCAATTGTACAGATGATTACTCAAATAACTCAGTAAGGAGGTTTTTGTTTGCAAGTGACAGAAAACCCATATCAAACTGACTTAAACACAAAGGGAGGTTGTTGTTGTTGTTTTGGCAGACATTTGAAAAGTCCAGGGAGAGATTTGGGTGACGGCATAGCAAGGCTCGGGTATTGGATAATGTTGTGAGGCCTGCCTCTTACCTCTTGCTTTGCTCTGCTTCTGATGTCTCCGGACCATTCTAGGGCATCTGTGTGCCCTAGAATAAGGCCCTGCTCCAGTGCTTGAAAACATCTCTGCATTGCGCTGGTCCACAGCAGTCTCTAAGCCTCTCACTGTGGCTTTTCCCTGGCTACAGTATTCCCTGGGATCCAAATTTTATCTTGTTACTATAGACTGACAAAGAGGAAAAGAAGAAAAGTTGAGCTCCAAAGAAATAGAATGAGTAAATAATAGTGGTCAAAAAAACCGGATGGCTTAAAAAAACAAGAAACTTAATGTCTCCCGTCCAAGGTCAGTGTCAACTGGGTTAGGAGGGAGAGGGAGAATCTCTTCCATGAGTTGTTTTTTTTTTTTTTTGGTCAGTCATGGAACTTGAACTCAGGGCCTGGGTGTTGTCTCTCAGTTCTTCAGCTCAAGACTACTTTCCTACACCTTGGGCCACAGCACCACTTCTGGTTTTCTGGTGGTTAACTGGACATAAGAGTCTCATGGACTTTATTCTTAGTGCCTGGGCTGGCTGTGAGCCACAAACCTCAGCTCTCAGCTTCCTGAGTAGCTAGGATTACAGGAGTGAGCAACCACGCCTGGCTCTGTGGTTTCTTTTTCTTTTTTTTTCTTCCTTTTTTTGGGGGGGTGGTGGTGGTCATGGGGCTTGAACTTGGCCTGGGCACTGTCACTGAGCTAATCAGTTCAAAGTTACCACCCCACCCCTGGGCCTGGGAGTTGATCCTGAGCTCCTCAGCTCAAGGCTACTGCCCTACCCCTGAGCCAAGCCCCGCTTTCCATTTTCTAGAGGTTAATTGGAGATAATCTCAAGTCCTTGTGTTCTCAGGCTGGCTACAGACCTTGATCTTCAGATTTCAGCCACCTGGCCTGACTTCCATGCTTTGTTTCTATCTTATGCTTTTGTTTTTGTTTTGTTATCGCTCAGATTGCTGCCTTCATGTTCCTATGGCATTTTTCCTGGGTTCAGGGTGTGTCCAAATCTCTTTTTGTCAAAATAAAGGCATTAGTCATATTGGAATAAGAACCTAGCTTGCTTCAATGTGATGTCATTTTAATTAATGACATATGCAAACACCTTGTTTCCAAGTGAGATCACATTCTGAGGCACTAGAGCTTAGGGCTTCAATATATGGATTTGTGGGGATCATAACTCAGCCTAGCATGTTTCCACACATTTAATGTTTCTGCTTACATTAAAAAAAAAAACCCATCCCATCTGAGTGCAAATGCTAAAATCAGCCACCTCCCTCTTTCATCCAGGAAGGTAGAGGGTTGGATGAGGCCACATCAAGGGGCTCTTGTATAATTTCATGTTTTATTTTGTGGGATCAAGGATCCATCCCACTACCTGAATATAGGTCTCAGTTTCACTCCTGAGGAGCTCAAGGACTTGGGCAAAAGACTTGATTTTTGCAAACATCAAAACCAGCAAAAAAAAAAGATAATAGTCCTTTACTAGTTTGTTTTGGGCTATTGTGACTATTTTACATCTTCTAAGATGGGAGGATTTCAGAGTGAGGCGAACCAGTCAGGAGCCCATAATTCAGCTCAACTTCTCTGTGAGGTTCACTCTCAAGAACTTCAAGAGCAGGAATGGGACTTGGTTATCCTGCAAACAGGAATTCACGTCCAGTTCTGGGAACACCAACTGCCTTTCTCTCTCCTAAAGCCAATGACATCGATTCTGAGCCAATTCTTCCTAGGCAACATGATTATGAAATACTTGTTCCCTTTGTCTTTTGGGTACCCCTTTTTTTTTTCTAATCACTTGATCTTTCCCACCATCTTTCACATGTGGGTGGGAACCAGTCATTTTATTTAATCTTTCTCTTTGTGTCACCATCAAGTTGGGGAAATGGAACAGATGTTTTTGCTGTACCACATGATTTCATGGTTTGTTAAAGTGCTTATTGAATATTAACTAGACCTTTGAATTCTTGCAGGTAGAACTCATTTGATACAGGTATATTAGGCCTTTGTTAAGGTCAATGCAGAAGGAGGTGCAGATCACCCTTGAAAACTGCTGCCATTTTCATTTAGTATCAGATTTTGTTCTAAGCATCAGAGGCATAACATTGAACAACAGAGTCACTGTCCCTGATCTGGAGGAGTGTAATTTCTGGTGGTACTCAGTCTGACAGAAAATATAAGAGAACTTACTAAATGTCAGATATTGTTCATCAAACAGAAACAATTTGTGCACTGATGGCTATAGTGTGTGTGTGTGTGTGTGTGTGTGTGTGTGTGTGTGTGCGCGCGCGCACGTTATGGTGGAAAGAAAGGGAACAAAATATAATACACATACTTAAAAAACATCTTGTTAAAGGACGATAAGTGCTTTTGAAAGAGTTAGGAGATTAAGAGTGTCAGAGGGGTTTATAGGAGTGGTTAGGGTCAAGTTTATGGGAAGGTGAGGCCTGAAGGAAAATGATAAAAGGAGGCTGGGTGTTGGGGGGAAGAACAAACTCGGAGGCCCTGGGGCACAGCTTTTTTCTGTACTAGGATCTGAACTCGGGGGAATCTCACTTGCTAGGATAATGGTCTACTCCACCAAGCCTCCTAGCCTTTCTAAGGATAGCAAAGAGCCTAGTTTAGCTGGAGCAGAGCGAGCAAGGTTTTGAGAACAGTGGAAAATGAGGTTAAGGGAGATGAAATAGAACTTGTACGTTTTGTGAAATGAGAAACGGTTTGAAAGGACTGAGTGGAAAAGTGGTAACTTGATCTTAGGCTTCAAAGGGTTGATCTGGCTGCTGGCTTTAGGCTAGGTTGTTCAGGTGAGGCTGTGGCGATGTTCATTAGGCGGGGTGGTTGAATTGGAAAGCTATTCCAGCAGGAATTTGGGGGATAGGAGGTGTGTGTGTGTAGGGGGCGGGGAAATTACTTTTGGTCAAGATCTTCGGTTTTGGAGATGGAGCAGCCATTGATTGAGATGGTGAAGACCTTCCGAGTGCATCTTGGTGGATGGGTGAGGAGCTCAGTCTGGCCATGGCGTCTATTAGCTATCCCAGGACAGTGGGCCGCTGGGCAAATCATTTGGGGACCATCTCAAAGGCCTCCGGGAAAGTATCAAAGACCCCAGTTAGGTTCTTCCAGAAGTGGCCTGTCCCACTCCTCTCAGCCCTCCCGAAGGGACACAGCAGCGAGGAACCGACAGCCTTCCAGAAATGCAGGTGACGCTCCGCACGCACAGCGTCCCCAGCCCGCGCAGGAAGAGTGTGGGCGGGGCCTCATGACTCCGAGGACTGCCCGGAGCCCGTGACCACGCCCCCGAAGGGCGTAGCGTGGCCAGGAGATGGGCGTGGCCGTTGCGTAAACACGCCACAGAAGGGGGCGTGGCCGATCCAGAGCGCACGGCGGCCGGTCTGCTGGTGCACAGCCCTCCTTCCTGCCTTTTTTTTTTTTTCCGGGGCTGATCAGCTGATCTGCGCTTCCCTGACGTGGGCCGGCGCACGTCACCTCCGAATGGCAGCCTCCAGAAAGCCGCCGCGAGTGAGGTGAGGGGACTGATTCTGCCGGGAAGCAGGTGTCCGAGCCAGGCGAGGACGCCAGCTCCAGACGCCCGGGTGGTTCCTGGAGGGCACACACGGAGCGGGTGAGGAGCCGAGGGCCTGCCGCCGTGGGGCGAGGGCCGGAGGTGACCGAGCCAGCCCCCGCTGGCGAGTCAGGGACCCCGCCGTGCAGCCCGGCCAGGATCCGGTTCGTTTTCGGCCAGGCCGGCGCGTCCCCTGGGCCGCCGGAGCCGGTCCAGGCACACGTGTCCAGGGAGGAACCGCAGCGCTCGGCCCGAGGTGCGGTCACCGACCCCGACCCAGACCCCGGCCCCGCTCTCGGCAGCAAGTTGCCCTCTGTTGGACCCTCCCCACGGGTACCGGGACGGCGGGGTGGGGGTGGGTGTGGACTGCTGCCCTCGCCGGCCTTTCTTGACAATCCAATCTGCTAACTTACCACCCCGGAGATTCCTGTCCCTGTAGTTTGCCTTCATGGTTTGCCACCACCACAAAGACAGACAGCTCAGGGCCCTCCCTACCCACATGGAAAGATTTATTGGCGTACCCTTCAGGAACATCCCAGCCAGTAGCTGGCCCTGGCCGGGTCAGGCGAAGGATAACCCCACTGCCTTATGAGTTTATTTTGAGTTGATACACTTACCAGTGGAGAGACCGAGAGAAATGGTCCAAGTTCACAAAGGCTAGAGTTAAAACTGGTGAAGCTTGCAAGCGACACATTTAAGGAGCATGGCAAGGCTTACTTGCTGAATTCAGACCGTGGCGTGTGCTTGTGTCTCCTGAGTGGCTAGATCTCAGGCCTTCCTTTACCTGGACTTGCCCTTGTATACCACAGGTTAGAGGTGAGCAGAGATCTAGACCTACACTGTGGAAGGAGATTTCTCTAAGTTAGATGTTAGGAAGGGAGTCCGGCAAGTGGATAATGATGAGGATGTCTTAGGCTCCAGTCTGGGGGGAAATCTTTAAGGACCACGGTGCCCTTTGCTAGATTTATAGGATCACATTATCTGTGGCAAAAGGGTCTTTGATCATAGATGGTGGGCTGAGGGGACTCCTTTGCCTCAGCTGGCTTCCTGATGTAGAACTTCAGTGCCATAGAAATGAGGGTTTTTTTTTTTTCAAGTTAGGGTCTGGAAACAACTCAAATGGACTTAGGTAAAATGAGATTGGAATAGTTTCCAGTGAAGCTAAAGCACCAGACTTTCTATTTTGTATTCTGACTGATTTTTTTTATTCTTGGCTTTTTACCCAGACAGACATTCTTGTGACATGTAATGAGATTTGTAGGCAGACAGCCCCAGCAAAAATGGTTGGAGTGGTTGGAGAAGTCCTAGATCTGGTTGTCATTGGACTGACTGACTTGATTCTTATTTCTATCCTTGAAGCATCATTATGGCCAGAGGAGTGGATTGATCAAGCCTAGGTCTCAGAACTTGGTGGGTGAGTGACTGATACTCATTCCAACCCCTTGGGACTGAAATGCAGAAAAGATCATCCTCAAAAAGAAAATCAGAGTGCTCAGGAAGAGAGATGGATTTCTTGCCCCCAAAACTATTCTAGGTTACCTTTTTCTTATTGCCTTAAGACAGAATCTCACTCTCCACCGAGGCTGGCCTTCAACTTGCATTTCCAAGTGCTGGTATTATAGACCTGTACCACCAAATTCAGCTTGGTCCTTACTTTGGCCCATCTTGAACACTAGACATATATAATTCTTCTCATGGATTAGGGATATTGGTGTGTGTGTGTGTGGGGGCTGGATACCTAGAATCTTACTGGAGTTCTTTTCAGAGAGGGAGACAAATGTATAATTTTCAGTATCTCATCCACCAGCAAGCAGTATAAAGATTGGTCAGGAAGTAGTTCTTTTACTTTCCTCGTAAGTTGTGGCCATTTTGATTTGGAGAAAGTGTAGGCTGGGAAAGGGAAGAAATTGGAAGACCTGGACTCTAGTCCTAGCATGATCACTAAGTAACAGTGAGCCTTTAAGCAAGGCATTTGATCTTTCTTAGTTTCTTTGCCTAGAGTAGGGAGTTATGTGGTCCCTAAGGTATATTCTCTTAGCTCTCATATTTAATGATAGTTCTCTTTTTACAGATAGCTTGTGATTATTTTTGTCAAAGTAAGTGAAGAGTTCACTGAGAATATGTCTGTCAAAAAACTAAGGGCTGGATGTGTATTGAACTCTACAGAGACCAACGTACAACAAGAACAGGGCGTCTATACTATTAAGTGCTTATGAGTCCTAGGATCTTGGTAGAGAGGTGGAGGTGGTGATGTTCACCTAAAGAGCTTGAGCTCACCTGTCCGATCTGGTTTCGGGTCTGGGGTTTTGCAGGTACCCATATCTGGTCTATAGGAGTTGTTCTTGTTTTCTTCTATAGATGAGTGAACAGGACTGCCTCTGAATAGCTTGCCCCTCAAGTCCTGTACCAGTGCCAGTCATTTGTACACATTACTCAGAGGCAGAGGGGGGCATTGACTTCCTTCATTCACTATTTTATAAACTTACATATGAAGCTATGGGAAACAGAATTGTTTTGTATCCTTATCCAAGAGAGAGAGAGGTATCTTAGTTGAGGTCGTTCATACATGATACAATTCCTTGTTATACAGGGTATTCATTGAGATGTACAACTATTACCACAGACAATTTAGAGCAGTTTCATTACCATCCAAATTTTAGCTTTTTAAAAATTAATTTTTTATTGTGTTTTATTGTTGGGGTGATATTTAGAGGGGTTGCAGTTATATTCATCAGTTAGTGGGTACGTTACTTCTTGAACATTGATACTTACACCTTTTTTTTTTTTGTGGGTCATGGGGCTTGAACTCTGGGCCTGGGCACTGCCCCTGAACTCTTCAGCTCAAGGTTACTGCCCTACCCCTGGAGCCGCAGTGCCACTTCCACTTTTCTAGTGGTTAATTGGAGATAAGAGTCTCAGGGTCTTTAGTGCCAGGGCTGGCTTTGAACTTTATCCTCAGATCTCAGCCTCCTGAGTAGTTGGTATTACAGGCGTGAGCCACTGCGTGCTGGGCCTGGCCTCCCCTTCCCATGTTTTTCTCCCACTTTCCCTTCCTGCCCAATCTTCTTGTTTTTCCCATTCCCTTCCCTATTTCAACTGAACAAATAAACATATATACAGTATACCAGGCACAAAAGTCAGATGCAATAACAATATGAGATAAACCATAAGGGGAAAAAAAGAGAAAAGAAATAACTTTACATCGTACATTAAGAACAACAATCACTAAGGTAAACCTCTTGTTCCATATCCCAGAATTCATTTTGCTTAGCCTCATCCTATATGGCCATATGGCCTTAGCTTTATTTTATATTTTATTTTTTGTTGGTTGTGGGGCTTGAATTCAGGGTCTGGGCACTGTCGCCGATCTCTTTTTGCTCTACCACCTTGAGCCACAGCTCTACTTCCAGCTTTTTTTTTTCTTCTTGTGACAGTATTGGCGTTTTAACTGAGGGCCTTAGGCTTGAGCAACACCTCCATATCATTCCGTTTTTTCCAAATAAATCTTTTACCCATTGGTATGTCTTGTTTTCTATAACCCCCTCTCAGCCCTTAACAGCTACCAATCTTCATCTTATAGATTTACCTATTCTATATATTTCATGCAAATGGAATCATATACATCTAGTCTTCTGGCTTTTGTCTATGTATGTGGTACTGAGGAACTGAATCCCAGGTTTTCAGGCATGCTAGGAAAGCACTCTACCACTAGGCCAAACTCCTGGCCCAGCTTTTTTCTTTTTTAACCTTGGCATAATGTTTTCAAGGTTTACCTATGTTTATATGAATTTTTATTGTCAAATAATATTATAGTGTATGGGTAAACTTTTAATTTATCCATTCAGCAGTTGGATGTTTGGTTTCTTTCTACCTTTTGGCTATTACAGATAATACAGGTATGAACATTTGCATAACCTTTCTTTTTGTGGTGTTGAGTCCCATGAATGTAGTGAAGTGTTCCTTAATTGACTTAACCTCCTTATCCCTATGTATGAATTTTTATGAGGATATATGCTTTTAGTTTTCCTGAGTATATATCTAGGAGTGGAAATGCATGGATTGGAACTAACCTTTTACTCATTTCAGCAACTGTCAGACTGTTTTCTAGAGCCACACACAGCCTCTTGAGTAGCTAGTATTACAGGCATGAGCCACTAGTGCCTGGCTATATCTTGTGTTTTTGTTGAACTCATTTTTCCTGTGTGTGCATGTGTGTGTGTGTGTGTATGTATGTGTGTAGCCTTTAGGATTTTTTGTGTTCAAGACAATATTATTTGCAAATAGTTTCACTTCTTACCAATCCATTTACATGTTGTTACAGTTTCTTCCCTGCTTATCCTAGATAGTATAATGTTCAATAGGAGTGGAAAGATAAGTTATCCCTACCTTGGTCCTGACCATAGGAGAAAGCTGTTAGTCTGTTAACATGAAGGCCTTATATTTGCCAGGCAGTTGCACTTTTCACTTGAACCATGTCCCCAGGTCTTTTTGCTTTCGTTCTTTTTCAGGTGGGGTCTTGCATATTTGTCTGGGACTGGTTTCAGACAGCTGTTTAGTTGGGGTCACTGGCAGGCACTGCTGCCTGGCTACTGACATGGGATATTGAGAACTCTTTTACTTAGACTAGCCTGTGTGCTGTCTGCTGAGTGTGGTGGTGGTAAATACTTTTTTTCTTTTTCCTTGTCTGATGAGAGAATGGTTTTGGTTCTTTCTTCCGTGTATATAATGGCTTTCGTTAATTCTTTCCATAGGTTGAACTAACTTTGCATTGCTGGATACTTTGTAGTCCTGTATGATCCTTTTTATATTATCACTGGTTTCAGTTTGCTTGTATTTTGTTGAAGGGGTTCAGATAGTGGGATATCTGGACTTTTTTTTCCCTTCAGTCCTGGGGATCAAATAGAGGGCCTTATTTTCTACAACAGCCCAGTGTCTTTCCTTTTTTTTTTTTTAATGAAAGAATATGTGTTTTTCCCAGGTAGTTAAATCTTAGTCGGATGAAATTAAAGTAGCAGCCAGACAAGAGCAGGCTTGCAGTGATTGGTAAAATCCAGTCTTCTGGTTCTGGTCCTGTGGTATATTGAGCTAATGTGAACTTCTTTGAACCTACCAACATGTGCAAATGTGGTTAAGATGATTACTTAGTTAAGTGTAAGTCATGGCTGGGTAACATGTAAAACCTATGGTGTAATCTGATCTAATCTACCCTGTTACACAAACATACTTTATTGGCCTCCTTGCTTTTCCTGCACTGCAGGCACACTTCTGCCTTGTACCCTTTGTGCTTACTGGCACATTCTTCTAGAAATGAGGATGCCCCTCTCACTGTTGTTTTGAAGTATGTGTTAAAATGCCAAGTGTTATCTTTTCTATTCTCTAGCCACCCTCTTTCCCTGGCCCTGCTTTCCTTTTTCTCATAGAAAAAGTCGCCTCTAGTCTTCTTCCCTATCCAGTCTCCCTCTCCTGTTTCATCCTATCTACATGTTTTGAAGCCATGTATATTATTAGCTTTGTTCATTGTTATTTCTAGACTAGAGCCTAGGTTATAGAAGATTCTCAATAAATATTTGAGTAAACTTGAAAGAGAATCTTTGGGTCCCTGAAATTGAGGAACTTAGAGCCTGAGTGGTATGCTGGTAAACTGAGCCTTGGAAATTTATCTGATTCAAACAGAGACCTTCATGACTGTGGTCCAGGGTATCAGACTGTCCCAAAATGAGGATAAGGGACTTGTGTGCAGATCTTCTGGCTAAGAAATTAATTAATTATTGAGCAGTGACAGTCATGGTTGTATGTTTCAGGGACACATTTATTCAGATAGGCAGTGTTTACTGAAAACTGACTTCCCTCCTTCCTTCCCTCCTTCCCTCCCTTCCTTCTCTTTCTTCCCTTTTCCCTCTCGCATTCCATCCCTCTCTCTCCTCTTTCTTTTTTCTTTTCCTCTATTATCTCCTCTCCCACCAGTCTCCTTTCTTCTTTGATACAAGGTTTCATTTATCTAGTACAGGCTGGCCCTGTACTCTCACAGTCCTCCTTGTCTCAGGCCCTGGAGTACTAGAACTTCAGATACAGCATACAAAAAGTACATAGAATGAGTTACTCCAGGGAGAGGTGGCAAACATGAGAATTGCTATCACATATGGAAAATATGAAAGAAATTAGGAGGACCTACAATGATACAGTTGATTAGAGAAGAAATAGAAATGAGAATGAAAGAACAGGACACTACAGACTGAAAATAGGTACTTGTGAAACATACAATCACTGAAAAGAAAATCTTTTTAGTCTACCTACAAGGAGATTAGACACAATTGAACACCATTCATAAAGGAGAAACGGGCTGCGGCTCACCTGCCATGCAAGTTGTCTTTAGCCCATCACTGATAATGGGGTGAGAGTTCCTCTGACTCATGGACAAAACTGCTAAGACAAGTTGATGCCTTCTTTGTCTGAGTCTTGCCACGTTTACTGTGGTCAAAGTCTTCAACTTCCTGTTCTTTCTCTTTGTAAGGGCGAATCATCAGGATTTTCAACTGCGGAATTTAAGAATAATTGAACCTAACGAGGTGACGTCCTCAGGAGACACAGGTGTGGAATCAGGTAACAATAATTTTACCTAGAAATGAGACCTGTAAGTAATTTTACCTATAAATCTTGAGATGACAGTCTCAAGATTTTTGACCATCCAGCCCATGAATAAGAAGAAATGGTAAAGGGTTAGCAATTACTAGATAGGGAAATGAACCTTGTCCTTTGGCTCTCTGGATACTTATCTGCTGTTTACGTATGTTCCTTACTTGTCAGAAAATAACATACTTTGTTTTCTTTTTGCAATTTCTGTTTGTATGGAGACAGGTAGTGGTGGTAGGGTAGAGATAGATTAGTTTTTGAAATATGTGATTCTAGTACTTCTAATCTGTCTTTTCTTGGTCCTTATTGGTCATATTGGAAATTAGCATTCGATCTTTCATCAGATTCTGAAATGAGAAAATACATGTTCATGCTTTATAAACTGAATGTTTATTTAGGAAAACCATCTTGCAGTCATCTTTCCTTCCTAGAACTTGTTAGTTTTGTGATTAATTGCTAGAAACCTGAATTCTGAAAAGTGATATATTACCCTCTTTCTGTCCCAGGTAAGTTAGTGCTTTTCTATGGATTATATAAGAGAGCCATCATGTTAACTTCTTGTGGAATGAAAAGTATATAAGAAACCTTTAAAGTGTATAAGAAACCATTAGTAGTCTCTCTTTGGAATAGCAGTGCTATTACTGTATGCAATTTTAGATAATATTCTTTTCTTTAAAAATGTTTATGTCACTGGGCATGGTGGCTTACACCTGTAATCCTAGCTACTCAGGAGGCTGGGATCTGAGGATCTCAGTTCAAAGCCAGCCAGGCACTAAAGACTGTTAGACTCTTATCTCCAATTAACCACTAGAAAACGGGAAGTGGAGCTGTGGCTGAAGGGCAGTAGCCTTAAGCTGATGAGCTCAGGGACAATGCCCAGGCCCAGAGTCTAAGCCCCAAGACCCATCCCCACCCCGGAAGAAAAAAAGTTTATGTGGCTAGCATATTTTGGGCTATAATAGGAAACAGGAGAGGAAAGAATAATAAGCAAGGAAAAAAGAGGAAGTAAGAAAGGGGAAAAAAGGATAGAGTCATTAAATTTAGAGCTCAAAAGAACTTCTCTTTTTCTTAGGGGAAATAGTGTTTCTGGGACTATCTGTTGTCTGAGGCTGTAGATGTCAGCTGGAAACTGGAGCCCATGTGCTTTGATTCTGTTGATCTGAGAATGCTCTAATCTTAAGTCTTCTATAATACATTGATAATGGTGCATAGACTTGAGAATTGGACAGACCTTGGGTCCTGGTTCCTGATAATCCAGCTTGGGCAACTGCTTCACTTCTTTAAATTCCTGTTCCTTTAAATGGGAATAGTAAAATCTCCCCAGGAGGATCATTGTGAGAATTAACCACTAATGTATGTAAAGCCCCCAGCCCCTCCCCCGAGCAATTGATGCTGGCAGAGCATCTGTCCATGTGTTAAGAAGCTGAAATTGGAGTAAATCAGCCCCTTCCATTATAATCAGATGGGTGGGAATTCCAGCTGGCACTTCAGATCTTGGTTCAAATATTTCTTGAGCTCCTAAATGTGTTAGTTGCTGCACACAGTACTTTCACACATATTATCATGTTTAACTGTAGCCACCCAATGAACCAAATAAGGTGTGATTTCATGTGCATGTGGCGGAAAAAGTGTTTGTGATACAGGCTGAGGTTTGGGAACCTATTTCTTAACAGCAGATCTGCATATGCAAAAGCATTTTCAGTGAGTCATTCCCTTTAAGTCACAGTTTAAAAATACCTGGCATAGGCTAATGTTACATCACGGCCTAGGCCTGTTGCTCTTGGCTTTCTAGTTCTCTGTGCACTTGGCTCAGATTTTGGCTGCTTCTAATGTTTCTGAAAAAAATAAGAGAATTTGGAATGAGCAGGTGTTATAATATGACATCATCTAAATTTCTTTCACTGCAGATTTGTTACTCTTTGTTATTTGGGTTTGAAAAGGTCATAAACCCAAAATTGTGACATTCCTTTAGCCCATCTCAATAATCATAGGTATGTGTCAGGTGGAAGTGCCTTTATCCTATCTGGTACAGATGACAAAGAAGAGGCTATATTTGGCCAAGGACACTGGCCAAATGTGATGAGTTTGAAGAGTGAGAAGGAAGGAAAAGGAGAGAGTATGATGGGACAGGTACATTGAGGAAAGATGTAAGTACACCACTACAGTGGACTGTAAAGGTTGATTGTAAGGCCTAGTGTATCAGTCAAGAGAAATATGTGATGAGGCCAGAGGTGGTGATGATGGTCAGAATGGCTGGTATGGAGGCAGGTTACAGTGCCCAGGAAGGCAAAAGATGTCTTTGACCAGGTCCACTTTGCCCTGGATGGTTTTCAGTTTGTAATTGAGGATTTTCCGCTTGCTGTGGGTTATGCTGTCTTTACTGGTGAGATGAATGACTGATAATGACTGACAAGTAATCACTAAAAACACCAAGTTGGTGCCATCAAAATCTTGAAGTCATGTGTGCTTTAGTTAGAGCTACACTCTATAAAGAAATTAATGAACTTGCAATAAAGTATTTTGGCCTCTGTCAGTTGGTGTGTATATTTGCTTTATAACGTTCTGCATGCTTGGTTTGCACTCCAGAGCAATTAAAACAGAAATTCTCTAAGAGTTCTAATGCATTGCCAAGGTTGAACTACTGCTCCAAGGGAAGTCTTCAGTTTTTGCCTGTCTTTTTCTAAAAATATGAACATTGTCTGATTTGGTAGTTTATGTCTGTAAGTCATAAGTCATACCTACTCCATAGGCTGAGGAAGGGCTATCATTTGAACCCAGGAGACAGAGAGTAGCTTGGGCAAAGCTACTCTCAAAAAATACTAAGACGCTGGCTTGCCAGGGGGAAATTAACTTTCTTAGAAATATAATAAAAAAAATAGTCAATCTATTTTGAAGCTTCTTAAAGGTATCAGATATTGACAATATTATGTCAAATAGACTTCATGTTGGATCAAAGGGAGATACTGACATATAAACTAGACTAAACGGAATATAGTTGACTTTTCTTTCTCTAATTGTAAAATTATAGGCTTAGTAGATCAAACAAAAGCAAAAGAATAGTAGATTAAATAATAGTTTTCAGAGGCAGTTGCTATAATGCAAGAAATGTGGACATGATTGAATCATAAGTAGGAGTACAGTCCTGGGCTTGAGCTCAGGGCCTGAGCACTGTCCTTGGACTTTCTCCAGGCTAGAGCTCTATCACTTGAGCCTCAGTACCACTTCCAGCTTTTTCTTACGTATGTGGTACCAAGGACTCGAACCCAGGTCTTTGTGCATGCTAGGCAAGCACTCTACCACTAGGCCAAACTCCCAGCCCATAAGTAGGAGTTTTTAGCACCTCTTTTAGTAGTTCTGTGTTTTTGAAACTCCTTACATAGAGCCCTGAGGTCTGCTCCTGAAGTTGTTCTTGCTGGCAATAATGAAAGAGTCCTACCATCAATATGGTACTTGTTGGGGAATCTATTAGAAATAATCATATAACTGAGATGGAAAAGCCCAGGGTTCTGGAGGTGATAGAGAGGAAGAAACACTAAAACTGTTATAGAACAAATACAGAATCCATATCCAGCCGAGTGTAAGCCTTATCTAGTCAAGATGTCAGTCCTTGAAGATGATCTAACTGTCTCACTGTACCATTATGTATAACATTGTGTATTAGGACATTTTGGTTAAGTGAAATCTTTTTTTAGTCACTAAAAAAAATGAGTTGACAAAATTCAGAACAGTTGGCAAGGATATAGAGCAAAAGGAACTCTTTATTCATTGCTGGAGGAAATGTAATCGTACAGCAACTTTGGAAGAGAGTTTAGCAGTTCTTTACAAAACTAAATAAACTTAACATCAGATCTCACCATAACACTCCTTTGTATTTACTCAAATGCTTTTTTTTCTTTTTTTCTTTCTTTCTTTTTTTTTTTTTTTTTTTTGCCAGTCCTGGGCCTTGAACTCAGGGCCTGAGCACTGTCCTTGGGCTTTCTCAAGGCTAGCACTCTACCACTTGAGTCACAGTTCTACTTCCAGCTTTTTTAAATATATGTGGTACTGAGGAATTGAACCCCGGTCTTTGTGTATGCTAGGCAAATACTCTACCACTAGGCCAAACTCCTGGCCTACTCAAATGCTTTGAAATCTCATATCTACATAAAAACCTTCACATGAATGATAATAACAACTTTATTCATAATTACTCAAACTTGGAGACAACATAGATGTCTTTCACTGGTGAAGGAGTGAGCAAGTCATGGTGCATCTACACATTGGAATATTTTCAGTACTAAAGAGAACTGAGTTATTAAACAAACCATGGAAAGATATGGAGGAATCCTGAATACATATTATCAAGTAAAAGAAAAGTCTTAAATGCATATTACATTCTGAAAAGGCAGCAACTGACCTTTCTTACTGGGTCCTTATTTTAGTCTTTTCAGGATTTTATATAGTAAGTAGCTTATGGGATTTTTAGGGCAGCTAAAATATTCTACATACTACAGTGGTGGATACATGATACATTCATTAAAACTCATATCATAAACAACACTAAGAGTAAGCTATGGACTTTGGATAGCAGTGTAGGTTTATCAGTTGTAACAAATGCACTGCCCTGGTGACAGGGGTTGATGTTGGGAAAAGGTGTGTGTGTGTGTGTGTGCGCGCGCGTGCGCACATGTGTGTGTGTGTGTGTGTGTGTGTGTGTGTGTGTGTATGTGTGCTTTGTGGTAGGGGCTGTGTGGGAACTCTATACTATATGTTCAGTTTTGCTGTGAATCTTTACCCTTAAAGCTATTCATAAATAAGTTGGGAAGCCGGATGTGGTGACATACATATGTAATTCTACTAGTTGGGAGGCCATAATAACAGGACCACTGATTTTAGGCCAGCCTGGGGTGCATAGCAAGACAAACCCAAACCCCAAGAATAAGCAAACAAATTGGAAAACCCCATTATTTTTTATAAGAGTTTTATTCAGTGCATGGGAAATATTAAAATACATGTAATCATCAGTCTGCATTGCTTTTTGTGAAGATATTTTGTTATGTGACCATTGGGCTGCAGATGTTTATTAGAACTGTTAATAGTTACTTTGTTGAATAAAAATCTTTCTGAAGAACCAACTGAAGCGGTTAAACAGTTTGTACCATCAGAAGTAGTTTGCCTGCATCACAGAAATAGTTTCTGGTTCTCACTGGCATGTAGTGCTCTTTTGATTTGGACTACTTAAATGTTTGTAAAAGTTCAAGAATTTCTACTGGGACCACATTTAATGTCTGTAACATTTCTTTTTCATGACTTTTGATTTTTCTGTTCCTGTTTTGTATTTTGTGGAGCTGGTAACTCCAGCTCTGGTTTTATGGCTCTGGTTGGATCTGCTGGGTCCTTTGGACTTCTTGGGACTCAGTTTAAAACCTTGGGTTTAGTCTAACACTTTCCATCCCATATTTTAAGAGAGGAGAACCCAGTGTTGAAGCTCTGGTTCCCCTCTCCTTGAGGGTCACAGCTAGTTTTGCTGTAGTACTATTTATTATAGCAAAAGATAGGACTTTTTTGTCTTTTAGTAGATTGAAATTTCTACCCCAAATTTCTGATTGGTTGCCTAAGAAAACCATTTGTGAGACATGCTTTAATGTGGATATAAGCAGACTTCCACAGAAAAGCACCAGAAGAAAAATACTCTAAATTACCCTAAAGCAGTTCTTCTAGCAACTCCACTTTTACATAAGCATATACAGTCTCTCTGTATCCCCAACCCTCACTTCAGTCAGTCCTGGCTTGAACTCAGGGCCTGAGCACTGCTTCCGGCTTTTTCTATGTATGTGATACCGAGGAATTGAACCTGGGTTGTTGTGCATTCTAGGCAAGCACTGTACCACTAGGCCAAACTCCTGGCCTCTCTGTGTGTTCTTTTGTAATCTTTTGATCACTCATGAGTATTGTCTCAATATCCTTCCCAGTTAGAGACCTATAAAACATTTTTTCTTGTGTTGTAGTAGTGTATGTATTACAGTATATGTATATGTACAGTATATGTAACCAATCATATGTTTTCCTTCAGTTTAAAAAATATAAACAAAGATCAACACTTGTATTCTGGGTATTTATCTCCTCAGAAAAAAGTCTTATAGATGAAATGAGTAACCTTAAGTGAATTTGTGGAAATGAGTCTTAGCTCAGATATTCTTTCCATATGATAGATATTTGGAAGTAGTTTTTTGTTTTTGTTATTTATTTATTTATTTATTTTGGTATCAGGGCTGGAGGCTGTGCCTGAGCTTTTCTCAAGACTAGTGCTTTACCATTTAAGCTATAGCCTCCCAGATTTTTCTGTTTGGGCTGCCTTTGAACCGTGACCCTCAGATCTCAACCTCCTTAGTAGCTAGTATTATAGACATGAGCCATCAGCACCTAGCTGGAAGCAGTATTTCAGAACTCCAATCATGAGTGTTTCTAGAAGCTTTGTGCTTGGTCTGGTGCATTGGTTTGTGACATACCTGGGATGAAGCAGAATGCACTTGTCTCTGTGTCTGGCTTTGAACTTTTTCATTGAATTTCTGGGGTTCGGCTAATTTAGAACAAACTCTTCTGTTGTTGCAGAGAGCAGAATGGCCCCCAAGGTGACTTCGGAGCTGCTTCAGCAGCTGAGACAAGTCATGAGGAACTGCGAGTACGTGGCAGAACCGATCCAGGCCTATATCATCCCTTCAGGAGATGCCCACCAGGTACAGAGGAGAGAGGGGCTGGGGTTCGAACTCACCAGCCTTTCTTCCTTTTCAGTCTTCCTCTGAGCCACCTGTATCCATAGAATTCTAGTTGTTTACTCAGAATTCTAGCTGTCTCTGAGAGATCTGTCTCACTGAATGCCTGTTGCTTTGTTGCCAGCGAATCTGGCCAGTGTTCAGTAAGTTGGGAGAGAATTACTAGACAAATTTAGGGACAAAAGTCTGGGGTGTTTCTGATAGTGATACGCTCCATGCCATTTCCCCTGCCTCCCCCAGTCCTTCCCTCCCTCTCTCCCTCATCTGGATGGTCCCTTCCCTCTGATGTACCTGGGTAGGTCCTCCTGGAGCTCCACCAGCAGTAATTAGGGATGATACGATTGCCACTCTTTATTTAGAACCAACTCAGCAATTTCCCTTTCCTTCTGAAAGCAGCAGTTATCTTAGAAGGGGAGTTACATTTGCAGAGGAAGACTTCTTGCGGTAAGGCTGAAGGGCAGGAGGATAAGCAGGCCTTGTACCCTCTTGTGGGTTCGTCCAGTTGACTTGAGGGCCTATACTGTGTTTATGGCACTGCAGGATTACAAAGGTGAATTTGAGATTGGATTCCTGCTCTCACCGCAGCTAAGGTTTACTGAGAGTCAAAATAATATACAAGGTACTATTCTTCTGTAAAGGCATATATATATGTATGTTTGTTCCAGTACAGATTGCTTATGTGTAGATTACTACCTTAGGTGTTGTAGATGATACAAAGATGAGAATTGTTCCTGGTGGGAGAAAAAAAAAACACTCAGTAGTGGAACTAAGATGTGCAAACATGTATCTGTATTTCTAGGATAACTGCCATTGAGAAGATTTGGGTAGGGGCTGTGGAAGTTTGAGGGCTGGATGGGAGGATACTGGAGAGTGTGGGGGTTGTGTGTGTGTGTGTGAGGGTGTGCTTTGAGCTAAACCTTGAGGGGTATGTAGAGTTTGGATAAACAGTGGTGAGGGGTTGGAGGAGGAGAGAAGGAAGTGGAGGAAGGGGTTCCAGGTAGGAGGCTTGGGAGGAAAGGCAGAGAAACAGGAAGCTTGGAGAGTTTTAAGAAACAGTATGCTGAGTTCCCCCAAACCTGAGCTAAATCCCACTAAAAATAAAATTCAAGCATTAGGCCGTTGTTGAGGCTGATTTGACTGTGCCTGTCTTCTCTCAGTATTGAGCTAGGAGGGTGGTGTCTGCTCCTGGAGCACGTTGTGTGGCTTGCACTTTGTCTGTGGTTGAAGCGTTTTGAAGGTGCTCTTGATCCCAGTGTAAAGACTCTTCAAGGCCTTACTTCACTTACGAACCTTACCATCAGGAGAGTCCTGAAGGTGCAAAAAGATGTAATCTGCCATGTTATTTGAACTAGCCTCTGATATAAGCAGCACAGTTCCTCTGGGAAGGGGAAGAGGCTGGCAAAGCCTCAGGGACATACCAGCCTCTCAGTTATTCTTGCTAAGGATTCTAGACTATCAGAAGTATATGGCTTCCCTCTTGATGAGGAGCACAAAGCCATAGTCCCAGATTTTTCTTGAAAACACAGAAAACATCAAGCATGCCCTGTATAAGTTGTCATTTACTGCAGAAGGCACAATTGTGTCATAGATGTCACAGACCTATATTTGTGTATTCTTGACATCCTTCTGTCTTCACTCTGCTGTTTTCTTTGTAAACTTTAAACTGGCATATCTGTGGTTTTAGCTGTGTCCTTACGTATATGATATTAGTTGTGTTTTCCATACTTGGTGCATCTTTTCTGACTGCTTAGGGCCAGGTACTAGGCAAATGCAGAGGAAGGTGGTTAGCATATAGATAAACTTTGTTGCTTGACATTGAGCCCTCAATCCTCCTACTTTTATTATTATGGGATTATAAGCATGTGCCACCACTCCTAGCTCCTGTTAATTCCAATTTTTAGACATCAGTTCAACTCTCTGGGTTTCACCCTCTCTTCAAAAAGGGATAGTGACATTATTTACCCATAATACTTTTCACAATAATAGCTGCTATTTTTGTCATTACTATTGTGGAAATTAATAACATTGTAGTGATTAAAGAGTAAATAAATCAGTCACAAGTGCTAGCGGAAGTGGAAACTGGTAAATGTTATAGGAAAGTGTTCAACACTGTTCAGTAAAAACATGTGAGGTGTAAGTATAAATTAAATTAATTTTGATAGTATATTTTACTTACCCCAATATATACACAATATTTTAACGTGTCATCAATATTAAAACTACAATAATACTTTGTTATTTTTGCTTTTTTATATTAAGTCTTTAAATATGGTATATATGTATTATGCATTTGTATATAGTAGCACCCATATTTCATTGGAAATATTTTTCCTGTGTTTGTATTTCAATTACGTTTACTGTTGAAAAAGTGGACTCCTACTCCAATTTTCTAAACATATGTAAAAGTTTCCAGTAATGAAATCTTGAGTGTCTGTTTTAAAATTAAAGTGAAATGGTTAATTAGATATATTTCAAGTACTCAGTGGCCTCCCTGGCTGCTGGTGGTGTGCTGGACAGCAGAGGTTTTGCAAGTCATGTACAGAGCATCTGCAGTTGAGGGGATAGTTAAGCTGACAGGCTCAAGGGAGGAAGTAGCATTTAAGGATGTGGGCAGTTAGAATTTGGACTTGAGAGATACAATCCTTTACTAATAAACAGTAAGCCTCCTACTTGTATTACGAAATCTTTCAAATGATGCATTAGAGGTTTCTTTTTTTGTAGATTAGCAAAAATGGATCCCTATTTTCACTTTATTCAGAGCTTTTCTGAGTTTTTATAGGTTCTTAGTTTTTATACATGCTTTTCTTAGTTTTCTAATAAAGTATAAAAATCATATATTGCAGTTTTAGTTTTAAAAATATCCAATATATTTTTAAACTATGAACCATACCATCACTGTCTTACCAGACTGCCAGCACTGTCACATAACTAACCTCAAGCCTCTGCCGCCCCCATGGACAATTCTTGTGTGACTCTGCCTTCTATGCTCCCTGCAGTGTCTTGAAAGCTAGTTAGTACCAGTGATGTTCTCTACATCTTAACTCCCTGCCAGGAATATAATGTGGGACCTGTCAACCATTAGAACAAAGAGTTGCAGACTTGTGCTGTTTTTACATGGATCTTTGGTGAACAAAGTTATTATGTTTTGTATGTATAACTTAATAATGAATCATTAAAAAATGCGAACAGGTGGAATTTGGATGCATGGAGAGAGGCTGGCAGATGGTAGAAGTCCTGGCCAGGCCACTCTGAGTTACTCATGCCTGGCCTGGGGTAGCCATGATCCCCAGAGCAGAAGAGAGTCTTTAACAGGAGAGGGACATAACCTGTAAGAGGGATGTTTAGTATGGATTGAGAAACCTGTTCATAGGCCAGTGCAGGATCCCCAAGTAGGTAAAGAGTACCTTGACTTGGGTACTGGTAATATGATCCAAAAAAGGGAGCTCTAAAAGGAGATGCAGAAGAGCCTGAATTGAGTGTGGACCCTGCAGTTTTGGGGGTATAGGTATTTGTGGTACCATCAACAGAAAGAGATGGGTTTTTGGTGGCAGTCTCTGCTCTGTGGATAGAAGGGGCTTTGATGGGTGACTGTTCAGTGAGATTTGGGGTAATTCTCAGGCTTGTGTGTACGCCTTGTGTGTGACTTTCCTAACACCCTCCTCAGTAATAGAGAGGTTCTGATCTCTGTGGTTTTTAATTTATTTCATTTCAGGCTTGATTCAAGGTTAGTGGATTTTCTTCTAGGGATGGAGAAGGGAGAGTGTTGGAAGTGAAAGGGAATCTTGAGTTCTGTCCTTTGTATACTTTCTAAAGTACAAATACACCCACACACTGTTCCCTGTTAGAGAGAAAATGTACCCCAAATGCGTGATTACACAAGGACTTGGTATTCTCTTGGTGTGCTTCTCTCAGTCATCTGCCACTTTAAGGTTTTCTTCTTTTTAAGCTCAGAATAAGGGTGGTGGTATTAATGAATTTGGCCCCAAGGGGACTTTTAAGTGAGGAATTGCCCCTTCTCTCCTGTAGTAGAGATGGTTTCTTTCATTTACTCCTTTTAGTCAAACACTGTGGGCACTGCTGGCTCCAAACCAGGAGAGTTATTGGTTGGAACCAGAGCTTTGCTCTAGCACTTGCTTTTAGAGATCCAGGTTCTCTTTTTCTCCATTTGAAAGGTCCATGCTCTGTTGCTGGGCTTGGTTTAGTCAAAGGGTCAGTTTTTTTTTCAGACTGACTCTGCCACTGTGACTCTTTGGTGGTGTTTTTGGTTCCTCCTTTTGGAAGACATGAATCAGATGTTTCTAAGCTCTCTGGACCCTTTATCCATTCCTCTTGGAGTCATCTTCCTGTTGTTTTGTTTGATATTTCCTAGAGGCTTTTCAAATCAGTGCTGGGGTAGGGTTTTTGTCCAATTTAGTTATCATAATGCCTGAGGTAGTTAACAGTTAACTTTCAGTGGCATAATTATAAATTACAGAGTTTGTGTGTCTGGGTTTTGGGGGGGATTCCTTTATCAGGAGGAAAAGTGATCCAGGCTGTTTTTGGTGATGACACCATTGTAGCTGGCAGAAAAAAGTATGGCGAGGACATATCCATATTTAACTGCCCTGATCTAGAAATCGCTTCCTATCCACATTCCATTGGTATGAATTAGTCACAGGACCACACCTCGTTGAAGTAAAGAATCCTGGGAAATGAAGTCCTGGTTGGGCAGATACTCTCTAGACTCTTTATAGTAAGTAAGATGCCTGTCTGTGGGCAGTTATATGTTTTCTCTGCATACTTTGACTCAAGTCCAGTTTAGGAGAAAATAAAATACCAAAGGATTACCTTATTTATTGGGACATGAGGAGCTTGTATCTTCATTTATACCCCACTCTTACATGTCCTGTGGATGGTCAGCCCTTGGTTTTGTTTCATTTTTGTGGAGAACTTAGTATGTCTGAAATATGTGCCAGATTTATGGAAGAAGAGGGTAAGGAGGAGGAAAGTCAGCCAGCGTGAGATCTCACTGGCTGCCCTCCTTTTCTGCTCTTCCATCTTCTGGTAGCCATGTTGACCACTCTTTTAAAAACAAACCTAGCTCTGGTCACATTACCATTCTTTCTGACCTGTAGTGTCTCTCAAGAGCTGTGTAGTTTGCTGCCTGCCTTCCCTCTTATTTCTGTATTTCTTCCATCTTTTCCTTCCTTATTTTTCCTTATCTGTCCATGGTATCCTTGCTCAAACCTCTGAGCTTGGCTTGATGGATTTAAGGTCAATCTGAACACCCTTGAATCTACAGCAAATTTGACAGCATGTAACTAGCATAGTTTTGTGCTGTATCATGGGATGACTGTGCTGTTTTGATGGTCAGATTGTCTACTTGGAGAAGATAGGTTTCCTCAAAGTCTAGTTCATTGCCTGATGCTTAGTAATAAATGCAGGTGTCTGTTAGGGTTGGGTAGATGCTCATTGCTTTGTTTCACATCTTAATCCTCCACTGTGGTATCATTATTACCTGGCTACTAAGTAATCTGGGAGCCAGGCTTGACTGTAGGAATGACTCTTGGTTGTGCATGTCACTTGTGTGGTTGATGAGGGTGGAGGTTAATGTGAGACATACTTCATATTCCTTTTCCCTTAGAGTTTATTCCCTTAGAGTACAGATTCCATACACTCAGTATCGCTTCAAAATTAGAAGAGGTTGCTTGGCAGCATAGAAAGAATGGCAGCTTTGAAGTGTTGGGCCTGAGTTCAGATCTTGCCTCTTGCTTTCTCCACAAGAATCGGTTGTAATTTTCCATCTATTCTTGGGAGGTTATTTCCTCTCATATCTGCTCTGGGATTGGGATGGGAGGATATTAATCAGTTATTCATTTCAGGTTACTTGTTACTATCACCCAAGGCCTAGTCAAATGCAGAGGACAGACTTCTGAGAGTTGGAGTGGATCAGAAAGCTGTGAGGGTGAAGGTGTATTTGAGCCAGATGTTGAGGAATGACTAAGGCTTTTTTCTTTTAGTTTATAATATGCTTTATCTGGCTATGCTTTATTTATATTGTTTGAATTAGATGCCAGCCCTAAAATAATAGGTAATTTCTTGCTTCTCCTGAAATACCGAAGCCTGGTAACCCGGGGACTGCTCCCGACATGGCAGGGGTTAGAGTGCAGTTAAGAGCATTCTCTAGTTAGGGGGCTGGTATTCCCACTCTCCCTCCTTCTGCTCTCTGTGGTGTGTTGAGGCATTTGAGATTGAAATCCATATTGTAATCCTTTCATATTTTTTTCCATATTGCTAGTTCCATGTTCCTGCTGAAACAAACTACTATAAATATGGTGCTTCATGCAACACAGAACTATTCCTGTTCTGTTCTGGAGGTTTGAGGCCTATAGTAGGTCAGCAAGGTTCTGTGGCTTCTGGAGGCTCTGGGGAGGATCCATTTTCTTGCCTTTTCCAGCCCCTAGGATGGCCTATATTCATTGTGTTCCGGTTTCTTCTTCCACATTCATAGTGATGGCTAAGATGTTAACAGAGCATAAGGTTAAAAGGTTGATCTCCTCTGCTTGAACGTTCTTTCTGCAGATGTTGGTTCAAGATCAGCTGCTCATCACTTGCATGGTGTACAGTGACAGTGACAACCGCCCTGACTAGGGTGAGGGGTGGAGGGATATGGGAAAGGGAGAAATGTTCACTAAGAAAAAAATCTTTAAAATGTTATACACAGAGTTTCAGAATGCACAAGTGGTTGTCTGTTATCTAGGCATTGCAAGCAGTCTTCTGTGGAGGTAACATTTGATCTGAAATATAATGAAGAACAGGAGATAGCCTGCTATGATGGGAGGGGTGAGCGAGGCAGAAAAGTAAGTACTTGCAAAAGGCTTTGAGGCAGCAATGAAGTCTGGATACCTGAAGAGCAGATGGGAGGGAGTTAAGTGTGTTTGGAATATTGTAACTAAGTGAGCTTTGGAGATTTAATTTGGATTTTATCTCAGGTTTAATAAGAAGCTGTAATAGTTAGCTTTCTTGTCACTGAGACTAAAATCCCTGGGAAACAATTAGGGCGGAAGTATTTATTTTGGTCCATGGTTTTAGAAGGTTCAGTCCGTGTTGCTTGGTGCCCATGCTTTGTTCAGAATATGGTAGTAGAATCATGGGGTAGAGGAGCTTCTTTACCTCATGGCAGACTGGAGTGGGGGGCGGAAAGGGAGAGAGAGAGATATGCAGAGACAGAAAGAGGTACAAAGAGATGCAGAGACAGAAAGAGACAGGGAGATGGATAAAGAAATAGAGAGCTAGAGAGCCAAGAGGGGGAAGAGACCAGTGATCAGTAGAATCATGAACATGAACTACTTCCTCCAACCAGGCCCCACTTCCTCTCCAAATACACCAGGTCCCCATTGGGCAAAGTGTGTGTGTGTGTGTGTGTGTGTGTGTGTGTGTGTGTGTGTGTGTGTGTGTGTTTGTTTGAAATACCTCCACTGTATGTGAGTAGATGGGGCAGTGCACTAGGTAGGAATGATGGAGGCTTGGACTGAATGCTGTTACTAAAGATGGAGAAAAATGGGAGATTATAGAGCAAACACCAACACTTGTATCTCATTGTGCCTCTTTCCTAGCATGCTTATTTTAGGCCTTGTTCTAGCTTTGTGGGTAGAAAAGAGCATGAGCTGCACTCACCGCTTGTCTGGCCTCTGGTTAGTCTGACGGTGTGGAGCTGAGGCTGCTGCCAGCCACGCTCAGTAATGTCTGCTGGCATGTTCCCACTTAGGTCATGTCTGGTTCTTGCCCCAGACCCTGTCTGGAACGTTAAACTACACATTCTGTTAATTCCACCTTCCTTTGGACAAATTCTTCCCTTGCCTTCTGATGAGGAACTTTAGGAAACCTGTGGGTTGCCTGATCCTCCTTCTCGGTCATCCTGGAAGAGAGGAGCTGGGCTTCCTGGAGAGCCCGTGACCCTGAACTGGAGACCCACAGATCAGCGCTTCCTGTCAGATTGTGGGCAGGGGCATGAGTCCAGGGAACCCCGTTATCCTCACCGTGTGTTCTTCATGGAGCACCCTGACGAGTTATTTTTGCTAACGTGGTTGTCCCAGGCCCCAGGGTGCATTCTCACTGTTGAGGAAGAAGAGATGAGTAATCTGTCTTCCATTGTGTGCTGGTACCACTTTCAGATTTCTGGTGAAGTCTTCAAAGATTAACTGCCTCTCACTCCCAATAGTTCTGGAAATGGATGAGACTCCTTTCTTCCCACGGTGGCTTTTTTTCTTTTCTTTCTCTCTCTCTCTGTCTCTCTTTTTTTTTTTTTTTTTTTTTCAAGTTGCACCCTCTGATCATTGGGTTAATCACCAAGCATTCTGCAGTCCATAAACAATGCTGATGGCTGTTTCTTTGTTTCCTTGGAGCCCTGGGTTAACCATTCTTCGTTTTGGGGCTGTGGAGTAGATGACTCACTTTGGAGAGGAGGAAAGGAGGCTGAAGGAGTGCTGGGCTTTGCCTCTGGTAAGGCCAGGACTGGAGTGTGGTCCTCCACAGCTCCCTGGCACGATCTGAGGCTGATTGCAGCTGCCTTGCTGAAAGAAGTGGCCCTGACTCAGCACCCAGCCAGGCTGGAGCATGGGGGCATTTTTCCCCTTTGCACATAGACTGTCCCTAGCATAACCTGGCCTCCAGCCAGAAGCTCTGTTTCCCATGTTAAATGAGCATTTCGTTGTTGTTGTTGTTGTTGTTGACTGTTGTTGTTGAGATGCAGTCTTGTATGGCACTCCAGATCCAAACTCTTGATCCTCCCATGTCAGCCTGCTGAGATGGGATCACAGATGCCTACCACTATGAGCAGACTAACATTCTTAACCCTTCTGGGCCTTTTGACAAGGGCAAAACTGGCTGACCCTGGAAGGAGGGAGGAAGCGCTCAGATGCAGTCAGAGGGAGCCTTGAATCCTGGCTACTGGGCCTGTCAGTGGGCAAGTTACTTAAGATTGTTTGAATCTCAGTTTTCTCACTGTTAGTCGTGAGGATATGTGTACCCGTGTGTCTTCAAATCCTGCTTCCGCTGTTTGCTGTAGGTTAGTTAAACTCTCCATGCTTCTCTGGCTATAACTAGAAGTTGCACAGCTTGGTTTCATGGTGGGCAGGAGAGGCCCTCAGTTTCTCCACTGCTTAAACACCTTCTACTCAGAAGCAAGGAGAGTCTCATTGGATAGGACCTGGTTTTGGATGTTTTCTTTCCATTTTTAAAAAAATGATATTTTTATTATCTTCAAGTAGTTGTGCAAAGGAGTTACTATTGGAGGAATCAGTTTGTGAATACATTGTGTCTTTATGTCATTCCTTTCTTTTGCTGAAGCCCCCTGGGCTGGAGGAAGTGTTTCCTGGGTTCTGCAATGGGAAGGGGCAGGACCTGTGTGGGAGAGACAGGAGGGGGCACCAACAGGCTATTCAGAGACATGCCAATGTCTCTGAAAGAGACTGAAGTTAGAGAATTTTTGGCACGTCCAACAGAATTACAGCTTCACTTTTCAGAAAAATAACAGATGCCTAAATGTCAGAGGCAAGGGAAGGAGAAGGCTATTGGCTGGTTCTGAGTAAGCGTATCTCTGAGCCATTTTTATCTGTTTTTCTTGGTTTGTTCTTCAGATGAGGAAATTGAGGTTAGAGAGGATGCCTCTTTGAAACTTAGTCTTTTGCAGTATATGTTTGTTTGTTGATTTTTTTTTTTAAATTCAAGACAGGGTCTTATGTAGCCCAGACTGGTCTCAGACTTACTATGTAGCCTAGACTGGCTTTGAATTTACAGTTTACTTGCCACTGGCCTCCTCCGTACTGGGATTCTAGGCACACACCACTAATTATTATTTTTATTGTTTTTAATGTTGAGCCTGCTTTTTCAGCTAGCTTCTTAGCTACTAAAGAAGTGTAAACAAATTCCCAGCTTTTATAGTTCCCATTGAGCCTAGCATAGGCTTAGCTAGTGAAGCAGTCCAAGCGTGGTGGTCAGAGGCCTTGTGAACTTTCTTTTCCAGAGTGAGTACATTGCTCCATGTGACTGTCGGCGGGCCTTTGTTTCTGGATTCGATGGCTCTGCTGGTAAGTCACTGAATTCTCTCCGTGTGATTGCCGTGTCTTTGCCTCCCCCAAAATAACCAAGTTTCTTCCAGCCTATGTTATGGAACCAAAAGAAATTGCAAGCCAGGTACAGTACTCCCCATTGTACTCCTACAGGAAGGTAGGGGGTTCTCAAGCTTTTCCAAATTCACCCATTACCACTAGGCTTTCATTTTCCAAGCTTACAAACTTTTATATAACAACCTCTTTTTTTTTTTTTTTTGGTCAGTTGTGGGACTTGAACTCTGGCCTGGGCACCACAGCACCACTATAAAAACATCATTTTTTGACCTCTTTATCAAATATGACATACACAGAGAATATACAGTATCAGTTAAGCTGAATATGCCTGTGTAGCTAGCACCCGCAAAAGGAATGGGACTTTAATAGCAGAGTCTAAATAGCCTTAGAAGTAAAATAACTCTCCAAGTGCTTGACTTTCAGTTTTTCTGTTTTCCTTGTTAAATTTAAATAACAAAGGATAAAGTTGAGCTCCATTAGTATCCTGCCCTAACTTTTCCACAGTTCCACCACCCCTGAGTTTTCCAGTGGTTTCCCCTTCAAGTTCCCGTCTCTGAAACCAGCTGAATGAAGTGGGAGCGCCTTTCCCCCATGTACACTGCTTCCTTTGGCATACATGCTTATGTTGGTTGGCACATTTGGGTTGGTTTTGGCAGACACCTCTGCGGAAAGCCCTGAGACCTGCCAGGCCTGTGGGAACTGAGAGCAGGTACAGGTGGGAGGCCCAGGCTCCCAGCTGGTGTTGGAGAACAGTCACAGCATCTGGGAAAGGTGGAATAGCTCCACTGGGATGTGGCATAGACCTACAATCCTTTGTTCTCCTGGCCTTGACTCCTACTGCTTACATGTCTTTTCTGTGGAGACCAGCATCTAGAAGCCTGAGCCTCATGACTGCTTTCTTCTGACCTTGACACACAGCTGGTTCTTAGTGGCATGTTTCTCTAACCAGGGGATTCCCTCTAGTCATCCATCTTCCCTGCTGGGAGCTGGTACCTCTAGTCTGCCTGGTGCTGTTTTAGGGAAGTTTCAGGGCAGTGGTCAGAAACCTTTCTCTTCTCTTCTCCTGTGCTCCAGGAACGGCCATCATTACAGAAGAGCATGCAGCCATGTGGACTGATGGGCGCTACTTTCTCCAGGCTGCCAAGCAGATGGACAGCAACTGGACACTGATGAAGATGGGTGGGTAGAGGACAGCCTGACAATTCTGGAGCTCCTCCAGGCTGTTAACCTTTTTATGACATCCTCGACCATGGCACTGCATATTACACAAGGAGGTTCCTGGCTCAGAATACTCATTTTGCTCACAGAGAACAGGGCTTTTCAGAACCCACAGACTGAAGTTGTGAAGTCTATTAGTACTGTGGGGGCAGAGTGGCCAATACAAGCTGTCTGTTCAAATTGGAATCTGGTTGCTCTGGGGTGGGGGTTGGACAGGTAGTTCTCTCTTCCAAGCTCCTCTCTGGTTTGCTGTCTGTGACTGCCTACCTTTCCTAGGCATGCTCTCTGTATGGTGAGAATTCTAGATGGTGAGTTTCTCTAGCCAGTGAGTGATCCACCCTTGGGTTTTTTTCCAAATAGCTTTCTGCTGAGAAACAGCATGATTTCATTCTGCAGAAGTTACATTAGAGACCCCAAGAAGAATTTTATTAATAAAGTGGTTTGCTTAAGTAGTTTGAAAAAGACATAGGGAAAAAAAATCAGATAGCAAAACAGACTTGCAGGGAATCATGTGCTCATTTCTTTATAAACCTTTGAACTTTCCTTCTGTGGCTTTGTGGTGGTAGTCACTAGAGAACTGTTGTAGAGTATGTGAACTTTTCCTCTCAACTTACATTTGACCAGTTTAGCAAAAATGTCTGGTTAAAAGAAGTGTGCATCCTAAAGATATTGGCCAGATAGTCAGTCATTGGCTTGATTAAAGAAAAACTGCACTGTAAAAAGTATTCCTATTCGAAGCCTATTTAGTGTCCTGCAACTAGTTTTACAGAAAGAAGAATGAATGGTCTTCTCTCTGTTAGGAAGCCCAGGAGGCCATGTGATAGACTCATATGTACCCCTCCTTCCTTTGGAAAGATTTCTTTGGGACCAAGACCTGTGCTCAGCCTCGTAGTGGGAAGAGGCCTTCTTGGCACTTGGTGGCACACTATTTCCCTGGTTTGTTACATGAGGGACGCCCCCAGTCTTCACCAAATCACCATCTGTGTTCTCTTCAGGGGACCAGTGGTGGGGAGGTGGCAGAATGTTGGTGAAACAATACCATGTACCCGGCACATCTGAGGTGTTTTTTATCAGGAGTCAAAAGACAAATGTTTTTTCTGCTTCTGTGTATCTCAGGCTTTTCTTGCATAGCATTTCGTACTAATTTCGTAGAGGCTAATCTACCTTGAAGAAGGTCTTTAATAATGGCCCTGCTGTCAGGGAGCCCATGAATTGCACTGTTCTGGGAGTTGTTTATTGGCTCTTGTCTCATAGGTCTGAAGGACACACCAACTCAGGAGGACTGGCTGGTGAGTGTGCTTCCTGAAGGATCCAGGGTGGGTGTCGACCCGTTGATCATCCCCACAGGTGAGTGAGTGTGGTCCCTGCAGCTTGGGTAAGGGAGTGGTTTCTAGACTCCTCTCCATTTCCCCCTGTTGGATTGTGGGACGTGGAGCTATTAAAGCTCAGCACAACTTGCTGTCAGTATAGAGAGCAAGGGGAGCTTGTGGGAGAAGTGCCTTTCAGAAGGGGTTGGAAAGGTTACCTACCCTCTGCTTCAGATGAAACAGGAGTTGAGTTAATGGCTGGCCATCCACATGTGTGTGTCTCTCTTCAGATTACTGGAAGAAGATGGCCAAAGTGCTGCGAAGTGCTGGCCACCACCTGGTTCCTGTGAAGGAGAATCTTGTTGACAAAATCTGGATGGACCGTCCTGAGCGGCCCTGCAGGCCCCTCCTCACGCTGGGCTTGGATTACACAGGTGGGAGCTAGGGCTGTGCCACAAGGTTCAGGCTTGCCTCCTGTGCTCTTACCATCCAGATCCTTGGAAGCAGGGTTGAGTCTGAGCCCACAGGGCTCTGCCCCTCCTTGGCCCAGTAGGACATTTGACTAACAGTGGGGCCTTTTGTGCTCTTCTGTTGTCACTGACTTGCTGCTTACTTTGGCTTAGTTTATTGTTGCAAAGCTCTTCTGGGTGGCTTTGGGTGCAAAGCTCTTCTAGGTGGCTTTTGGGTGCTGTTGAGTAGACTGAGCTTTTTACCCCTCAACTACTAACTGCCCCCTACTGTGTCTCCTTATGAAAATGAAAATGGAGAGCCTAAAATTTCTAGAATCCATTTTCTTTTCTATGGCAGCGTTTGTAGGTTTACCTTCCATCTTAGACCTCTGTAGAGGTTTGAGCGTGGATGCTTCCTTGGTCTATATGACAGTGTTGTGAGAGCAGTGTGTTTTGTCAGCATTGGTGAGAGACAAAAGTGTGGGTTTATGCAAACAGTGAAGGTCAGAGGGAGGGAAGTGGGGGCTTCAGGGGAGGGAGACTTGTTAGAGAAATGGAGAGGTGGATGAGGGATGTCTGGAATGTAGGCAGATTGCCCAGAGGGGTCCTGGGAAGAAAGCATTACAGCCTAGACTCTGGGCCAAGTTTTAAATGGCATTCCCGAGTGATCTTCAAAGCTTCATACTTGTGGGGCAGCCCCAGCCTGCTTTCCTGTGTGACTCCCTCACTGGAGGGTGCTGTATGTGGGATGGGGGAAGGGGCCTGTGAGTGCCCAGGCCAGCTAAATGTTTTCCATCAGCGTGGTTTCACTTGTTTCTGACTGAAGCAGAGGCTCTCCCCTGATGCTATAGAAAGGGGAGAGCACATGTTGCTGGTGAACTTTTATTCTGTCAACTGTTGCATTCCTGCTCTGGGCAGGATACTGTTCTGGGTACTGTGCCTACCCTATTTACAAGTGGCCGGAAGCCATCATGGTGTCAGGGGCAGTGGAATGAGTTCCAGTGGGGCTGAAGTGCCATCTTGGGGAGTGGCAGGAAAGCCTGGGCTGTGTTTGAGAGGGCAGGTAAGATCAGGAAGTAGTATTCACAGTGACTCAGGCTTCAGACAATTCCTAGGTCTTAGTACTGAAAGCAAATTTGGGGCTAATGTAAATGTAACGTGATATTCTCCTGACATGCTGGGAGCTTTCTGTGCTGGGTGTGTGTTCACATAGCTCTCTGTGCTTCCCTGATTTTATAAAGCCATGTAATTAATACCTGCTTGAGCCATCCGTCTTCTCTTGTAGATGGTAATCCTCCATGAGGGCAGGGCCTGGTCTAGTCCAGAATTATAACTGTATGGACTAGCATGATCCCTGGCAGATGTCTATGTCTGGTAAGTCTAAGATGCATAAATGAGTAACTTGTGCTTGTGAGGCAGTTAGAACTCACCACATTCAAGTGGCTTGTTAGAGTCCTACCTCTTCTGTAGGGCTTAGATCATGGCCTCCTGCCTGTGCAGGCAGCTGGGTAAAAATATATGGGAGTAGCCTAGGACCAGAGCTGGAGTCAAAGCAAGCACGTTTGCATTTCTGCAGGTATCTCCTGGAAGGAGAAGGTGGCAGACCTTCGGTTGAAAATGGCGGAGAGGAGCATTGTGTGGTTTGTCGTCACTGCCCTGGATGAGATTGCATGTGAGTGCTCTGGAGTTACTGGAGTTACCGATCTTCCCTTTGTGTGTTTATAACATTCAGCTTTCTCAGTGGACAGAGATTGTCTCCAAATGGTAATGGGAGATGCCAGTTAGAATAAAGAAGAAAATTACATGGAGTTAGGGTGGTGACTTGGCCTTGCCCAGGGTAGTGATACAGCTGGGGTTCATGATGCATCCACAGTGGTAGCCATCTCCAGCCTGTTTTTCTAGACTTTGCAAAGCAGAGAGTTTGGCTTTGATGAAGGCATTTTCTTCAAACCATTTTCTATCTGTCAGCCTTTCAATAGGTATAGAAGTAGGATCACAGGAGGTGCCTTTTCCTTTATAATTTTTGTGTACGTTTCCAAAGTCTCCAACAATGAGAATGTTCTAGAAACATTTCTGCCTCAGAAAACTCAGAAACTGACAGTGTCCTATCCCTTCAATTCCTTTCTTCTTCATTCCTTCAAAATTTGTCAAATATATTAGGATTGATACCCACAGTTAACTTAGTAACTTCCAGAATCACAGAAAAACCATGAAAAAAAAAATTCTCTCCTTGAGAATAGCAGAAACACATTCTTATTGTGTGTGGAAAACATGAAAAGTACAGAGGAAGTAGAAGGAAGAAAAAATCCACCCATAGTCCTGTTAACAGGGAAGGTCATGTGACTATTTCTATGCATCTATCAGTTTATTAGCCTGTGTGTTGATATAGGTAAGCATAACTTTTAAGTATTAGGTATCCTGTCAAATAGGCATACTTAATCATTTCTCTGTGGACTTTTGGGTTATTTCTAGTTTTCCCATGGCTTGCTAATATGCTTGTAGCATAATTTTGCTTCCTTGTCTTAGTTTCTTATAATCTTGTACCTATTTTTGCTTGGCTTTTAAAGGGGTCATTTTATGGATGAGGATGTGTGTATGCTAGGGCTTTTAACCTATTCCATCACATATCTCCAGCTCTGGTGATAGCATTTTTTTTCCCCCAAAGAAAGCACTGGTAAGAGAGGTTAAAAATGCTGCCTCTCTGCTTTGTTAGAGAAACAATTATGTAAAAATAGAGGCAGTACCTTTTGTGCTAGCGCCTTTTTGCCCCCTGCTGTTTCTGAGAAGAAAAAAAAAATCCCACTTGTGAGCTAGAAGCACTGGGACCAGAGCTGCCCTGCTCAGCTGTGGCCCTGCCATCTCCTCCAACATTCAGTGCCCTCACCAGACCCTGGACCCTGATGAAGGCAGGTCTTACACCCAGCCTGGTAACAGAACAGACTGTGGGTGAGCCCAAAGGCTCTGGTTTCATTTAAGAGCTATAGTCTCATGACTCACTGCTTTTCTCAATTCTGTTTCCCTGGGAAGTCAGAAGGATCCCTCTTTGGCCTCTCTTGTGGGTGGGGCACCGTTTTTCTACCCTAGGTCATGTGCCTAGGAAGGGAGAAAGTACTTGTTCCCTTCCCCTCCATTTTAGGATACTGGGGGGTCAGCAGGATGAGGGGGGGCCTTTTCAGCTCTTTGTTTGGGGGCATTTCTCATATTTCTCCACCAGAAACTCCTATCCTCTTGCTGCAATGATACAGCGGCATAAGAAACAGTTTTGGTGCCACCATGTGGTGGGCAGCAGCAGTTGCAGCTCAGAGGTGGAACCTGGAACAAGATGCCATTGAGTCCATTGATGTAGCAGCTGGATTCCAAGCTGAAGCCTGCTCTCCCCAACAGGTTTACCTCTTATACTTGACTCCAGAGCCAGTCCGGTGACGGGGGCTTTGCTTTCTTTTTTAGGGTTGTTCAATCTCCGAGGATCAGATGTGGAGCACAACCCAGTGTTTTTCTCCTATGCCATCATAGGACTAGAGATGATCATGTGAGTGCTTTCTTCCCACCCAGATGTCCCGGGCAGCTCTCCAAGTCCCACACTCTCATTTGTGACTCCACCCAGCAGTCACTGCTGTTGGTGTGCTTCCTTGTTCCTACCTTCCTCCTTCCCCCTTCTTGTCTTGATTAGTATAGCCCGCCTCTCCTTTAACTCTCCAAATGTGTTGGAATCTATGAAAGCTCTAATAGTACTTCAGACATAAGAAGGCAAGGATGATGGGACAAAGCTGGTGTGAAGTTAGTTCACCAAGTTCCTGCTCCATGGTCTTGTGCATGGCACACGTTTGATTCTAGGTTTTCTGTCAGCCACCCTGAAGGGGTATACATAGACTCAGTTATGCAGTTCTGGGCACAGTAAATGAGCCAGTCATTTTGAAAGCCAGAAATGATACAGGGAAGACTCTCTGACTTGTACCTTATTGAGTTTTTGGTTTATCATTTCAGAGCATTTTTAAAATATCCTTCCTGTCATTGTTCTTCTATTGTATGGCTTTCTTTTTGCAGATGGCACATTGAGTGCATATGTCTGTAATATGTAATAGGGTCCTCTGTTACGTGCTAGGGTGAGTAGTCCTATAGTAGAGTTGGGGAGTGAATGTAGCCGTTCCTTGAGGGATTCTGGCTTGTAGTGAGTACCAGCCCATCTGGGGTGTACAGTATATACAGATGCTGAGGGAAGGTCCTAGCCTGGACATGGGGGCCAGAGGAGATGAGTAGTAAAGCAGAAAAGATAAATATGAGTTAGATAGATGAGTGGTAGGGCAAAGACCCAACCAGAGGGAACAGCATTTTCAGAAGCTCTGAGCCAGGAGAGAGCGGTGTGTGGAGGACCTGAAGGGTTGTTTGGCATAGTCCATGTGTAAAGTGTGAAAACAGAAGGGGAGCAAGGAAACCCCAGAAAGAAAGCCTCGAGCCAAGCAACAGAACTTGGGCTTTTGTTCTTAGGACAATGAAGAGCTACTGAAGAAGGGCTGAGAATTTGGGAGAATACTTGCTTATCAGGTGTGAGGCTCTTGAGTTCAAATACCAGCAAGCACTAAGACAAAACCAAATGAAAAAGCAAAGCAGAGGGAATGCCATGTGGTCAGGTTTAACAATTATGAGGAATGTTTCCACTGTGAAAAGTAGGGGCAAGACTTAGAGACTGACAGGTGGTGGTGGCCCAACCCAAATCTTGGTGGTGACTGGGTAGGACTTTTAACAGCTGGACAAATTTGAATGGTAGATTCCAAAATCTTAGTGGAGGAGGAAGAGAAGGGCATAGGAAGAAACTCTGTAGGCTTTTGGCTTGAATTGGTGAATGATGACAACAGACACAGGGACAAGAAACACACGTCAGTCAAGAGGAGAGTGGGGAGGGAGGAAAAGCTGCTTAGTTTTGGTTGCTAGATGGTAGAGCCTGATCTGTGTGTCCCACTCATCCTCCTTCTGTCACCACCTCTGCCCCGTACAGGCTCTTCATTGATGGGGACCGCATCGATGCCCCTGGTGTGAAGGAGCACTTGCTTCTTGACTTGGGCCTGGAGGCTGAATACAGAATCCAGGTGCTTCCTTACAAGTCCATCCTGAGTCAGCTCAAGACCCTATGTTCTGACCTGTCCCCGAGGGAGAAGGTCTGGGTCAGCGACAAGGCCAGCTATGCTGTGAGTGAGGCCATCCCCAAGGTTCGTGTTCTCACTTTGATCCATCTCATCCCTGCCTGTCACTTCCTAGTTCTGTTTTTGGAACAGAAACTGTGGGATTCAAGCTGTCATTTCTCTGGGTGAGCCCTACAGCTTGGGGAGTCTAAGGCCCTTCCAGCTCACGGAGGCTTATGTCTTCCTAAGTGTGGCATTATGGCATATATGAGTCTTAATTTCAAACAGGGGTACACTCCTTCATCCCAGCTTTTTAAGAACATGCCTTAGCCATAGCCGATGGTGATCACTGGACATGTCCCTTGTCAGGTCATCCACATCTCCAGACCGAGGAGAAAAGCTCCTTTGTGCAGCAAGAAGGGAGATTTCTGAGAGCTTAATGAACTCCAAGCACTGCCACTGGGCTTGGAAGGCATGCCTTGCCGATGGCAGGCAGCCAGCATTCTCAGAGGCCGGAGCAGGCGGGGTCTGGAGGAGGATGCTTTACTTGATGTACTTGCTTTTTGGAGTGTAAGCCCCCTTTGTCATGCTAAGGGGCATCCACTGGAAGGGGCAGGTCTTCAGCTCCTAGGGACTGCTGCTGGGTCCTGAGTGGGAGCTCTTCAGATGACTCCCACTCTCCTGTCCTTGCCGTAGGATCATCGCTGCTGTATGCCTTACACCCCCATCTGCATTGCCAAAGCCGTGAAGAACGCAGCCGAGGCAGAGGGCATGAGGCGGGCTCACGTGAGTGGAACCCCTGGTGCTGAAGACAGGGTGGAAGAGGGAGTGGAAGG